>NW_027270906.1:5742500-6342500 GCF_040938485.1 Diadema antillarum | reverse complement strand
AGCATTGTGCAGACCATATTCAAGCTTTCCACACACAACACACACCCATACCATAACCACATACCAATCCACAGACGATCTCCACACAATCGCAAGCTAGGCCTATATAGATTTACAAATTCAAACATCTACAATTAATAAGAAAAACATTCTTGATATTGGATTTCATTGGCGAAAAAACATCTTCTTACCCATAAAGGTGAGTAATTACCTCATACACATTACCAAGTTACGAGTATTAATTGAAAGATGATGGGTAGTCCCACGTGTGCAAATTAGTGTCTTTATGTTATGCTTTCTTTTATGCCTACTGATATAGCGAGATATCGGCTATAACGAGGAAAACGACTCGGTCCCGACCATCTCGTTATATCGACTTTCCACTGTAATATAAATCTTTCCCTTAATCATGATGCGGGTTTAAGTGTCAGTGAGACTTTCTGCCTGTAAGAGTGGCAAGCCACCTTTATGAAACGGTAGCTAAATACCTGACATTTCTGTGACCTATGGCATGTTGAGGTGGCTAACAATCAAGTACACTTACTTCCCTTGTATTGATAAGGTCCTTGGTTCAGTGCCCTGTTGACATATCACAGATCTCTTCAGGCCAAAAATTTTAGCCGTAAAACCACTCTTTGCTTATGAGCAAATGAGAAGATTGTGTGAGTATTGTGGCAGTATTCAAAAGAGCAGGTACATGAGGAATGCCTTGCAATGGGGGAGATATTACTCAGCCCTCAAACATTGGCCTGGCACAAATCCAGCAGCCAGAGTTGATCATTCTAAAGAGTGTGAGAAGAATGTTGTGTATCCAGTAACTGGAGAGAATAATTGCAGTGCATTTTCCAGGGAAATGATAATACATATAGTAAATACTCTCATGATAGCGTGAATATGACATGTGCTCTTTCATGCTTCTGGATGTCTTTCACAGTTCTGCCATAGTGAGCATCATTCTCCCAAATGCTGCCAACGTGTCAGGAGCCCGGCTAATTGATACAGACAGGTGTGTTACAATGAATCTTCATTTTTATCTACATGATGAACAGTTGTGAGCTGTGAGGAAATTTTTTGTTGCAGTAATAAAGCCCTGTGATTTTTCACTATGAAAAGTATGAAAAGGAGTTCATTTTATTGTATTAGTGGAAAGATGAGCAAAGAAAATGAGATTCCATCGGGAGTCGAACCCGAGACCTCCGTATTATTAGACTGGTACTCTACCGACTGAGCTATAGAAAGCCCTAGTTCAGTGTTCGTCCCAGAAACCCTTAATTCTCAATGCTCGGGTGGTCAGAAGCTATAGCAGTGTGTTTGTGTGTGACACACACGTACACACTTGAACCTGGCATAAACCTGAAGGATAAATCAACTTGGGGATAAATGCGAGGGATCACCGAAGTGATGCAGCTTTTTGAGTTTGTAACAAATAAAGACAGAATAAACTGACCAGAAAGAATATAGATTATTAGTGGAAAGATGAGCAAAAAAAATGGGATTCCATTGGGAGCGAACCTGAGACCTCCGGATTGCTAGACCGGTGCTCTACCGACTGAGCTATAGAAAGCCCTATATTGTATGTGTATATGGTGTATGCATGGTTTCTTTTGTTCGTCCATTTATTTGCTTTTGCAGTAGAATAGCTTGTAAGCAGAGTCTGTACATATAGTGAAGAGATATCGTGTATATCTGTGACTCTATAAAGAAGCAATCTCTTCTAAACCTTGCAGTATATATAGGTGATGTATAATATTTGTGTGTGTTGAAGCTTTGAACACTTCAGCGCTGAATAAAGCTATATATGTAAGCACTTTTGCTAATTCAAAGTACTATTTGCTGATCTTTCCACTTCACCCAGCGAGGGCAGCAGACAGTCTGGCTTCTTCCTGCGGCTGTACACGGAACCCCTCCTGATCCAGCTCCCGACACCAGACTTCAGCATGCCTTACAACGTCATCTGCTTGGCCTGCACTGTGGTGGCCATCGCCTTCGGCTCCCTGCACAACCTCTCCACCAGGAAGTTTGACTTCGTCGAAGCTGCTGCTGCCGCCGCCGGCAAGAAGAACTTCCTCAAGGAGCTACTGTCAAAGTTCAGGAGGGGGAAGAAGGATGGTCTGGATGATGGAGGCGGGAGTGGAGACGGGAAGGAGGAGGAAGAGAAGGAGGAGGAGAGCAGAGAGGCAGAGGATGAGGATGGAATGGAGGAAACGGAAATACATGTACGGAGGGATTCTGGGGATGGGGACACTGATAGAAGATGCAGGAACAGCTAAAGTGACTGTGTGTGTGTGTGTCTGTGTGTGTCTGTGTGTGTGTTTGTGTGTGTTTATTTGTGTGTGTATCTGAGATACACTAATAGATGCCTTGTAGAGTGGACCAGTCCAAGAGTGTAGGCCTACACCAGTCATCGGTGTTTTCACACAGTCATTGTGTCTGGGTTGCGGACTATGTGTCAAAGTTTCATATAAACACACACACACACACACACAAAGAAATTGCATTTGAAATATATCTGTGTTTTTAGGGGTAGAGGGTGCTCCAAGAGCATGAATGTTCATTTTGTGGTTCAGAACCAGAAGGGCACTAGCTCTATAAACTTGATACAGTTTTAACACCATGTTGGTTCTCACCTTACAAATACATGTATAGAAGATCCTAGCTCTCTTGTTATTTGTCTAACATCTACTGGTATGTCCATGGTTGGGTTACCCAGCGGAGTGGTGTATGTTTGAGAGCCTATACATACACATGTTTGCAATGTGTATGTTTGTTATTTGTGATGGAATACATTATTTGAATTTATTATTTCAAACATTCCATGTTAATCATATCAAACATTTTCGGTAAAATCTGCAACTGATGATGGCTGTGACTAAAAACTTTATCATCAATGTGATAGCACTCTTCTGTAATTTAGCATTCAGCCTTGAGTCTTGTCATCAAACTGTGATGCCAGTGAGTTTAGGGCTATAAAAGCAGAACCCTGTTCTTTGAACCTGGTGTAGCAAGAAGTGGTGTTGTGTTGTGCAAAGTGTAACACTCACATCATCCTTTACTTTCAGCCCACAGGCAGCAATAACATGTGTGGGTGAGAGAACAACACTTGTCAGTTTCTCACTGGTGTAATGAGATACTGAGGTCATGCATAAAACTGATGCATTATTCATGTCATATGCAAATGAGAGGAATGTGAGAGGATCTCTAGTTGACAAGTCGAGGACAAGCTGATTTTGCTATAACATTTCGTGTGGACACCTGCCCTAGAATAATCATTCAGCACTAGTCATCAATAGGTTAATATCTGGTGGGTTGTTTTTTTTTCACGCTGGAAGTCAAGACTTCACAGACATATTCTTCAGAATGTCTGTTTTCATATGTTTCTCTCATATTTTGTTATGCATCATACCAGTCGTTCTTTCATACATCACTATGTGCCATGTAAATGCCATCTGCCGACTATTACAAGTCACCAGGGCAAACCACAAGGGGGGTCAATGTCGTTTGCTTTTATGAGGGGCGTTCATTAATGTGCATGTGTCGTACATGGACTCCTCATTTTAACCCTAAATTACCGGGGGGGTGCCATCGGTGAATTCCGTGACCATTCCGGCACGCAAAATTTTTTGACCACGCCGCTCGCTGACTTTTTACTTTCAAGTCTCCGGCAACTTTTGAGACCAAATTTGTCGCGCCCGGGCATACCGTTCCGAAGCCACGCCCCTTAAAAAAATTTTCGTCAACCCCAAAATTGCTCAAAAACGTGATTTTGTGTACAAAGTCAATACAAATTGTGTTTTTTCAATTAATTCATATAAAGATTCATATTTTTAATTCTAATGGCTGAAATCAATTTATTTTAGTATAATTATGCTTCAAAAAATGTGTATGACAAATTCTGCTAAAAAAACAACAAAAACAAAAGTTTGAAAAAACAGAGAAATACATAAAAAATTGATAAACAATAAAAAACAATAGCAATTAATTTTGATACTGAATTTTTTTTATGCACAAATGTTCGGAATGTCACTAGGAATATTTACACCAAAAATCAGTATTCCATAAGCTTTTATAAGCCAATTACAGTATTCGCATAACTAATTAATTCAATATAGAAAATGCAAATTTTTTGAAAAATTTTTTTAAATTTTGTTTTTACTTAACAGTCTTGTAGATTACATCCGGCTTTATGTTCATGCAAAATTTTGCGGCAATCACGCGATCAACAGCCGAGATCTGAAGGGGGACGGGGTGATGGGGCATAATGCCCCCCCCCCCCAGGGATTCAAGCTCGCTAAATAGCCCAGGTAAGTTAGGGTTAAAGAACACAGATACAACAAACTGTGGTTATTACAAAGTACAGTGCACTCCCTTTATAGTAAACATGATTATAACTAGATGTTGTAACAATGAAGTAGAAATGCAGGTCCCATGATTATTATTCATTTGTATCCTTATTCACTTGATTTATTTGGCTACAACAAAATGTTAATATAACAAAATAAAACTCCTAGTTCTGAGGACTTTGTTGTAAAGGGAGTGGCCTGTAATTTTTCTTGCCTCAAAGTTCGAAGTCTCTTTTTTATTTAGTTACATGTTTTGTTTTTGTTTTTGTGCTTTCAAATTTCAATGTGTCAAGCTCCAAGAGCTTTGTTATAGGGAGAATCCTCTGTACTATGCTAAAGGTGGATCTTGAAATTAAAGATTATTTTGGAGCATGAAGCATTTCACAATTACAGTTTGATATGATTTAAAGGGGAAATCCAGTCTAAATATGAGTTTGTTTGTTTGATAAGAAAGAGCAAAATATTATGAGTTCAACGGTATAATTTTGATCGAAATCGGATGAAAAATAAGAAATTGAAGTTTCACTATTTTTGTGGGAAACAGTTCTTGAACAGTCAATATGAATATGCAAATGGCAAAGTGAGCATATCATTCCTTCACGACATACCATATAGTTTGTACATAATTGCAGTTTTTCATTCAAACGCACTTATGTCCAAGGCTCAAATCCTTGTATATCTAACTGATCTCTATTCTAAAGTTATTCAACCAGGAAAAATATCATGTTTCAGACTTCAGTGACAGAAACGTTGAATTTTCGTCATTTTTTGTACATGATCAATGGAAAATTGTGAGGATATGACATGGTCAGCTCACTCATTTGCATATTCATATCCACTGTACAAGAACTGTTTTGCAGAAATTAACAAAACTTCAAAATGTCAGAACTTCCTTATTTTTCATCTGATTTCAGTCAAATTTTTACCTTTAAATTGTAAGAGTTTACTCTTTTTTAATCAGATTAACTTATATTTGGACTGGATTTCCTCTTTAAGTGTGACTGCTCATGAAGATATTGCAATTCTACTGCATGAAACTTGTTAAAAGTTGTAGTCCCATACATGCAAAAATATCTGCGAGCATTTGTCATGAACATTAATAAAACATGAGATAAACACTGTATTGCAAAAGAAGATCTCAAATTGACAACAACCTGGTAGCTCTGTAGGGGGGTGGGGAGATGTTAATAAGCCAGTTCGTAGTTCCACTTTGCGCATGAGCAGAAACAAGGTCATTCGGACCAACAGGCATAATGGTTTTTAAATTCACTGGGATAAGCATCTGTAATGTAATGATTATTCATGAGATACTTATAAATGCTGCTTGCCAGCACATCCACCTGACAGCAAAAGTGGTATTTGGCAATATCAATAGAAAGAGATTGTCAATACATTCAATGCAAAATAATGAAATGGATGCTTTTTAATTCCCAAGTGTAAATTGATGGATCGTTCTGCTCATCTGGTCTACGCAACTCTATTCTTTGTTTGTACAGGATTGTGAATTCCATAAATTGTTATGTAAAGCTTATGCATTATGTCGCTCTAAAACGAGTGAAGTGCCCCTAACCGACTGAGAAAAGAGAAAGGTCATTCGTACCAATGTGCCCATGAGCTAACTCCGAACTAGCTTATTTGGATCTTGTAAGAGTGATTATGAAGAGAGAAGTTTTGCAACTATTTCATACCACTCTTCAGTGTGACTACAGGTTCATGTCATTTTCATTCATCTTGCACTATCATTCCTTTGAATATGTGTTTATATGGTGCAATTTAAGTAATCATCTCGGCAATTGTAATATGTACAGCTTTGAACTTTGGAATAAACTGCATGATGATGCTTTTGTACAATCCAAAACACTGATGTATAAGTGTTTGTCCTTCCTTTTGAACATTGGATCATTATACCAACCAGGATTTTTACTCCCCTGTTGTATACCAGATATGATTTGAAACTTTTAAGGTGGAATGAGGTGCCCTGATAAAAGCAGTTGATGATAGCAATGTCTGTTGTGTTTTCTGCTGTATGAAGTTATCACCAGGAATTACCACATGAGCTGTGCAAGCATGATGTATTATGGATTGTTCTTATCTAATCAGAGTGTCTGTTCATGCATATTTTTATAGAAGTAATACCTGTGAGTACCTTGTATATTTCTAATACATACTTCTTTACAAACAAAAACAGACCAAACTGTTATTGCACTGTACTATTAGTACTGTATATGAAGCACTTTGCTTTGTTCACAAATGAATTCAATGTACACACACACACACACGCACACACCCACACCCACACCCACCCACGCACACACACACACACACACACACACACTCACACACACACGTTTGCGACTACAACCCTTTATCCTTTTTAAGTCAATCATTGTTTGGTTCATACAACATTACACAATTTTGTGTGAGAGAGAGACGAGAATTTTAGGTTGAAAATTATATGAAATCCTCTTCATCGACCATAGACAATTATGTTATACTACAGATTATTGTCCCTCTTAACAACAGAAAGATCTTATGGTGTGATCAAAATCTTTGATGCATGTGTTCTAAAAATGAAGTAGAGTGTAATATTATTTACCTTTTATTGTTCAATGAAATACCATATTGTGTATTCCAGAAACCAGAACTGGAAGTATTTTGTATCAAAGGGCAATAAATAAAAGAAGATCTAAGTCATGTACATGATAAAGAATGCTCATGAGACACAGGGGTGCTTATTTTCTGACTAAGCATGTTTTAGCGTATAGGCCTGCACACACACACACACACACACACACACACACACACACACACACTTTTTTTTTCTTCAAATTTTTGTTTTATTTCAATTTCATTCGCTGCTGTACATTCCGCCTGAATGTGTGCATAGACACAATGAATATATGAAACAGGATATCTCCTGTCAAGGAGTGCAGATGAATCATTCAAATGGATGCATGTACAAAATATTAAAATATACCCAAATATATATATATATATATATATATATATATATATATATATATATATATATATATATTTATATATATATATATGGATTCCCGGCAGAGACCAACTTTTCAACTCTTGCACTTTTCCGAAAAGGAGGAACAGTGAGAGGAATAATGATGTCAAATTCGTGAATTTCTTCCGTCGAGATGTTTTCATTGCAACTGATTGACAAATTGCCCTACATCGACGTAAATAAGCACTGAATTGATCAGTGTTACAACTACAACTAAAACACTGATCAATTCAGTGCTTATTTACGTCGATGTAGGGCAATTTGTCAATCAGTTGCAATGATGTCAAAGCTACGCACCGTTTTCTCCTTCCTTTTTCATATGTATATATTTATATATATATATATATATATATATATATATATATATCCGTTTACTCACAGCATAATATATCCTGTCAAAGAGTACATATAAATCATTTTACTTGAATGTTCATGTAAACAGATGTACTCATTTCAAAAGATACAAAGCATAATATCCCCACTCAATAAGTGCACAAGAAATATATGAATGAAATCTGTATAAAACCCCCAACTTCCCATCCCTCATAACACATACAGATATCCATCTTTCTTTGTCATGAATTTATTCAATCTGCCCTATATATACACTTTACACACACACGCACACACACACGCGCACGCGCGCGCACACACACATGTATATACATGTATATAATGGTATCATTATAAATAAATGAAGTTTACAAATAAATGAAGTTGGAATCTAATGCATTATGTCAACTTGTTTGTCTTCATCGTCTTTATACATGTATATATATATATAAGTATATAAATATATCTATACCTTTCAATTAATGATGGAAATTCAACAAATCGGCATATAGATACATGTAGGCAAGTGACTCGCATGGACTAAGCAAGGCACATTAATACTCAATACTGGACTTCGGAGGATGGACTCAATAGCCGTCGATCCCGTGATCGCCTGTATGCACTCAACGCTTTCTAATAGCAGTTACATAAAACAACTCATTCTAATCAATACGGACTGCCGTTCAGCTGCAGCGAGAAATCAAATCCAGTCATTCCGTGAATTGTCTACAGCTTGTATATGGGTGATCCGTGTCGCGATTTCGCAGGTGCACAGGTGGATATAATATTGCTTTGTCGCAGTCCAAATGCCCACCTTTTACTTCAATAAGCTTGCTTAACACACATTGGCCTTCTTATATTAAACCAAAGTTGCCGGAAACAAAGAAGGCGTCAGATATAAATTAACGCACCAAGAGTCCTGATCAAGGAGGTTGTTGCTGTTGCACTCGGGAATCGGTTGCTTCACCGCTCTACTAACAGAAGTCGGACCCGAGGTGCATGTCGACGCATCAGTTCAGGTAATGTCGTTGTCTTTACACGTAATGTCATCTTTTAATTACCGAAGAATAGTAAACCACAGGGTATGCAACGAGGTATGCTCCTGTCGCGAGAAGTCGTATTCACTTAAACTAGTATTTAAAGAGCAGATTCTTCAGGTTGATATGGCTGACCAAAGAAAATAAGCTTATACAGTACAGGGCAGTTGTAATCTGTTTAACATATTGACAGACCCGTAAGAAGGGACAAACGTTTGGTCTAGCGAGGACAATAACAGATTGTTTCCTTCCTCTTCGGTTTCGTAAAGACATTTCCACCCTGCATTCTGTTTATCAAAGCCGATTAAAAACGTTCATCCTCTGTTCCTTATTTCCTGGACCTGGCACTCGGGGTATGCGTCTGTGCCACAACATGCGCGCTTTATGCGTTCCTGAATATTAACGCAATATCATATGAATTCTGCCACTTCTTTGCCACATCTCATCTACGTGTATACAGTTGATAGAACAATGCCTAAATTATGTTGTATATAGTGAATCTGGGAACTTTGAGCGTCAACATTAAAATGTGTGTATGATATAATAATCTCTCTCTCTCTCGATACACACACAAACACAAATATATCCCTCTCTCTGTCTCTCTCTTTATATATATAATATATATTTATATATATATAAGTGTGTGTGTGTGTGTGTGTGTGTGTGCAATGTCTGTGTCATAGTCATTTCCACATAATCACAGTGACTCGAGTTCCTCCATTATCTTGCCTACATCACCATACAGCATGGCGGAGGAGTCGACAAAGCCAAAGTCCCGCATCACCTCCAACTTCAAGGTGAATCACCTTGGCGACCGAGATTTCTCCAGGGTACTAGAGGAGTGGCACGACTATCCTCCAGAAGTCACTCCGGACACTGTGGCCGTCACGGCGCACACCAAGCTCTCGGACCTCACCCATCCTCTGGTCCCCTCCATCAGTCTCGCCAGTACCTACAGGCTCGGGAAAGCCGAGAAATTTCACGAATACGTCAAGGTATTAAAATCATCTTTCAACCCGTTCCGTATGGGAACCTGGTGGCCTGCGTATATTAAGCCTATATACGGGTATTTCAGAATTCAGTGTATGGAACGGATTAACTGTAACTTTATCTGTACGAGTGACGAGTGCAGTATAGTAAACATCGAATGCCATAACTTCCAATGAGATTTCCTCCCCAAAACAAGCAAAAAAACAAACAAAAAACAAACAAACAAACAAACGAATCGTTTTACTCGTCATATTGTGTAGTAGTCCTATGTTTTGAAGGAAGCCTTTAGAAATATTGCGTGGGTCGGAGGCGAGTTTGATATTAGTACAAACGGGGAAACAACGCATTTACATCGTGCCATGTAGACAGAACAGGCGTCAGTATTGTAGAGCTCAATAATGATAGAAACAATGTTGAAAGTTTTTCACCAAAAGATTTAATTCTTTTAACCCCACGAGCAACACATGTATATCACTGTCAATACGACTTTAATAGTTATTGCAAATGAACTGTTTGCACAACGTTAAGCAAGTCAGCCGCAACTGTTACGCTTTACATTATTCATATTGCTCAGCGAGTTATATCGATAATTTCAATGTGATTTTATCTCAGTCGAATACACTATTCTTTTGTGAATATTCTTTTGTAAATGTTCTTTTGTAACTTTATGTTAGACAGTCAATGCGCCATTTTCAGAGGGAAATCTTCTCTCAAGGTGACTTTAGAACCGACATTTCCCGTTTGCTTTATCCTAATGGTGAAAAGTTCAGACGTCTATTCCGAACTCCATAAAATAGTGACCGTTTTTATTGTGACATTGCCTCAAGTATAGGCAGAATGTACGGAAAGAGGCATTTGGCAATGATTAGCGAGGACGTGTTTCCATTCATTTATCTGATAATTTTGCTTCTTCTTAAATGAATTACATGTTTTTCTCTGTCAATACAATAGCGCAGCTACGTCTACAGTCGCTATGGCAACCACTCGTGTGACAGTGCTGCTCACGCCATTAACTCCCTGGAAGGTGGAGTAGGTGCCCTTGTCTTCCCGTCTGGGATGGCTGCTATCACCACCACCGTCTTGGCCCTGGTGAGGGCTGGCGACCACATCGTAAGTCAGGATCACTTGCATTTCACGTGATACTGGAAAAAGGAAAAAAAAAAAAAGACAATGAAAAAGTAGTCAACACTCTTAAAACATCCGGGTCAGAACTGACCCGGAAAGGGTCCGTTGGGGTTACACCCCGTTCCGGGTCAGAAATGATAAGGAATGGGGTCAACATAGACCCCATTCAGAGTCATGAATTGGGTTAGGGTGACCCCATTCCGGGTCTTCATGACCAAATTCTAAGTCATTTTTGACCCGGAACGGGGTGTGACCCCAACGGACCCGGATTTTTTATACCCCCGCCACACGTAGTGTGAAGGGGGTATATAGGAATCACCGTGATGTTGGTTTGGCGGTCGGTCGGTCGGGCGGTCGGGCAGTCGGTCGGTCGGTCTGTTGCAAAATCTTGCGTCGCGAACTCCTTCTACAGTTTTGAAGCAATTTAAATGAAACTTAGGGTTAATTATGATATTGAGGTATAGATGTGCAAGACATGTTTTTTGTGTTTGTCGGACAATGCGTTGCCATGGTAACCATAATTTTACCAAAACCTTGTGGATTTAATAACTTCCATAGTATTTAAGCGATCAATTTCAAAATTGGTATCTATGATGATCTCTAGGTGTAGTTATGCAAGACACTCTTTGTGTTTGCACTTGACAAAGCGTTGCCATGGTACCCGCATGTTTTCTTCGAAATCTTGTGGAGTGAACAACTTCCAGTTTTGAAGCCATTGAAATCAAATTCGGTATAGGCATTATGGCCTTGAGGCATAGATGTGGAACACATAATTTTTGTGTTTGTCGGACAAAGCGTTGCCACATGGTAACCATAATTTTACCAAAACCTTGTGGATTGAATAACTTCCACATCATTCAAGCAATTAAGGTGAAATTTAGTATGTATGATGATCGGGAGGTGTAGTTATGCAAGACACCAATGTGTTAATATAAGGAAAATGTGTTGTCATGGTAACCACTCATTTTTGTATCAAATTGGACCATTTAATCTATGAAGGTGAAATTTGGTGTGTATGATGCTCTTTAAGAGTAGTTTTGCAAAATGTCCTTTGTATTTGTATCGGACAATGCGTTGCCATGGTAACCGCATGTTTGTTTGTTTTTAAATCCTGTGGAGTGAACTTCTTCCACAGTTTTCAAGCAATTGAAACCAAATTTGGTAGGCATTATGGCCCTGAGGTATAGATGTGGAACACATAATTTTTCTGTTTGTCACACAAACCGTTGTCATGGTAACCACAATTTTACCAAAACCTTGCAGATCGAATAACTTTTCAAGCATTCAAGCAATTAAAGTCAAATTTAGTATGAATCATGATCTGGGAGTGTGGTTTTGCAAGACACCAATGTGTTAGTTTAAGGAAAATGTGTTGCCATGGTAACCACTCATTTTTGTATCAAAATAAACCATTCAGTAGTTATGCAAAATGTCCCTTGTGTTTGTATCAGACAATGCATTGCCATGGTAACCACACTTTTTACCCAAACCTTGTGGCACTCATTGTCAACTCTGTAATTGTACAGTAAACTAAAATCATTCTGCTTCCAATTCGACAAGTGCACAAACTTGGTATTAACGTCATTGCCCTCATGACATCACATACTATAAAGCAACACTAGGGGCGGGGGTATTAATCACCTTCAGTGATAATTCTCGTTCAGAGCGAACTGATCGAGTAGACTTTGAGTATGAACGTTTGTGTGCGTCATATAGGCCACTTCAAATTACAAGCATTACCCTGCTTCTATGAAATTTCGAATCTCCGCTTCGTTTCGACGTTTCCATTTCCAAACTCAGTTTTGCAATTCATAAGTTGGTCATTTTAAGAGAAAAGAGATTCGTTATGAATAGTTTTTCTTTATGAATAATAACGTTTTTATCATCATTATCATAAATATCGTTATTATCATTATCATTTTATTACCATCCTCATTTTCATCAGCAGCATTCATCGGGTATTTACCCGATTATCAACACCATTTAATATCATCAGCATCATCCTCATCATCAACATTATCATAATTTGCACATACGTATTATTCGCACCCTGCAGATAGCCCCTAATCCCGTGTACGGAGGAACCAGCGTATTCCTGAAATCCATGATGTCGGATTTCGGGGTTGAAACCACCTTCGTTCCTGCTGGCGACCCAGAAGCGTATCGAAAAGCCATCCGACCAAACACAAAGGTATACGACGGCAGTTCCAGTTGGTCCGATGGAATTTGACGGTATCGACAATAGGCATTATCAGCACCAGGGACAACCGTTCCTGGGCAAGGCCTTCTGATCTGAATCATTTCCATCGGCGTCAAGATTTTAAACAAATTTTGTTCGTTGTCACATTGTTGACAATTTGATTTATTTAGTACTACAGCTAGAAGAGAATTGTCTCAACTTTTCAGTGGTTTTGCGCAGTCCAGTTAAGGGAACACTTGTTCTTAAATATGCCATTACACAGAACAATGATTATAAGGATCTCGGTATTCCTCCTGGATGCCGGTTTGCTCCCCCTTCTTGTTTCATCTCCTTCTTCTCCTTTTCACCTTCTCTTCTTCTTCTTCTTCTCCGCCTCCTCCTCCTCCTCTTCCTCCTCCTCCTCCTCCTCCTCCTCCTTCTTCTTCTTGGTGGTCTGCTTTTACATAGTAAGACCTGTCCTCTTGACAGCCTTCAATATTCTCTGTTGACTAGTTTTTATCAGCATGCCTTACAGTCTTACTTCTATTGTTTTGACGGTCCAAACTATCTTTCCTTTCAGATTATGTACGGAGAGACCCCGGCCAATCCCACGATGACCATCCTTGATCTGGAAGGGTTTGCTGAAGTGGCCCGCTCCGTACCAGGAGCCATCAGCATGTGTGACTCCACCTTCGCCTCGCCTTACCTCCAGGACACGCTGGGCGCTGGGGTGGACATCGTCTTGCAGAGCTGGTGGGTCAGCAATCTCGAAATAGACAAAATTGACATCAAAAGTTAATATCAAATCTAACATTGATGTCACTTTCTTCTGAGTGTCTCTGTCATTCTTTTTTCTTAGTCTTGAATGTTCTCATTATCATCGTTATTTTCATTATCGTGATCATCAGCACCACGATCATTGACAGTCATAACTCTAGCATCAGGTACAACTATTTGTTGTTCCACTGCGACTATACCAATATCTCTATCATTGCTCCATAGGGCATAAACCAGGGGCGGATCCAGGAATTCTGTAAAGGGGGGGGGGGGGGGCGTGACTAATATTTCTGGTGCCACTTCCGGGTTTCATATCATTTTTTTTCTTTTTATTTCTTTTGTTTTTAGCGAAAAATAAAGGGGGGGGGGCGTGCGCCGGTTGCGCCCCCCTCTGGATCCGCCACTGTAAACCTTAAACCGTTCGTAATATTCAATCTTTATTGCTTTCTGTTAAGCTATGTAAAAACTTCATGTTGTTGAGTGGCATTATAAAAAAAGGGTATTACCAAGGTATGTCTTTTTGTGCTTTCACTCACTATAACAGTTCAAAATACCTGGGAGGTCACAGCGACTTGATAGGAGGTTCGATGAGTACTAAAGATCCTGAATTGTATCACTTTCTGACGGAATATCAGAAGCAGCTTGGCAGTGTGATGGTGAGTTTAACTCCTTTTGATTCAGTTTTCTACTCCGCTACAGCGGACATCAATCTATTGACCAGCAATCAGGAGATTCTAATCCCGTTCGGGTGCACATCTGTTGTTTCTTTGTTGTACGGAAATTAAAATACTAATACAAAGCCGATCTCCCTCAGGGTCCATTCACCGCCTCGTTGCTCCTGCGAGGAATTCGCACCTTGCCTTTGAGGATGGAGAAACATTGCAGTAACGCCCTCAAACTGGCCCAGTATCTCGAGTCGAACCCGAAGGTGAGCTGCTATCGATGACAACGAATATTCTACTATCACTCACTATAATTCAATGTGTTTAGCAATTATGCACAACGTGTATATCACAATGGTATAAATGGATCAATGGATCGTTCGGAACAGTTGACGAAAATAAAAGAATAAGGATGTAATCATTCAAAGTGGGAATACTGTAAGATAGATCGTGAAAATTGACGACGATTTTTACATCACAAAATGATTATTACGAAACAAAATCAGCCAAGAAGATTATGCAGGGAAGCATCCGTGGAACAATAGGTAAAAAATCTGGACTTCAAAAGATGCAAATACGACTTGCATGAATGATACGAATGTCATCCGATCGTATGACTGAAAAGAGAAACGAATGATACCTTGCTGGTGGATAATTTATGTCGCACTGTAATCATGATAGGGTTTTCATCTTGCGTCTGGCAGGTTTCGACCGTCTCCTATCCGGGCCTTCCCACCCATCCACAGCATGAGCTTGCCAAGAAACAGATGAAGAAAGGATTCGGTGGAATGCTAGCATTCGAACTGGTAGGCGGACTCGAAGCTGGTAAAGCCGTCATGGAGGTAATGGACAAATTTTGAATACAAAGATTGACATTTTTACCACCATCTATTTTACCTGAGATATTTGCTTCTTGCGCGTTGAAGTTTAATGTCTTTTTTGTTACCTTGCACCTAGTAGGACGTAGAATGCCGAGACTATTTCACCCGTTGTCTTTTCCTTCTTTTCTGTTTATTTTCTCCTTGGCAATGCTTGGCATCAATTCTACTACTTAAAAACAACAATAACAGCAACAACAATAACAAAAAACTGCTACGCTATTTGCAATGTCTGCCATGATATGATCCCAGCTGTTACGAAAAAAAAAACAACCCTTAAGATTATTCAAATTTTGCCACACTGACAGCTGTCATGCGAGTACGAAAAGAAAAGAAAAATGTAAAGGGGTGCATCACTGGTTAGGAGGGGAAATCGTCAACTCTAATGATTAAACGGATTTCTCTTCAGAACATCAAACTCATTGTCATGGCAACGTCCCTCGGAGGCACGGAGAGCCTGATGCAGCATCCTGCATCCATGACTCACGGGGATCTGGTCATGACGAGGGAGGAGCGACTGGCAGGAGGGATAAGTGACGGCCTCATCAGGCTAAGGTTAGTTCAGCTGATGTGGAATTCTATTCCCAGTGGGCGTGGCAGCACCAACAGATTCTGTTCATAATTTAAATTTGTATTGTAGGCCTTACACTATACAAGTTCGTAAATGTGGAGGAATAATACATACAAGTGTACTTGTGTTTTTCAAATTCATGAAATTCTTCCGTCGAGATGTTGTCACTGCACCTGACTGACAAATTTCCCTACATCGACGTAAATAAGCACTGTACTTGTGTTTGTTTGAGAGAGAAAAAGAATAAGTAGAGACAGATGGATAGATAAAAACATATCATGATATGATTCAAACATATTAATATGCACAGATAGATATAAGCATACATATAAATCGAGAAAGAGAGAGAGAGAGAGAGAGAGAGAGAGGGGGGGGGTAATATCCAGGTTAGTATATTGATTGTTTAACAGACCATTCAGAGTTTTGTTTTTGATACACAATATTGTAAGCAATGTTCATTTCAAATCGCATGTTTGTAAGTGTGCGTGTGTTTAATTGCGAAAGAGTGATTGGGTCTGATTATCCCTATGTAACTCACTCAATTTGTTTGTTTGTTTTTTGAAGGCCGTTGTGCAATAATCAAACATGATCCTTTATCAGTCACCTAACTTGTCGACA
The DNA here is from genome assembly GCF_040938485.1 of Diadema antillarum. NCBI lineage: Eukaryota > Metazoa > Echinodermata > Echinoidea > Diadematoida > Diadematidae > Diadema > Diadema antillarum. Next base: position 6,325,968 of record NW_027270906.1, on the reverse strand, counting down.
TGCTCAAAGAAATGTATGATTCCGGTATGAGATGCGATTCCTGAAGCCAGAGTAAATGATTGGGAGAATTGAATTGATAGAATTCATATCCGTCCATTTTTCTGATTCCTTCTCACCCATCCTATATACCCCTTCTCTCTTTCTTCGTATCTCATTGTCCTTAAACCGCCTTTTTAATCATTCCATATTATCTGCAGTGTTGGTATAGAAGACCCAGACGATCTGATCCGTGATTTGGAGCAAGCGTTGGAGAAAGCGTGAAAATGAATCAACGTTCGCTGAACAGCCCCACGCTGAAGAACTTTTACACCGATTGGCGCATCTTTACAATCTGTACGAACTCATGACAGCAAGCTCCTATATTGGGGTCGAGGGCAATTACCCCGGACCCTTCTCCTGGCCCTAACCCTAATCCGGAACCTAATCTTAACCCTATAACCCAAACTCCTAACCCTAAACCTAACCCTAAGTTTTACTTTAACCTTACCACTAACCAGTATTTAGCCGGGGTTAATTGCCCGGATACGCCTATATTGTGTAGTAGGTAGAAAGATGTGACGTCATAGGGTGTTTTACCTGGATAACCACTGGACACTGATGAGAGGATGCAGTTGGGATGAGCGTCCGGTCTTACAGGAGCATCAATCTTCTTCGTTAATGAATATTTCACAATATTTGTCCCCTCATCATTTATTTATCATCTTTCATAATAGAACAAAGTTCAATTGAAAAGCTAATTCTCTTTTAAACGCTAATGTATACGTATGGAACGATGGCAAGATTAATATTACAATCCGTGCAATTAATTTTCTTCCATTAATGAATACACTATGTCGTATTGATTCAGCTGTTGGGTTATTAAGTAGAACAGGTATAGATAACTATTTGTTAAGTCTTCTGCCAGTGGCGCCCCAACGGTCTTCTGGACTACGGGATATGTTGTAAGATATTATGGACGGCCCTCTGAAGCACGGACGTCATACTAGCTACTAAACCACAAATATCAGAACGTGTTAAAATTCACTACGGTTTTCTCCCGGACTCATACCTTGCTGTTGTTTAATAGATATCATAATGTATGTTGATACGTTTGCAGATTGAACCGCCAAAAATTGATAGAAAACAAAACAGAACTAAAAAAAAAAAAAAACAACCACACATTCTCCAGTGTTCTTCTTCCATACATTGAAACAGTAAAAATGTTTGCTTGTTTGAGCGTCATAGGTGTGAGTTGTATTACAAAAAATAATAGAACCTCAACAAATTTTCCCTCCATACTTTTTGCTTTGTTTCCATGGTATTAGTTCCTGAGACAATATTGCTCCCATGAAATAGCCGCACGCTAAACCATACACAAAACCTACCCACAAACAAACTAAACTTTAAGTCCTTTTAGAAAATAAAACCGGAGCAATGGGTATAAACCTCAATGGTTCTCTCTGGTATTGCATAGGACGTCACGAGACCGACACCCACGAGTCATACAGCCCACGAGTCATACAGCTCACAAGTCACACAGCCCATGAGTTATACAGCTCACGAGTCATACAGCCCATTCGTTCGACACTAAGCTAATGTCGAACTCATGGGCTTTATTTGCATAGTGTCGAACTCATGGGCTGTATGACTCGTGAGCTGTATGACTCATAGACCTGTTTTCAATGTCGAACTCGTGGGTGTCGGTCTAGTGTGATGACCCCGTATTACATATACCGAAGATGAATATAATGGACTTTAGAAATATTCAAGTTTTGCAAGAGATCTTATGACTTTAAACACCAGTATACGACAGTTTATCCAACCTGACCAACTTCAGCACCGCTGCACAAAAGCTGCCCTGATGTTCACTCCTGCAGAAAATTGTTTTAATGACCAAAACAACGTCTATTTATCAGCCCTAAACACCTGCTTACAACAGTAAACATTCTGAAGTACATGTGTTATTAATGAATAAAAAAGTACGGTGTAATAGTTGCTTATTGATTTTAGATCTTGTCGACAAGGTCTCCTGAATACAAAACACCCTAAAAGGTCAACAAAAAATCCAATAAAACTATAAAAAAAGGAAAGTTTTTCACTTTTCGTCTTTCTGAGCAGTTCATAATGTATAGTGAGTGTGCGTCAGTCCCGTGTTTGTGTCTGACGTGATTGTATATATACCAGCAATATTTTTGATACATTGTATTTTTTTTTTTTTTTTTTTGGAGGGGGTGGATGTGAGTTTCTGGTTGGCGAACATTATCCTCTTCAAGCATCTGCTTATATGATAATCGTCATGAACATTTCTATTACACTTTACTTGTTTAATGTTGTCTCTTTTAATACATTTTATGTTTATATGCACAAAATGACACCTGCTCGTTTCCATTGTGTTTTAGCAAGAAAAAAAATGCTGTACATTTAAAACAATTGTGCCTGTTTCCAAGCATTTCCACTGTTAGCTTCAAATATCACTCAACAACTTTGTTATGTTGACTTTGTGTTCTATTCTTGCATAAGAAATAATGTAGAAATATAATCAAATCGAATACAGGGGGCACTGTGGCACAGTGGATAAGACTCCCGACTCCCGATCGGAGGACCCGAGTTCGAATCCCGCCCAGTGCTTACGTCCTTGGACAAGATGTTTTTACCCACTGTGTGGCTCTCGACCCAGGTGTATAAATGGGTACCTGGCAACGCTAGGGTAATAATAATAGCAGGGCCCTCTGGTAGAGCAGTGGCAACACTGAAGAGGCTACCCTGGGTACTAGTAAATAAGACCATATTATTATTATTATTATTATTAATAAAACACCAAACCCCGTCGCTCCGACGATTGCCCCATCCGCAATTGAAGAGAGAGTCATGTTGGAAAACTAATAATTAGGCGAGGGTAGACACAAGTTTGCTTTGCTGACAGATTATCATATCGTTTATGAACAAGTTGAAATACACACACACGCACACACACACACACACACACACACACACACACACACACACACACACACACACACACACACACACACACACACACACACGTACACACGTAAACCACACGCACAGGGACTTCGAACCCTACCCAGGCACAAAGTCGCTTCCTTGAGTAAACACTTCACATGTTATTATTGTTCAAGTTAACTTATATTTTGACCTGAAGTGGCAATATCCATGACAGTTGTCAGTCCCATATGCCATTTCATAAACACTGATAAAAATTTAAAGCCAGTAGAGGTACGGAGTGCAGCAGTACTGCGATTTCTGCACGAAGGGGCACGAAGGGGCACATCGGTCGTTACTGCACCGAAGTCTTACAACACGACAACATTTTGGCGCCACACACCACTGGTGTCTTTATTCCAGGTAGGAATAAAACCCTACGAATTTCCTTCATATCTTTCATTATATTCGTTCTTTATTCTTATAGCGAAGTACAAAACATTTTTCTGAAGAAGTGTCAACAGAGATTTTGTCAGTATGGTCATCAATTACATATCAAGGGGCTTCAAACACGTGTTTGAAAGTCCTTATGTACATTGTGTACTGCATGCATTTCACAAATGTCTGTGCATGGTCTTCGCAAGTTACCACTGTCTATGACTCATAGTTACATTAATATCTACTCCGTGCCTTTCAGCAACCATCTAACATGACTGATGTATAATTCTGTCTGTTGCTAGGTGGAGAAAGAAAAGTTGTTCTTCGAGCGGTTCGATTTCATTGATGACTTTTTGACATAGAACGTTTATCTTTTAGCGTTTGCATGATTGACCACGAAAGTGGTAATAACATCGTACATCTTAGTTTGATGACTTTAAAATTTATCACTCTTTCTTTTCCCTTATAATGGCGCAGAGTGTTTTGACCGTCCTCTCTCGTAAGAGAACTCATCAAACCATACATATCGTAACTTTCCATTTGCACCTGCCTTAAATCGGTACAGAATCGGCATTCCTTTCCTTGCAGAGTTACTCTAAAGGAAGGAAATAGCTTTTAAGGTACATCCCCTTTTCTCTTTTAAGGAGAGTAAGGGGACTATACCATGCAAGATGACAATAATCATGAGCCTTTCATTAATGTCATTTGACTTTTTCATTGGAATCTTATTAGATGTTCCCCTAATAAATCTTCAGGTTCTATTCCTAGGATGCCGTCCCTACTGACTGTCTGGGTGAAGGTCCTTTGAATCACTTCTTTGTGCATCTCATTTCTGGTTGACACGTTGCCAAGCATGGATGTGTTACTTTCTTTTGCTCATTCATGGTATTTCTCGTTAAGGCCGAAAACAGAGAAGAGCCAGCGTAGACTGATACCATGGCGGAGAAGTCGACCAAGCCAAAGTCCCGCATCACTTCCAACTTCAAGGTGAATCACCTTGGCGACCGAGATTTCTCCAGGGTACTGGAGGAGTGGCACGACTATCCTCCAGAAGTCACCTCGGACACTGTGGCCGTCACGGCGCACACCAGGCCCTCCGATCTCACCCACCCTCTGGTTCCCTCTGTCAGTCTCTCCAGCACTTACATTCTCGAGAAGGCTGAAAGATATCCAGAATACGAACGGGTGGGTTCAGAGACGGCGTGAATGATTTCATTATATGCTTTGGATGTGCATATGTTCAAATAAATTTTAATTTGAATGTTTTTCTTCTGATTTTGATGCACCGCTACTTGTAATCAACTTTTTGATACAGTTTAGAGCACAATGTTTTGCGCTCAGTCTTCAAGATATCGGTGTATTCTGCAAGCTTTGGCTTTTGCGTTTCAATGTGTTGGTTTCACTAATTATCATTTTGGCACAGCAATGATTATGTTTATATCTGATCCAGTAATTTCATTTCACCCATATCGACATGTGATGCCAAATCATTATTTCGTTAATCATTTTTATTAACTTAGTGGGACTGTATATTGCCACATACATGTACCTATAGTATGCCTTTGTACGCTCTGTCGTTTTCGGCAACCCGTCATTCTGGATTTAGAGCTACGATTGTGTATGCCTTTTAAAGAACGAAAGTCTAAACATTTCCCATTGTCTCACTGTCAGAATCGTGTGTTTTGTTACCCATTCAACAGCGCGGCTACATCTACGCCCGATATGGCAACCACTCGTGTGACAGTGCTGCCCACGCCATTAACTCCCTGGAAGGTGGAGTAGGAGCCCTTGTCTTCCCGTCTGGGATGGCTGCTATCACCACCACCGTCTTGGCCCTCGTGAGGGCGGGCGACCACATCGTAAGTACAGCTTTAGTTTACAGGAGCTCAGGTCGATATCCACATAGGTCCTACCCTATAGAGACGAATAGGGGGCCTAAAGATATGGAGAGAATTTCATTGGAAAGTGTGTTCTTTCCGGGTATTACTCATTGCATTAACAAAAGAAATAATTAGGATAATCATTATACTTGCTTTGCTTGAGCATTTTCATATTTTCAGTGTTGATATTCTGGAGATGGACCTGCAGGTCAGTGCCAAAAGCTCCTACGCTCTTACACTGTTATATGAGTGCTTCTACGATTTCAGAACTGTACAGGAAGCAATGAAGAAGAATCATGTATTCATCACAGCCTTATCAGTGAGAATCTACCCACATGTTGAAATTTACAGATTGCTCAAGAGCCGATCTTCTCAGGGACCTACAAGTTTCTGAAATCTATGATAACGGATTTCGGCGTGGAGACGACGTTTGTTCCAGCTGGTGATGCCAATGCCTTCAGAAAGGCCATAAAACCAAACACAAAGGTACGTTTAACTCGATATACATTGTACTAACCTCGATCTACTGTATCTATCTGCTGAGACACGCATAAAGATGACCAAATAAGCCAGTTCACAGACTTTTCACTTTGCGCATGAGCAGACAAAGGTCATTCGTACAATCATGCATTTTTTTTTTAAACCTGAGGATCGAAGCATCTGTAATGTAATGATTATTCATGTAATCCTTATAAATGACACTTCCTATAACGCATCTATCTGACACCAAGTCTGTGTGATCAGCTGGTGTTTGGCAGTCACACTAGTCCCACTAGGGTGTATTGAGCCAGCTAAAATGCCCAACGAATTCGACAATAGTATTTTGAAGAGACGTTCGGACCGTTGCTAGTACTAGAAAATTTCATAACAGTCATGTTTGTCGGGGTTTTTTTTTTTATTCGTTAGCTGTTTGGAGGGATTCGTAGAGATACGCTGGAGTCGATTTTTCAACATGTTCAAATCAAATATTTAGCAGGTGCGGATGTCCAAGGATGTTTAATGGAATTAATAGAAGTGCATTTCTAGAACAATGTGCTTACATCAATACACACATTGACAAAGCTTTCATATTTAGATAATGATAATATGCGATGAAACAAAATGAGTTATTGTACACAATCCTCAAGAGTGAAATATAAAAAAATATTTACAATTTTATTTGGATCATGCAGGAAGTAAATGCTTTATCACGGATGCCCCACTAGAAAGATTATCTGGCTTTCTCTTCAGATCTTCTTCGGGGAGACACCCACAAACCCTTCGATGACCGTCCTTGATCTTGAAGGGTTTGCTGAAGTGGCCCGCTCCGTACCAGGAGCAATCAGCATGTGTGACTCCACCTTCGCCACGCCGTACCTCCAGGACACGCTGGGCGCTGGGGTGGACATCGTCTTCCAGAGCTGGTGAGGACTCTCCACCAGTTTTTGATAAGTGATGTGACACAGCTAGTAACATGATGGATTGACGTCAGCAACAAGTGTAATAAAAGTACCATGGCCTATTTAACCAAAGATCTCAGAGTATAGCCTTTGACAGCTTTTCGTTGCTCTGTTATAGAGTCTCTGCTGTCATCAGCATTATCATGGTAACCATTCATACAATATTGTCCTGGGTTAAGAGGAACAGTATTGTTTGATGATTACATATATTTACATCACAATATTTCTTAAGGGATCTTTTTCAATAAGCCTATTTGTGCTCCCCATGATTCCACCACTATTTGACACCATGTATTTTTGTTTGTTTGTTTGTCTGCCTGTTTGTTTTTAATGCAAAGTTTGTAAACCAATTATGAAAGTGGAAATAAATGAAATGAAATGAAATGAACAGCTTGTCCAAAAAATGAGCGCAAAAAGGAGTGCATTTTAAACCAGAATCAGGAAGTTTTGGATAGAACTCAGAGATTGATCCATGGGCCGCAGAACATAGAGGGGAAGGAGGTGGGTGTGTGTGTGTGTGTGTGTGTGTGTGTGTGTAAAGGTGTGTTTGTCAGGGTGGTTCAAGGGTTCGTAGATGGGTCAAGGGGGTGTATTGCTCCCCCCAACCCTTCTGCTGGAAGAATGTCGGGACGGAACTCTCGGAGTGAGTCATGGGTTTCTGTAGGGTATTTTTAGTTTCATTTTTTTTTAAAGAGCCAGGATTGAGCGAGTGAGTTACCCAATATAACATCCACGGTCCTTAAGGCTTAAAAATAAGATGATACTTGATACTTGATACTGTAATCCCTCTCGCAGCTCCAAGAAGCTATACTGGGATGAAACTACACATGTGTGCCATTGGGAGGTGCCATGGTGATGATCTCTATTTACAATAAAAGTGTGCACTGTGCGAGTAAAATCTGAATGCATCCTCCTTTAAAGGATGAGTGATCCAGAAGAAGGCTGCAGGGTTGTAATACATGGGAGAGCAGCTTCTCTGAATGTTGTTAAGGTGGTGGCATGTACAACTTGACTAGGTAGGCGGTTCCAGATCCAAATTGTCCTTGGAAAGAATGAGTACTTGAATGCATCAATAGTTGTCTTGGGTATGTTGAACTTGAGGTCATGATCGTTCCTTCCATAGTAGGTTGCAGGGGTAACCGCTGAGGGCAATGGTAGGCTTACCACTCCATAGTGGATTTTGTAAAAAAGTGAACATTGGTCCAGGAGTCGCCGGTGGTGTAACGTGTTCCATCCGTGTGCCGACACCAGACGGGTAGATGATGTAGACCATCTGTAGTCACCAGCAACAAACCGGGCTGCTGCCCTCTGCACTTGTTCGAGGCTGTTAATGGACGTCAAGGTGTGAGGGTTCCAAACCTCAGAGGCATACTCCAGTTTAGGCCTAACCAATGCTGTGTAGGCTCTACACTTCACTTCCTTTGAGCATGATGGCAATGTTCGGCGTATAAGTCCCAGGGTCTTGCTGGCCCTGCACCTGATGTTTTGACAGTGTGTATTCCAGCGTAGGTCAGGTGTTACAGTTACTCCAAGGTATTTATACTCCGTAACTCTTGGAATTACACCATTCTGAAGGTGGTATTTGTAGATGATGATAATGGAAATAATAGTGATAATAATAACGACAATAATAATAATAATTATAATAATAATAATGATAATAATAATAATAATAATAATAACAATAATCATAGTAACAATAATCATAATGCGATAATAATGATATGATAATAATTATAATCATAATAATGATAATAACAACAACTGCATTAATATGGCGCTTTATACAAGTGTTCCTGTAAAAGGTGATTAACACAATAGAGCAGAATAGAATATTTGAGGTAAGGCATATTGGTATAGAAACATAGGCGAGGAGTGTCACGGTGAAGGTGATAAAATAGATATTGTCGCGCACTCAGCGACGCCGCATTCAGTGGCCAATTATACATTTTGTAATAACATTCTCCATTACATTATGGTATCGTACTGATTTGAACCAGGAACTTTTTTTAACTCATATTCCTTGATTACTGCTCCTTATCTACCTCTCAATACTTCAGTTCCAAGTACCTGGGAGGCCACAGCGATTTACTAGGAGGTTCCATGTGCACCAAAGATCCAGAGTTGTACCATTTCCTTACAGAATATCAGAGGCAACTTGGCACCACAATGGTTAATGAAATTCCTCTTTTTTACTTACTCATCATTTCTTTTATCTATCTTCCAAAATCTGTTTCTATGTAATTATCTCTCTTTTTGTTAATTTTCTCTATCTCTCGTCTGTTCCTAATCAATATGTTTCATATAGATTAATAACATATTTTTGAATTAATCTAGATTGCCTACTCCTCTTGATATCTTGCTATGTAGAAAACCTCTCATTTTCATCTTTCTGTGTCGTTTCAAACTTTGTCGTCGACAGACAGCCTGCATAACTTATGTTCAAGGCATTTAATATGCAACCTTTTGCATGATTAAGGAAACCATGAACGGTAAATTGCGACAGGTTCATATACACCACGAACGCACGTGATCAAAATGTAATCCGTTTTCCAAACGACGTAACCAACAACACTAATTTTGTCTTCATCCCTTATCCTTCAAACTAATTCCATCAGAACTGCGTTTTCATCGCATAATCAGTTAGGTCAAAGAAATGCATCTGAAGAACTGTACGAAACATATGGCACATTATCTCACAGACAGTAGTACCTTGACACTGATACATACAATAGTGTATTGGTATAACTATGTATACAATATTGACAGTATTCTGATAAAGCGGATATGAGATTTTACATGGTCGATTTTGGTGCGAGTAGCAACCATTTTGTTTGCTCGCATCTCTATAGGGTCCATTCACAGCCTCGTTGCTCCTGCGTGGAATTCGCACCTTGCCTCTCAGAATGGAGAAACATTGCAGCAACGCCCTCAAACTGGCCCAGTATCTGGCGTCCCATCCGAAGGTGAGGAAACTGATAGAGCTCTGTCCGATTACCGCTATTTATAGAACAATACTAAGATCGAGAATTCGCATGACTGCCGAAGATGTTATTGCATTGGAGAAGAATTGAAGAAAATGACGGAAACTCCAAGAACGCAGAGTGGCCCGAAGAACAATATTAATGTGGCCTTTAACTCATGCAAGTGAATCAGTGATTGGAAAAGATTAGTAGAAAAGACGAGGAACACGGAGGAGAAGGACAGAGGAGGAAGAAGAAGAAGAAGAAGTAAATGAAGAGGAAGAACGGGGATGAGAGGGTTAATGAAAAATAAACAAAATAATGTGGATGATAATGTAGGTTTATTATTCAATATTGTGAAAATGGTATTGGACAAGTTAAATATGACTTTTACATGCTATTCATAAGAATGAGGAATACAACGATGAATATGTATTGATTGCTATCGCATTAATCATCATCATCATCATCATCATCATCTTCATGGCTACCGCAATCATCATCACTTGGAGAAGGCATAAGTAGAGGAGTTTATTGTCTCTTTTTTTTTTCTTGGGGATATAAAAGGCTGAGAAACTCAGTCTCATCCTTTGGCGTAATAAATATTCCAGTTTATATGTATCGTGATCATGAAATCCACTGTACGTTGTAGCATAGCATCTGAATGCAAATCATTCGAAATGTATTGTAAGTTGACAGGGGCGGATCCAGGAATTCCTTAAAGGGGAGGCGCCTTTACAAAATGAAAGGTGGATAGACGCACACCCCCATCTTTTTTATTTCCTTTGTTTAAACAAAAATTAAAGAGGGGGCGCCCGCCCCTGTGCGCCCCCTGTAGGTCCGCCACTAGTTGATCATCGTCAAGGGATAATCTCACTCATTCACTGCTCAACACTGCAGGTGTCGAAGGTGTGCTACCCTGGTTTGGCAAGCCATCCGCAGCACCAAGTCGCAAAGAAGCAGATGAAGAAAGGATTCGGGGGAATGGTTGCCTTTGAACTGGTTGGAGGAATCGAAGCTGGCAAAACTGTCATGAACGTAAGACATCATGAAATCCATTCAATGGATACTTATAATGATATATCCGTTCAATGGATACCTATAATGATATCCGTTCAATGGATTCGTAGAAATACTATCATCAGAACATAAATCTCTTTCATATGTTCTCTTGAGTTCAGGACAATTATTTAGAAGCAAATAAATGAAGTCAAAACGATTTTCTATGGAGGGTAAATCCTCCCAATCACCCTGCTGCAGCAAGCCAAATCGCCCTTTCATTGAAATAACCAACAACAAAAAATATCCCCGTACAGGTTTTATAGAAGACAACCACTCGCTATATACTCGATATAACAGCGACCTTTTCAATTGCATACATTGGTCATTGGTAGCTTAAACCAGGGAGGTGAAATTTCCAAGCTGAAAGTACCAGCCCCAGAAGCTACATTGCACCAGGGATTTGACCTCCCTAATTGCACTGATGTACACTTTTTGCTACCATGTTACCAGGTGAAGGGGATCAAATACGCACCTCCCGCTTGAGATGATGTTAAAAATCTTCTTTCTGCGGTTACATTCTTTCCCCAGTTACATGCGAGGACTCGCATGTCGAGTTTTTCTCTTTTCAGCATTATTCAAATCATATTACACTATTGTCAACATTGCTAAATCAACTGTTCTTACACCTGCAGAATGTGGTTGTCTGTATATCACTATTTGTATTGAGAAGATTCTGTTATTGCCCTGGATATTTTTGTCTTTTGTTTTTGTTTTTCTTTATTTTGGTCCTACGTTGCATCCGTGGTCCTCATCTTTATCTTACACTCTGTTCAGAATTTGGGACCTACGTTTAACAAGCTCGCTTTTAAGTAGGTTCCATCATATTTCTTTAGCGTTATACATAGACCCAAACGTACGATGATTGACCGCTATGTTTTATATGTTTACATTAATTTACTGTGCATCCAAGCCGGATATTATGATTCACTATGTTTGATTATATTTGATGTACATTCCTTCATTGAGAAATATGAAAATAAATTGAATTGAAATTGAATGATTACAAAAAGATAATATTTTACTTTATCACCTGTAAATCCTTGTGCTTGCATGATGAGGTACGTTTGACCGAACTCGGCTCGATTTCTCAGAGTGCATATCTGGAACATTTTTAATGCTGTGACTCTTATCCCAGAACATCAAACTCATTGTCATGGCAACGTCCCTCGGAGGCACGGAGAGCCTGATGCAGCATCCTGCATCCATGACTCACGGGGAGTCCATCATGACAAGGGAGGAGCGACTTGCAGCAGGGATAAGTGACGGCCTCATCAGATTCAGGTAAGGGGGGGGGGGTCGTCTTGTGTATATAGAAACATAATGATTGATGAGAATTGAAACCAACGCGTACTGACATTGATCAAAATGATTGATGAAATTACACATTATATCTAAATATGATTTCAGGGGTGTTTTATTTCTTATGTTTGGATGGTGTGCAGACTGGTTACCTTCATCAGTAATGTTATTGTGATATTGTGATATTATTATTATTATTTTTTTAAGAAGCTGGGATCACGCAATATTTGCTTCAAACACATTCAACATTCAGTACCACATGGTGAAAAGCACCGCAATATGTGTATTTAAAATTGTTTATCATATTATAATCATTATGCGATCGTGTATGTCTCATAATCCTTTTGAATATCATTGGTTTGTAAATTACAGGTTTACTATATTATAAATATACGATTTGAAGAGGCAGACAAAACTTGTGATAACAAGGTTGCGCACCTTGGTATTCCTTTCAACTCTCTATACTATCTAAACCATGCAGCATAGTGTTATTATGGGAACCATGCACTCGGGGAGATTTCGACTTTTCGTCGCTGACATGCACTTTGCCAAATATTTCGACTTGTTTCTGTTGCGTCTCACTTTCGTAAGGCGGGAGGAGATACATCTGTTGGCCATCATCTCCTATTACAGCCACACCAAGCGACTACTTCCATAATTATATTCATGTTAATGTTGTATACTCATCGTTTGCACGCTTTAGTGTTGGGATAGAAGACCCGGATGATCTGATCCGAGACCTCGAACAGGCTTTGTCGAAAGCCTAAGACCATCGACAGGTGTCACCGAACGACGGCAGATTGCATGTGACTCTACATCCTCATCCCTAAAAGATTTTTTCCCTGGTGGATGACGATCTGATGCAAAATTATATGTCACGCTTATATGTCACTGCTATATCATAGATATAGTTGTATTTTTTTTTCAATTTCAATTTCAAACTATTTTCATATTTCTCACAAAAATAGCACAGAAAAAATACAATTATAAACAAAGCAAAATCATACAAAGCATAAATTGGCAAAATCTTATCGGCATGTACAACAGTCTGTCTCACTATAAGCACAAAGTTCTGTTAGAGTTTGGCTAAGGTCATAGTCGAGAAATATGATAGGAATGTATATAAAGATACGAGAAATATTATGGGACCTACGTAAAAGCAAGTTAGCTAATTATTTGATTTCATACATTAATGACTTGTCGGAAGATTAGTGTAAACACATACATACATACACACACTTGCACAGACACACACACACACACACACACACACACACACATATATATATATATATATATATATATATATATATATATATACATATACATAGTGAAAACTTTGAGCAAAGAAAATGGGTTTTCATCGGGATTCGAACCCGAGACCTCCGGATTACTAGACCGGTGATCTACCGACTGAGCTATTTAAAGCCCTAGATCGGTGTTCGTCCCAAACCCTTAATACTCTTTACTCTTGTGGCCAGAAGCTATGGTGTGTGTATGTGTGCCACACACACACATTAACCTGACATAAACCCAAAGGATGTAAATCAACTTTGGAATAAATGCGAGGGTTCGCCAAAGCGATGCAGCTTTTTGTATTATATTGAAACAAGAAAGGGAAAACTGACCAGAAACAAATAATAATAAATAGTGAAAACTTTGAGCAAAGAAAATGGGTGTTTATCGGGATTTGAACCAGAGACCTCCTTTCTTGTTTCTTGTTTCAATATATATATACATATATATATATATATATATATATATACAGAATATATATATATACATATATATATATATATATGTATACAGTATATATATATGTATACAGTATATATATACAGTATATATATATATATATATATATATATATATAGATGTGTGTGTGTGTGTTATGACCGTCTAGAGTGTACACTTATGATACAGCATGCATGCGTACGTGTGTGTGTGTGTAATGTGATTAATGAGATTAACGAGCCCATTATGCACATGTCTAGTAATTTTTATGACACCTTTATAACATGACGATTCAAAACATGTATTTTCTTTATTCTTTTCCTCTCAAATTTAGATTCAAATTCAAACTTTATTTTCACTTTTTTTTTCATCAGGATGCACAAGAAACAATATGATAAATTTGAAATGCTAGTCGTTGAGAATATAAATAGCCAGACAGGAATAACAACATGTTCATGAATATAAATCATCAGTACAAAAAAAGAAGCGATGTAACAATCGTATCTTTTATCATCCTTCGCTATCCAGGATTAGACTGACCAGTTCTTCTTTCATAAAATTTGCATGTTCCACTTTAAGACGTTAGAAAACTGGTCAACTCTGATGACACATAGTGAATATTGCAAGTGTTTCAGAATAATGTAATACTGTAATAGTAGATTCGTCAATGTTTCTTTCTCTTTTTCGTTGTGATCAGTATATCAGCGACAGTATGTTGAATCGTCTATGTTTCGGTTCTTATCCTTGTCCTTACCTCGGTTTTGTATTTCTGTGTATTTGCATATCATGGAATGTATAGTACTCATTTATGTGATTGTGAAGCGCACACTATTAGTCACAAGTTTTTATACTTCTCTATATTATAGACATGTGCCCCATGCAGTTTAAAATTGACCGCATGTTACTTGTACTTGTATTCATTGATATTTGCTGGAAATAAATGTCATTGAACCTGAACCTGATCTGAAATCTACAACAAATTTCAAAGCTATACACAGCCCATCCTCAGAATTATTGATCAGCTCAGACTGATCATCGCGCAGTTATCTATAGGAGATACAATATTAGGCCTATGATTATATATTGACCGAGACCTGTTTGATAGCAAGTCACATGGTGCAATTTGGAACATATCGATTCTACACGGAGCTGAAGTAAAGAATTTATAAAGATACTAGACTGGGGAATGTGGATCAGATGAACGCATTCTGATCTTATGTACACACATATGCCTATCCCCCCAAAAAAATTACAATCGGATTTTTGCATTGATAATATCCAATATGATTAAATCGTCTAAATGCTACTTTATGGTCTTAAAATATAACATCTTAGTTCAATTTACAGAAACCCAATTCAATTTGGCTAAGCGGTCACAGAGAAATGTGGATTGTTGTAAAGCATGTCATGAGCGAAGCCAGATTCTTCCAAGTTTATAGCACTTGGATGCTCTTGAATCTTATTAATGTGCATGTGAACACATTAGACAGAACTTGGAGTGAAGGAATTCCTGACATGCTATACAAAAATCCTCATTTCTCTTTGACCACTAAAGCAAATTGAATGGGGTTTTCTGTAAGATGTGTGCAATGAGTTATAGTTTCATACCCTGAAATTATTGTGTTTGGATTGATTTACTGTTTTTAAAGTTACCGTTGTACTTTTTTTTGGGGGGCATACGGTTTAATAATTTCTATTACTCCTTCTGATTGGCTGATGACGAGCAATCACTCTCTCGATTTCTTGTATTATATCGAAAATAAATGACAGGTATAACAATTATGCACAATTTAATGGTTGTATACTCTTTGCCCTCGGTAATATGCGTGTGTCACGGTGCGTACGTGTTCATGCATGTGTTGAACTTGTTTAGAAACTGTTTTGTTTTGTGATTTTTTTAATGGAAACTTATTGTCTGAAATTTGAATAAAGACAAATAAACAAACTTATTAAAACTGTGGTGTGTATATATGTACGGATACAAACGGGAGTCGGAATGTATGTGTACCCGTTTGTGTGTGTGAGTGTGAGTGTGTGTGGTTAATTGTGAGTGCTTAGATTTGTAGAAAAAATACTATTTGATTTTGTAAATTATAAAGGTATATAAAACTAATTTGAAGGTAAGTCAAAAAGTCACTATCGTCGTTGTTATACTTTACAACCAGGGAATGGCCTCCACTCCTTGGGGAAATGGAACAATTAGACTGTGTTTTTATATAAATGGACTGCAACAAATGAAAATCATATAAGGGGTTGCAGCACCCCAGCCCCCCCCCCCCCCCCCCCCGTTCCGCGGCCCTTGCTCCCCCTTCCCCGCCCGGTGTTCGCTTTTGTTTTGTTTTGTTTTTTATTAATTTTGTTTTTGTTTTAGATTATTAGAAACCTGTCCATCAACATACTAGCATGTCTAACGATCACACTTCTTATTTTATTTCAATAGCTTGTAAGCGGTGACCGTATGGGGTAGAAATGTTCCTGAGTGCGTTGATATCCCTCATGCATTAGTACATACTATTTAGAACGATGTCATAAGTAATGTGCAGCTTAATGCCCCGTCACTGACCAGGCATGCTAACCTGGAAACATCAAACTGCATATTACTTGAATATGAGACCATTCTGAAGCAAATAATTTTCACACAACAATAGATATATAATGTACTCTTGAATGAATCCCATAAGGATTGGAACAATCATCTCCCAGCATTTCCACTGATTCCCACTGATTACAGTTATAGGCCTTCTGGTTGAGGTGGGGATTCATGTTTTGAACATTCCTAAGTGAGATAATGAGAAACCTCTTATGAAATATGAAAAACCATGTAATTTTAAGGATTCAACGTTTATTTGATGAAAATTGGTTTTCAAATGGCTGAGATATCCAAAAAAAAAGTGATAATAATAAAAGCTACAGGCGACAGGTCACAACTTTATTAGGATCTCTTTGTTTCACTTTGTGTTTGGATATCTCAGCCATTTCAAAACCGATTTTCAGTAAATAAACTTTTGATACCCTTTAGAATTGCATGCACTTTGACATCTCATAAAGTGGTTTCTGAATATCTCGTTAAACGTTAAAAGCTAAATCCTCACCTCGACCAGAACTGTACACACCCTTAATTTATTAACATGATTCAGTAATTCACCTGCTGCTCGCACAACCTGTGGTACGGGGGTGGGGACCAGGCAGTCGAGTCCACCTGACAGTAGTCTCCCCCTGAACTCTGGCTTGACCAAAGAGTAATAGAAGCGCACGCAGCAGTGACATGTCGAGGTTCCAGCAGAGTGGATCCAGGGCAGTAGCTCGTTTGTAAACAATCTTCACTCTGAGAAGTGCAAGGTCCATCCTCAATTTACAGGGTACTAGTATGTCGCATAAATTTAAACAGCGTTCTCTCGTTATTGCAGAACTTGGTGGAACAATTGATGAACTCCGCACTAGCGTTTCACACTTGTTGAACTGCACTATATACTAGTACTAGACCTAGTAGTAGTAGTTCATTACACGTGCACACTACTAAAACGATAGCTGGAGACTGATGTCATGAGTTGAATACAACAAAGGCGGCTCGATCTTGATGGTAACTCCGCATTTACTGAGACAGAACAACCACCAGTGAAGTGACACCCAGTTTTCGGTAAGTGAGTATAGGTATCAATATCTCTCGTGGTCTTGTTATACATGTATTAATATCTCTTCTTCTCTTATTAGGCATCTCCGCATTTTTTTTTTGTTGCTGCGTTGCAATGTAACTACAGTGACAACAGCGTACATGCACATATCCATTGCCTATACAAATACTTGTACAATTAATGTCAGTACCGATATAAGTTTGAAGAAATGGTTTCTTTCACTTTAGGATAACTTTTTCTTTTCTGTGTAGCTTTGATGTTTAGGGAGATACCAACAACTCACAGTATAAAAACATTTATAGGGTCTATTCCAAGATTCCAAGGCTGGCAGAGTGTTTTCAAAAGTGTGTGTGTGTGTGTGTTGGGGGGGGGGTCCCACTTCCGGTTTTGCTGAGCTAACAAGCAAAAAAAAAAAGGGCCTCAGCTCATCTCTCCCCTTCCACTTCCGGGTTTCTTCTTTCTTTGGCTGACAAGCAAAAAAAAAAAAAAAAAAAAAAAAAGAAGGGTCCTCTGATCAGCTCATCTCTTGTTTAGGGAGATACCATGTTCATGCTCATGTTTAGGAAGATACCAACAACTCACAGTATAAAAACATTTATAGGGTCTATTCCAAGATTCCAAGGCTGGCAGAGTGTTTTCAAAAGTGTGTGTGTGTGTGTGTTGGGGGGGTCCCACTTCCGGTTTTGCTGAGCTAACAAGCAAAAAAAAACAGGGCCTCAGCTCATCTCTCCCCTTATTTATGTAATTGGTACAATTTAATTATGTAAGGAACCAACTGTCAAGTGTAAAATGCTTGGAAGATTTCCCTCTCAATACACAAGAGGTGCACAGTAGGGCCTACTACATAAATGACTTATGAAAAATGATAACAAAAAGAGTTTCTGCTGGCTCCATTTATGCATACTTGCCAACATTTTCATTTGAGAAAGCGGTAGAATCCAGGATGCCTATGCGAGCAGCGCTAGCTTGAATGCTAATGAAATCTTTCAAAAGCGGTAGTCTACCGCCAAATGCTGTAGAGTTGGCAAGTATGTTTATGCCTCAATTATTGTGCCTGGATACATCATAGAATTTATCTGATATTGCTCAAGAAGTTTTTTGCCATTGTGTACCATGTACACAAAGAAGTTTATTTCTTCATTTATCAGTTTACCAGCTCCACTCAGCAACAACAACAAAGACAATCAGCGCAAGATGGCCGATGCTGCTACCAAGCCCAAATCGCGTGTTCGCACCACCTTCACCGTGGGACGGGATGGAGATATAGACCTCAGCCGCACCCTGGAGGACACCAGGGACTACCCGCCGGGCGTAACCATGGAGACGGTCGCCGTGACAGCGCAAACCAAGCTGCGAGGATCAGAGACCACCCGCCCTGTTGTACCGTCCATCAGCGTGGCCACAACATTCGAGATGGACAAAGTGGATGACTATATGCAGTACACAGTGGTAACTATTGAGTGTGGCTGGATAGGAAATATATGAAATGTTGGAGGCATATTGATCTGTAAGAACTACTATGTAGAGTACCAGCTGGAAGGAGACAAGTACATGGGAAAATGGAGATGTGGAGGAAATCAAAGAAGAAAAGAGAGGATGTGAATGGGAAATATTATAACGAAAATCAGTAGAGGTAGAGCAAGATAAAAGTAGATAAAAGCAATTTGAGATTTTGATGAAGGAATTCTCTTGAACTCAGTTATTCTCCTTCAATGATATTATCTTCATACAAAAAACAAACAAACACTATACTTATAAATTGATGATCATTTTTGTTTAAATTCCATTAGATCATGTTAAATAAGGAAATAGGCATTGAGGTATTCCACAAATGTCACATAATACATGTGATCTGTGCTGAGCAAGAATGTACGATCTTTTGGGTTTTTTTAATGATTTCACTCATCTATTCATTTATTTCTAATCTTTGTCAGGGTAGCCCATTCACCAATAATTAAGCAGCGATCTTCCATGGGGCTGTGAATGACATACAATGTATATTGCATTTATAGTGATTTTTCATAATTTGTGATAGGCCTACTTGTATATCACATTCTGCAATAAGAGCAAGGTTGAAATAAATGAAAGGAAAGCAGGGATAGTTTCCAGGTTGTAATTCATGTTTCATTTACAATTATTTAATTAACAATAATTATTTTTTTTTTCCAAACTTGCTTCACATTTTTTTTTGTGTGTGGAAAGTATGATATTTTGAGCATGATCAGTTATCTTTGTGACTGAAATATTAACAAAACTCCTAGATACAAATAATGACCCTTCCGAAGCAGAACTGAAAAAAGAGTGTTATGATAATATGAGGAAATTCTTGTATGATAAGGTATTTCACAATCAAGGGATATCAGCACCACATATCGTCGGTTGAGAATGATAAGGGCGTTAAGTGACCACAAAACCCATATTGTTCGAGAAGACTTAAAGCCCTTCTCATTCTCAACAGACAATATGCAAAGTGAATACATCATTGCTTGTGATCTAGGTGTGAAGAAAACCTTTCATTAAATGTTTAAAAAAAAAGTAATGCGTGAACCAAATCGGAGATTTGCAATTTTCTCTAATTCCCTAACCAGGATGGCTACATTTATGGTCGACTGTGCAACCATTCCTGCGACGTCGTGTCTCACGCCATCAACAAGATAGAGGGCGGTGTTGGAGCCCTGGTCTACCCCAGTGGGATGTCTGCCATATCGACTACCATCCTGGCTCTTATCAAGTCTGGTGATCACATTGTAAGTCCGTGTCGAACCTTGACAACACATTTTCGATGACATTTCAGATGCTAAATCTGTTGAAAATGCACTTGTATGTGTACACAGCATGTTTTGTCTCTTTTGTGACTCGATAAATTAGACAGTGTTTGAGTTCTTGAGTTCTGTTCTATTTTCATATATAATGTACAATGTATATGTATGTATAGTATATATTTATATGTATAATATGTGATAAATAGTGATTCATACATATTAGTGAAGACATACACCTTGTAGATGTAAATATTTGCAGTTGTCCTACTGCTACTCTCCCATTTGCCAATTGTATATTCACTTATGTTTGCATATCATACTGACATTGATTGTTCTATATATCTGATGAACTGTATGTTTTTATATTCATACCCAATGCATATTTTCATGTTTGTGAATAAGTAAACTCATTCATATTTGAGTAGATAAAGGGGAAACTGAGGCACAATGAGTACAGTGTCACCAATTGTAAAGAGTAGAGCAATAATATCTTTAGCCGTACATGAGATTCATTTTATCACGTATACAATGTGTATAAATATTTTTTTGTTTATTATGGGCAAGCACAGTTTATCAATCTCTTCTCCCGTTCATCTTTGTTTCCACTCTTCCAGATAGCCCCCGATCCCGTCTATGCGGGAGTCTATAGTTTTTTGAAACACATGATCCCAAACTACGGGGTTGAAGTGACCTTTGTACCCGCTGGGGACGTGGAGGCATACAGGAAGGCCATCAAACCGAACACCAAGGTGTGCAACAGATTACGCGAATACAGGACGTCAACCTTGTTTTGCTCAGGATGTTCCTAGATTGTTAAAATACTTAACCCCGTTGAGGACGAGTCCCGAGTATACTCGGTGTGGCCAATGGCCAGCGGACCATCGCCAATTTCGAACCCTGCTCGGGCAAGTGTCTATGGGAAATGCGTGTTGTGGCAAAACCAGCCCGTCCTCAACGGGTTAAGAATGTCTTGGACCACTTCAAAGTTGGTTAAACCCTCCACAACAGGGGCATATTCATGCAATGTTTACAACAATCAAACCTATCAAATCTGAAACACTGCCATCTGCAAGGGTTAAAGGTACAGATCATCTGAAACATCAGGGAAATATGCTTCTGTGGTGTTCTACACGATAAGATCAAACAGCAGTTTTGAAATCTAGCTGTGTGTAGACGCTTGCCTCAGTGTTTCTTTCTTGTAAACATATCATTCTTGATATAAATTTATACTATATCAGTCCTTAAACTAATTTGTGACTTCCATATTCAAAGCAGATAAGACATAGTTGTCAAAATATATTATAATTGTATGACAGAGATGACCCTTAGTGAAACCTGCAAAGGATCAATGACGGATGGATACTCACAATTTTGATGTAATTTTTATATTTTTTTTTCAACTGTTTAGATGATTTTTTTTCCTGCCAATTGTTATGTATGCAGTAATGCCAAAGACTGAAATGCATATGACTCTTGATTGAGAATCGAAAGGATTTACAGAGGTGCCAATAGTAACTTTTCTGCTTTTCATTTTTGTATTTTTTAATTTTTTGCAAAAGTACTGCTAGTTTCATGGAAAATGATGTTTTTCCATGTCTATTATATCTATTACAGGAAAAGTAGAAATACTGTTTTCCACCAAAATAATACCCTTTCAACCCCAAAAATACTGCAATGATGTTTACAAGGTTGGCATATGTATATCCTGAGATTTAATGTTGTAAAGTCGACCAAGTGATTACTCCTTTCTGACCATTGGCCCGAGGTATACGTGATCCTCATATATGACTGTATGACTGTCTCCCTCAGATCTTCTACGGTGAGACTCCAACCAACCCTATCCTCACTGTCCTTGACCTCGAAGAGTTCGCCAAGGTCGCCAAGTCAGTGCCTGGTGCCATCAGCATGTGTGACTCCACCTTCGCCTCGCCTTACCTCCAGAACACGCTGGCTGCCGGTGTGGACATTGTCTTCCAGAGCTGGTGAGTGCGAGTCAGTGCTGTCAGAGATCAAGCCCCCCCCCCCTCGTTTGTTTCCTCTTTGCAAGACTACTAAAATCTGTTGCAACTGATTAACAAATTGCCCTACATTGATGCAAATGATTTTATGAATTTGAGTCCTTAAATCTGATGGGAATCCTCTGATCTCTACACATGGCTTTATAATCATATTGAAGTTTGAATTTCCTCAGTAGTAGGGCAGAAAAAATGAAAGTGTGAATCGAGTTCATTCTTTCTTTCTACTGTAAAGCACAGTATACATTTTTTCGGCATGAAATTTTCGTGAATTTGAGCCCTGGGCCTTTTTCGTGGCATTATAAACATTTTTGCATATTGGCACTTGCATTCATGACAGTGTAGACAAGAACTTTTGTGTGCATTTTAATTTCGCAAATCTTGGCTCTTGCAAAATTCATGAAATTGAAATGCATGTGAATATTTCTGGTTAAATGCTTGTTCTCTCAGTGTTGCTTTGTACTCCTTGAATATCTGTTGGTATGAGGGGATTTGACTAAACAATGGAATACCATTGTGGAGTACAAAGTATAGCATCAAAAATAAAGAATACAAACATAACAGTGGTCAACCTAAACATGTAAAAACTGAACGAATACTGATTGAACTTTACTACATGTACTTGCAGTTGATATCTTACTGATCTTGTGACCAGAGACTAGCAATGATCTGAATGGAACAAGAAAGAAACTGAATGTGATAGATACTGATTGCATTTCATTATTCTGTGCCTCTGCACTCGCCAGCACCAAATACATGGGGGGCCACAGTGACCTGATGGGAGGGTCCATGTCGACATCCGATCCTGAGCTCTTCTTCTACCTCTCAGAGCATCAGAAGCAAATTGGCAACATTATGGTAAGGACAGCAGATTGGTAATATAATGGTGAGGATTCCCTATGTCCCTATTCACATTTCTGCACACATTAGAAGCCAGTTTGCCAATGTTATTGTTTGGAGATGATTTAATTCTATTTGTCCATATATTTCTCTGTGCAAAATGAGATGCAAATTGGCAACACTGTGAGGGCAGTGGTTCTAGTTGTTTTATGTCACTATAATCTCTGTGAATCAGAAGCAAAACAACAGGGAAAAATGTTCACATGCAATTTGAAATCTGATGTGGCTGTTGATGTATGACCCAAAATAGTAATATTTGGAATAACTGTAAATGCTACTTTCACATATATCCAGATATTTATTTATTTTATTTATTATTTTTTTTTAATGGGACCAGTGAACCAATTTCTCGATATGACTTAAAAGCTCATTGCTATCATTTCTAATGATTCCTTGACTTCCAGTCACCATATACAGCTTCCCTCTTGCTGCGTGGGATTAGAACACTGCCCCTCAGGATGGAGAAACACAGCAACAATGCCCTGAGGGTGGCGCAGTATCTGGAAGCACATCCAAAGGTTTGCATATATTCACACAGCGAGTGCTAAATAAAGATGATGATAGCATAGGCCATGACTATTGCACACCTCAAACCATGCCAATCCACATTCAATGTGCTAACCTTAAAGGTTCACTGGAATACAAATGCATGTTGACGTGTGTTGATTTATGATAACCTGCGTGATCATCATCACTTTTGTGGTGAAATGAATTTATAGAGACATGCCATATATTTTTAACTATTTTTTTTATTTTTCTTCAGATTACTTGGATATGCCCACAAAACATCCGTTACCTCATCTGTCAATCATTGCTAAAGTACTGATATGTTTAACAAAACACATTAGAATGCACCTTCCCCTCGACTCAACATAACTTGCATGTTCCCTTGCCATGTCTTTTGTTAGTCACATTAATATCACAGAAACATGCAAGTTTACCTCCGTTCTGTCAAGATTGACTTATGTGGAGTTGATGACTGCAGTTCGATACACCTCTCTAGCAGGACAGATGAAAATGGCCATCCTTCAACTTGACACTACTGGCTTTAATGCCACCTGTTTCTTTTCAAACTCTGTGATAGATATCTCGTGTGTACTATCCCGGTCTGCAATCACACCCCAACCATGAGGTGGCCAAGAAGCAGATGAAGCAGTTCAGTGGTATGGTGGTCTTTGAGATGGCTGATGGGCTGGAGGCAGCCAAGACGTTTGTTGAGGTAAGAACCAGTCTCTTCTATTGATCGCATGCCCTCCTTTAGGTTTGCACAAGGGCACCATGGGGCATTGCCCAGAAATTAGATCACAGGGCTACCAGCCCATGCATGCTAAACGACACACTGATGCATAATGAAAAGCATTTATTGAAGACAAGGGTCGTATCATCAGCTGAGAACCAGAAGGGCGTTATCGCAATTTGGTGGCATATCGCGCAATGTAGGTACAAGCATGTTATAAAGTACTCGAGAGACGAGATTTTAGGTAAGCCTGCATTTAATTTTAATTTCTATTTAATAAATAAAAGAATAATTTGATTAAAGGTTGGGTTTTCATGTGCAAAATAAAACAGTTTTTGCCCACGGTGAATTCACAGATTTTGCCGACCGCGAATTTAAACACACGAGAAAAAGTCGGCAACGATGGAAACCGCGAAAGTATCTGTACGCGAAAGAAACCACTTTTACAGTACTGAGTTATTGGTATCATGTTCTAGTGCTTGATCTCCTCTACATTATGATCTCCATTTTGAATTTTAATTTTCAGTAAAATGTTAAAAATCCAAACAACAAGGATGCTATTTTCCCCAATATTTGGAATAATGCTTATAAATCTACCTACTTTTGATTAAATTAACTTTTTATTTCATGAAAATTAATTGTTTTATTTTTATTTACGCTAAAGTCAAGAACATAAATAGGGCTCTTCTGATTCTCAGCTGATGATATGTTGATTTAAAGGGGGGGGGGGGGAGGTACGGAGTGAATGTACAAAGCGAGCACACTCAAATTTAAAAATTACACATTTTATTTTGTTTAAAAACATGTTTCCGTACATTTGATGAAAAAAGAAACATAATAAAGTTCATACTCTTGGCAGTTGAAATGATACAATGAGAAACACATCACTGAACTGGACAGAATGTCTTGATATGTTCAGCTATCACTACTTACCAACTTTTACTGACTATGTGTACACTGCAAAGGGTCAATGTGTGACACTTTGGGGAAATCAGTAGAAAGTGGCACTTATCGTCTAGCACGGATATTCTCAACTGTTTTGAACCAGAAAAGCCCACTTTTGCTCCTTCAAAATTTTTCAAGGCCCAGTTAGATGGAATACGAATCATATTTTATTCAATTTTTGGCCGACATTGCAGCTCACCAGTTGAGAAGCTTGGACTTAGCACATGGCTCTGAAGGAGTGTAGTGACCAGATAAGGCCTAGAGAAAAGACTGTGTATTCTGCTATTAAACTGGACTTTTATCATCCACTTGACAGAGTGTAAAGATCATTCTGCTGGCGGTGTCCCTGGGAAGCACAGAGAGTCTGGTGGAGCACCCAGCAACCATGACCCACGGACCGTACCTCATGACGAAGGAGGAGAGATTGGCAGGGGGCATATCAGATGGACTCATAAGACTCAGGTATGTGCAGAACACCATTTTTTGCGTTATTAGCATCATCTTAGCATTTGCATGGCAGATCTAAAGCTCGCTATTCTTAACTTGAAATTATCTTTTGTATCTCCATATCAGAGCAATGATGAAAGGCAAGGAACTGAAAATTTTGAGTAGAAAGGTATTTTTTGTATATCAACAAGGAAAGTATGAAATATATGTATATACATGTATGTACCATTAAGAACGTCCCTCTCAAAGAAAAAGTACAAACGGCAGTGTATACCAGAGCGCCAAGTATTTGTGACATTCCTCAAAGATCAGATTTCTATGAATAAATACCTTATAAATCATAAATGTGATTTTTCAAAGTCTTGAATGTACAGTTTGCTGCCCTTTTCTTTGAAATTACCATATGTGCCATTTCATTTCCAGTGTGGGCATCGAGAATGCTGACGATCTTATCA
The DNA here is from genome assembly GCF_040938485.1 of Diadema antillarum. NCBI lineage: Eukaryota > Metazoa > Echinodermata > Echinoidea > Diadematoida > Diadematidae > Diadema > Diadema antillarum. The sequence goes on along the minus strand of NW_027270906.1, from coordinate 6,299,838 downwards.
TGGATCTGGAGCAGGCTCTTGGGAAGGCATAGAGCGCCCTCTCAGTCACATGGACTCCAGCTGCAGCTAGGTATCCACTAAACGTGTGAGGATTTTATCCAGGTAGCTGATGGAAACTTGGCACAACAAAAGCCAATGAAGCTTTTCTTTTACTTCCATTAACAGGAGATTATCTGCAGATTTCTGTATTTGACCTGGTATCTTTTACATACACTTCCAGGTCATGCACTGCAGCTGTGTTTTATACAGTGGCGGATCCAGAGGGGGCGCCCTGGAAGCGCGCCCCCTCTTTAGTTTTTCTTAGAACAAAAGAAAAGAAAAAAAAAGAGAAAATGGGGGAAGGGAGTACTTGCACTTGCACCCCTCTTCATTTTGTAAAGGCGCCTCCCCTTTATGGAATTTCTGGGTCTGCCCCTGTTTATATATATTCTAGAATACACACACACTCTATCTCAGTGTTGTGGACCACTGGCAAACCGTCACTACAACATTGTATTTGTGAGACACTTTTGTATGCATTTTTACTCATAAAGATAAGCTACAGAAAAAAAAAAAAATGTTTGGTAGCTAGAAGGGGTGGTACTGTATTGGTGGAGATGAGAATTGGGCTTTAAACTTTTTGCGAGATACCAAGAAAACACATGATATAGTACAGAGCATACCATTTTAAGAGGAATTCAAAGTTTATTTCATGAAAATCGGGTTTGGAATGACTGAAACATCCAAAAACAAAGTAAAACAAAGTAATCGTAATAAAGTGTGGGTACCACACTTTATTAGAATCACTCTTTTTTGGATATTTCAGCCATTTCAAAACCAATTTTCATCACATAAATGTTGAATTCCTCATAGAATTACATGCTCTTTCATATTTCATAAGAGGTTTCTCATCATCTCACCAAAAAATGTTGGAAACCTGAAATTAGGTCTCATTAGACTCAACCAAAACTATACCATCTCTTTAAGGATCACAAATTTACACAGGATGGCAATATCCTCTCATTCAGTGCCATTGCAACACAAAACATTTCTTGGGACCAGTAAAATCACTTGAATGTACATAAGTTGAGATTTTGTCATATCAGGTTTTTAAAAGTAAGAAACAAAGAAACTGACTTAGGGGTAAGATGAATTATACTTCTTCATAACAAAGAGCCTGTTATGTCAGTGTTCTTAATAACAAAAGTTCGCTGTACCTATTTTGCACTCCTGCTATCCATTCTTGGAAAAAAAAAAATCATTTGTTGTCATACCTCAGAACTGTTAAATCGGTCATATGAATTGTGACATTCATATGTACATATTTTGAAAGGAATACAAAGTCTATTTTGATGTCATAGCATGGTCATAAATTTATATCATACAGTACACTGCATATGAAATATGCCTATATCAATGTATGAAATCTAGTTCATCTAATGAAATATTGTATATGTTTTGATTTTGCACTTGAATAAAGACTTTTCAGACAGATATTTCTTTGAAGTTATAAACCAGCTCTTTAGTCCATCTGAATGAAAAACGTTGTGTTATTATGTGTTGTTGAGTGTGTTATGCCTCCATACTTATTTGGGAGCACAGTATTGTATTATTTACTCTCATTGCTCATCTCAACTCTAGCCCACCTGCCTCATTATATGTGAATGTGATTGTTGTGAACATGAAGGTGTTAGAGAAGGAGAAGAAGCAAGTATCTCTCCTTTGTACCCATGATGTTTCTTGCTGCCCAGAAGTTAAGCACTCTATTGCAGGTGTTCAGGTGTTAATGAATTGCTTCAACCAAAAATAGCATTTATATATAAGTACGCATCCTTCTTCATTCACAACAAATCAAGTAAGCGGCAGTTCGCTGTCCCGTTCAATATTTTTGGCAGCAGTTGTTAGTGTGTAGAGAACAGAACATGCAAACAAAAATCAGTGAAAAATGGTGCTTCTCTGACTGCTATCAAGCATGTGGAAACAAAAAAATTATGCAAAAATGAGCACAAGATGATTAAATGCAGTACTTATGCTCCTTTTTCAGTTGAGGGGTATTAATAGCAAAGAGATGTAAAGAAAAAACTTGAGGAATTTGTTCCATAACATAATTATATAACCTAAAAGTTCCACATGAAATTTCAACATTTCCTCTGAAATACACCTTGTTCCCACTGTGTAAAGTTATGCAATTACACATGGAAAACAAGGTACAACTTATCAACAACACTGATCTGGCAAAATCACAAAATGTAACAAACACTCTCAAACAGTCTCATATTCACAGGCATTATTGTACTTTTCAATCAAACAAAAAATGAAGACAATTATACCACAGCCATCTTCACAATGGTTCATTTTTTTTATTTCAAGATGGACAACTTACATGAATGTGCAAAATAACGTGTTACATCCCAGTGCATTAAAATGTACAAATGTGTCAATACAAAGGGCACTTGTCCATCAAAGTTGTTCAAATCTAGGGCCTATTTACAACTACCTCAAAATACTTTGATAAATGTGTTTTTCTAATTAAATCTACAAGAGATTACCTACTCTTAAAATCAATTCTTCTGCATAAATATATTATTGTACTCTACGTGAAGACAACTGTCTATTATTCCACCATTTGAAATGACTGATGTGCCTGTAGGCCTACACATATGCATACACAAACACACACACACGCACACACACTCGTATGCACACAAGCCATTCTTTGAAACTTCAAATACACACTGTATACAAATAATGGGAATAAAAATGCCTTCGGAAGAAACTTTGTGAACTAAAAATTTTCCTTGTTTACACGAATGTATTAAAAGGTCGATACAAAAACATAAAAATTGTGAAGATGCTGTAGCATTTAGCACCAAGGTGTCTTGACATAAAGAAATGTGCATGTAGGTACTTACATAAATAATGAACACACAGTAATTAAAATGTCTCATGCTTTGGTATCCAAATTCCTGCCTGTCCAAATGTCCTTGTTAAAGCTGATGTACATGGCCTTTGTTCTTACCTATCTCACTGATATTATGATTTTAGTTTGCTTAAAACTAATGATTCTTCTGTGATTTTTTTTTTACTTTAATATAGTTTTTGTTATTGCAACTGTTTAACAAATTGTCCCCAATGATTTTAACATGCAAACACCGATAATTGAGTATTTTTGATAGTAAAAGCAATGAATAAAATCGTGGGCATACATATTCTGGTGGGATTTTATCCCGTAACCTGATTGCTAAACAATCTTGTCAGGATATATACTGGTACTAATACTTTGCACAGCACATGGTTAATACTTATTGCCTTAATTTTTGCGTTCTGAGTGACAGCTAGCCTCTATTCACATGTTCTCTTTGAGTGATTGCACACGAATAATACTGACCATCTTCTATTACACCTGCCAGTAAACTCACTTGGAAATTACTTTCATACTTCTGAAGTACGATGTGAAGGAGTTGACTTTTAACTGTGTTTTGCACTCTTAATATCATAGTGATAGAGAACTGTGCCTAGGGACAGTAGGTATCTGACATCAGAGGCATCAGAGTGGGATATTCTGAGTAGAGGTATACTAATTATAGAATGGGTAGAGAGAATCTTGCAATCTCATTAGTCGAGAGCTGTGTGTTGATTTTGTACTGGCCGCATGTGGAGTCACAGTGGTAAACATGTTATCGGGCACTTGAAGCAATTTAGATTACCGGTACGCGCATTTGTAACAAAGGTTCGCGCACTAAGCAAGCGGTCACGCACTCAGTACAAGACGCCTATTGGCTTAAAAAAAAAAAAAAAAAAAAAAAATCATACATCCGGTAAATACTGCTTGATTTTTGGGCTCTCATCTACGGCAAGCCAAAAGGAAATGCATGCAGTAAATTCGTCATCGGGCAACATGATAGAAAAATTGATTTTTGGCAAGAAAATTACCCAATCTATGAAAAGCTGATGCACATGTCTTTTCGTGCTTCAGTCGGAATGTACTGTATACGCCATATATTTAGCGAGTCTAAATTATTGTGAATCGGAACTTCACGACGATTTAGAGAGTGGTTAAATTTGCGATCGTGGAGTCCTGTACCGAATGGAGAAATGTGTTTGCATACAAATGTACGTCACATTCATGGCATGATCAGAGTCAATACCTTAACATGTCTTTAATTTCGTGAATAACACCTGACTCGTGAAATTTACAAAAATAAAAACCTCGCAAAATATTTGGCATATACAGTAGTGTGCATGCGGTAACTATGGAATTTAGCCTAAACCCACTCGGCTTCGCCTCATGGGTTAAGCATTTCATAGTTACCTTATGTGCACAATTCCGACTGACACACTCAGACCTGTGCATCATTTGTATACTAGTTTAAGAAGGCCATATGCCTGCGGATAGGCCCTACTGTTGTTTTTGCTCCAAAATGAATGCATATGCATTAGAAATGTGTGAACAAATGCTGTGAAAACAGAATTTTTGAAAACAATGAAAATGTGAAATACATGTAGTAGCAAAAACGTGTAACTACACCATCCGTAACTTTTGTGATGGTTTCATGGCAAGTTGTAATACTTATTCTCCTTATATCATTTACAAATAATAATACACTTGTACTAACAGAGAGATTCTTATGGAGTGCTCATTCTACCTAACTAGATACTCATTTCACCTGTTCCTTCCGCAATTCTGCGAGTGCCTTCAATTGGAATGCCCAAAAACGAGATTCTTTTACAGGGCAACAAAGAACGGACAGGTTGGAAATCCACCTGTGCAAAAGCAGTCAAGCGGTACATGTACGACGGTCAACTACATGTGCCATTGAACAATGGAAATATCGATGGGGCACAAGGTATGAATAGAGCTTGCGCTAACATGCTGACAAACTCTTTTGTTATACACAAAAAACGCACTGACAGACCATGTATGGGGTCAGTGAAGTTAGATATCTACTGAGCTCAACCTCGAGCGCTATATGTACATGCATGTTTATACAAATTTTACAGTAAAGCAAGCACACACTACATACACTGGAGTAAATGCAAATAATACTGTAATACACATAATTTCCATACAGAAAGCAAACAGATTCTGATAGAAGAAACTCTAATCTTTCTAGTAGACCCCTACAGCCATTTTTGGGCAGTATAGTACGCAAATTAACATGAATTTAGACCACAAATGCAGGCACTCCTGTCTATATTTTGGGAACCTGATATACCAGCTAGTTCCCGTAACAAATTGGTTAATTTGTCTCTAGCTGTCAGATCTGTACACTGGTCATATGCTACATGCAAATGAATGAGGTGATCTTGCAAACCCATGTGCATCATGTAAGGTCAAGAGGGGTCACATTTTCAGTGTCAACTTGTGCACTTCCAGTACATGTATAATGCTGAGTTACTGTGCAGCAGGCATGGGCAGAGCCTACCCCAACATTTCAGCTTTGCAGGAACAGCAGGAGAAGCTCCAGCGAGCAAGCACACAGTGGTTTTGGAGGGGGGGGGGGGGGGGAGAGTCCTGCGAGTGTGAACACGGGATATAATGCCAGACAGATACACATTACGATTCTTCTACTGCTTTGTTTTTTTTTTTTGCTCTGGCACCCCCGGAAGACATGCCATTATACCCCAAACACTATACATGGGTATTATACACACAATACATATCCATAGGTACCTATATCCAAATTGAAAGGAACTTATTGCATAAACAGACAAGTGGCGGATCCAGAGGGGAGTGCACCGGGCGCGCACCCCCTCTTTATTTTTGGTTAAAACAAAAGAAATATAAAGAGAAAAAATGGGGGGGGGGGGGGGCTTGCGCCCCCCTTTGATTTCATAAAGGCGCCTCCCCTAGTTAAGGAATTCCTGGATCCCCCCCCCCCCCCCCCCTGCAGACAGTTGCATATATACATGTATACAGTGTATATATATATATATATATATATACACGTGTATATATATTTTTTTTTGTGCACATACCCGGGTACTTCATTTTGTCTTGTAAGAGAGAGAGAGAGAGAGAGAGAGAGTGGGAAAGGGAGATAGAGAGTTGTCTCTCTCAATGGAAGCTCGGTCTACAGCAATTTGCCATATTAAGAGTGGGAGCAGTACACTGGAAGGTACCACTCTGAATTCATAGGCAATGTTGTGAATAGAAATCGAACAAACTCGTTTTCATGTCTCTGCTGTATTTTGAAGATGATTCTGGAAAGAAGACACGGATGACTGTATGCTATCTACAACTAGTACATCAAGCAGAAAGGCATGGGAATTACCTTCTAGATGTGGAGGGAGGGGGGCTTAGAAACAAGTAATGGAGAGTACATGTCCACACTTTACAGATACTTGCATGGTTATATTACTTTGTTGTGCTCTTAATTGTTACTTCTGCTTTTTAATATTCCGGGCCAGTAGTCCCTATTGTTTCTTCTCAGACATAGGCCTATATGGTATATATGGGCGATGTCCAGACTTTTTTAAAACGCTTTGCAGTACTCTGACAACGCTTGCGACTTATATTATCCAAATTGTGAGTAGTACACATAGTACACCTAGAAACCATCCAGATTTGGGCAGCATGGCGTTTGATGTGCTCTGCACTTCGCTGAGTGCCTGGGTTGTTTGACGTTGTGGTGCAGTGGACATTCCTCCCGTCACCTGATACATCCCAGGCTAAAACAAACAGAAGATACATTAACAAGTTGGATCTATTGATACAGTTGTCTACTGTATATGCAATTACATTGTGCAGCCAACGAAATGAAAAAGAAAAGAATCTGGGGTGGTATTCTGAGACTGTTTTATCTCTGTTGTAAGTCTGTTGTAACAAATCGGTATTCTGAACACCGTTTTATCTCTGTTGTAACTTCTGTTGTAACTTGTGTTTTATCTTGCGCACTCTTTGCCTGCGCATACCATTGTCTTAGGGTATGCGCACGCGCGTAACAGTGGGCGCAAACCTGAACACCCATTAGATTACACGGTATTCTGAAAACTGTTTTATCTTCTGTTGTAAGTCATGCCCCGTGCAAATTTATGCTTCTGAGATAAAATAGGGTGGAAGGTGTTTTAACTCCGTTGTAACTTTCGCTTTAACTAATGTCAGATAGTGAGATAATTCATTAACTCAATATTGTGGTATGCGAGTTCAAAATAAAAAAGATATACAAAAAATAAAATCAATGTATGCACAGAAAGGCAAAATATAGCAGTTTGACAAAATGTAAACTCATTCCACAATACAAAATTTGGTAACAGTAACATTGCAAGAACATACGCGTAGCATAAATATTATGCACATAGGCAAAAACACAAACACATTAACAGAAGGGTCATCGGCACCGCCGGCAGTTTGTTTTAACCACTAAAAAACAAACAAAACAAACGAAGAAAAAGACATACAAAACTTCCTATACCATGCCAAAAACCTTCTTATAGAAAGTTCCCTCTCAATTATACTTAATTGTTATATAATAAATATAAAAAACAATTTAACTCTATTTATGGTACCCTTTATGATTATTCATCTTTCAAAATATCAAACATTTTTTAACATGATTTCGCTATCTTGACCAATAAGAATTTATTTTCAGTAGCTTTGGGTGTTTAAATTTTTTTTCTTAAGTGCTTGTGTTACGAGAATTTTCAATTGGGACATTATGCTTGATATCAAAATTTTCCCAAATATCAAGAAGTCAATTGATCTTCAGAATGCCGTGAGTGAAGATAAGCAATAAGTAGTTAGCAAAACACAACAAGCGTGATAATTTCCCATGCCTCTCAGGGACAATCCTGTAATAATAATAATAATGATAATAATAATAATAATAGTAATAATAATAATAATAATAAGAGTAATAACAGTCATTACAATGATAATAATAATACTATTATTATAAATAACATGGCATTGCAAGGCCGCTGGGTCTATTTTGACCTAAAATCGTCTAGTTCCCCCGTAAACCATGGAATTTGGATTCCTCTGATGAACGCCAAATATTTTATTGTTTAAACAAAATTTCAAATATGAAGACTCATTTGAGATAGCTTTTCGAATCCCCTACCGCACCATCTTTACGTCAAAACTGTGAAGAAGGCATAGATGATCAAGCTTCTGTAGCTGTTGCAACTTTATTTTATCTCTGACTCTCTTTACCTGCGCATGCCATTGTCCTATTTGTGCGCACGCCAGAGAATGAGCGCTTGTTAAAACGCGCAGAGTTAAGCAAGGCGCAATTGCCTAAGGGAGCAATCTTATTGGTTAAAATGCCTTACATACTAGTTGTAACAATATTTCTTATTGGATATGATTATTTGGGTGGGCGTGGCTTTCACGACTTACAACACCGTTAAAACAGTTCTCAGAATACCGATTTACGACTGTTTTAGCGGTGTTGTAACTCACCGACTTACAACAGAAGTTACAACAGAAGTTACAACAGAGATAAAACGGTGTTCAGAATACCACCCCTGGATATCGTGACAAGAAGCAACTTTTTTTTTGGTTTTTTTTTAAAACTAAAGGTAATACACAAACATATGTCTAACATGCACATCTTGATGGACATGGTGGGATTGCTCTTATTATGATCCGGGACACCTTCACTGTATTATGCATAGTCCCCATACATGTGTATTGCAATGGGCAAAATTGAGAAAATGAAAGCCTTGGTCATTACAAGGCAACTATATGAATCAGGGAAGGGAGCCTTTCTGGATTAACCTATTGACTCCTGTGGTAGGCATTTCTATGGCTTGATGTAGTATATTTCTATCCTACTTTTCACCATTAACTATGTTTCACAAGGAAGAGCTGAAAATTCTTGATATGAGCTCTTTGTTGTTCACAATAGTTTTTTTCCAGTTGCTGTATTTTCATATCCTTTTAATGATTTATGTTTAATGTTTTTACATGGATATATTTATGGTAGCCACTGTGCTTTATGTTTTCAATGCATACCCAAATTAGCAAACTCTCATTTCATCATGTCCCACCAAATTTTCGGACACTCGGGGGTTTTAGCACCACAGACTATCATGTGATCAAGTCACTGACTTTTATTTAGATAACCGTGCACTATATTTGTGTGTATTCCAAATATGTACTGGCTTTATAATATGCTGTTTTATTAAGTGTGCATGATTAGACATACTACCGCCATGCCCTTTTCCTTCTATTTCTGATAATGCATCAGCATAGGTATAATTTGTTAATACTACATAAAATACAATACAGAAATCCACAACAAATCAAATCAAACTACGCTATGTATATTTACACAGCAGATCTGACTGGCACTATAACTATCTCACCAAGTGTAGATTTGTTGAAATATCAACTTACGTATGCGTTACTGCAAAATATACTTTGTTATGCATACTGATTTAACTAAGTTCAAGACTGATTCCTTTAACATTTTATATGCAGCACTCATGAAAAAATGATTGTAGCTAACCTGTTCAGTTGTCGGAGCATCTAGTTGATCATCGACGTAGATTACCACGGTGTCACTAAACACCTCTGATTCTCCTTCCATGACAGACACATGTATCTCTCTCTGATCTTCATTTTCTAAGTCAGTCAGAGTTAATGTGACTATTCCTCATGCCTGGTCTTGTGCCACACGAATGCGGCGACATAACTCTTCATCTGTGATGCAAATTGTCCCTCTGATGAAGGGAATTGAGGTACCACGATCAATGTACCACCACTTGATCCAATAGTCTGCTATGGTCTTATTATTCCTCGGGGGAATTTTAATGTGACTTCTGCAGTTCCACCCTTTTTGTACATACCCTGACTGGTTTCCAGCAGTGCAAATGGTACTGCATTGTCTGTAGTCAGAGGCACCACATACACTTGCAATACAGGGAATATGGCAGTCAAAAGTAGTAGCACCTTTGCGTCCATTTTGTTTGTGCAATGAGCTGGCCGAGTTTATTGAACCTATGATTATGTGAAGCTGTCTGCTCTCTTCGCTCAAAGAAACCGAAGCACAAAGCAAGTCCTTTTTGTCAGAGAGCCCCACAGGACTGTTCGAACCTCGCTGGCGAAAAAATCGTGCACATAGTAGGCCCTTAGGTGCATGGGCAACGTCATATGATGTGGTCAGGTATTCATAGAGCACCTACATAAAGAAAGTAGCGACATTGAGTGTCCGGAATTTGATGGTTTAAGAACAAAATGGCCCCTGGAGTAACGTGACCATCAAAGTTACTTGTACACGTGTTATACATGAACTGAGTGCAACAGACCGGGCGTATGAAACAAAATGGCGTCAATGTGCAAGTTGTCCCTACTCCCTCTATGTAGGCCGGTACTCGATCTAGGTATTCAGTGTATGGAGCGCCCCCATATGGTACGATGACGCATTCCATCAAGCGCAGTATCATTTGTGTGTGTGTGTGTGTGTGTATATATATATATATATATATATATATATATATATATAATAAGCCTATATATCCTCTATAGTTTGTTTGTGTGTGTGTTACCCACTTTCAACATTTGATCACAGGTGGAATCCATAAATATGATGATTTATGATCCATACAGTCAATTAATTTATGGACTTGTATCTCCTATATATCACAGCATAAATGGATACTTTTGACTACCAGGCCAGGTGATTGAGTGGCATGTCAAGATTTATACGTTGGGATTATATGGAAGAATGAGTCCTTTGTGGTAATTGCAAATTTTCTTAGAGTCATTGGGATAGTACAATTTTATGCAGTTACCAGCATTTATAATGACAAGTTATGTCCTGGTATCCCCTTTTTTTTTCCGGCATCCTTCACATTAAAAAAAAAAAACAAGGAAAAGTAGAAATTACGCGGTGCGTAATATATGTCCCCGCCGGAAGTAGCATTTTGTAGCAAAATGTGCAATATAGGTAAAAAAATCAAGGTCAAAGGTCAAAGAAGTCAAAGGTCAAAATTCTGTGTAAAAGTTTTGAAGCCCTCACCTAGTGCCATCACATAAAGCAAACGGAATCGAAATCGGGTTAGAAATGGCGAAGGAGTAGCATTTTATAGCCAATGTACAATACAGGTCAAAAATCAAGGTCAAAGGTCAAAGAAGGCAAAGGTCAAAATTCTGTGTAAAGTTTTGAAGCCCTCACCTAGTGCCATCACATAAAGCAAACAGAATCGAAATCGGGTTAGAAATGGCGAAGGAGTAGCATTTTGTAGCCAATGTACAATACAGGTCAAAAATCAAGGTCAAAGGTCAAAGAAGGCAAAGGTCAAAATTCTGTGTAGAAGTTTTGAAGCCCTCACCTAGTGCCATCACATAAAGCAAACGGAATCGAAATCGGGTTAGAAATGGCGAAGGAGTAGCATTTTATAGCCAATGTACAATACAGGTCAAAAATCAAGGTCAAAGGTCAAAGAAGGCAAAGGTCAAAATTCTGTGTAAAGTTTTGAAGCCCTCACCTAGTGCCATCACATAAAGCAAACAGAATCGAAATCGGGTTAGAAATGGCGAAGGAGTAGCATTTTGTAGCCAATGTACAATACAGGTCAAAAATCAAGGTCAAAGGTCAAAGAAGGCAAAGGTCAAAATTCTGTGTAAAAGTTTTGAAGCCCTCACCTAGTGCCATCACATAAAGCAAACGGAATCGAAATCGGGTTAGAAATGGCGAAGGAGTAGCATTTTGTAGCAAAATGTACAATATAGGTCAAAAATCAAGGTCAAAGGTCAAAGAAGGCAAACATCAAAATTCTGTGTAGAAGTTTTGAAGCCCTCACCTAGTGCCATCACATAAAGCAAACGGAATCGAAATCGGGTTAGAAATGGCGAAGGAGTAGCATTTTGTAGCAAAATGTACAATATAGGTCAAAAATCAAGGTCAAAGGTCAAAGAAGGCAAAGGTCAAAATTCTGTGTAGAAGTTTTGAAGCCCTCACCTAGTGCCATCACATAAAGCAAACGGAATCGAAATCGGGTTAGAAATGGCGAAGGAGTAGCATTTTGTAGCAAAATGTACAATATAGGTCAAAAATCAAGGTCAAAGGTCAAAGAAGTCAAAGGTCAAAATTCTGTGTAGAAGTTTTGAAGCCCTCACCTAGTGCCATCACATAAAGCAAACGGAATTGAAATCGGGTTAGAAATGGCAAAGGAGTAGCATTTTGTAGCAAAATGTACAATATAGGTCAAAAATCAAGGTCAAAGGTCAAAGAAGGCAAAGGTCAAAATTCTGTGTAGAAGTTTTGAAGCCCTCACCTAGTGCCATCACATAAAGCAAACGGAATCGAAATCGGGTTAGAAATGGCAAAGGAGTAGCATTTCGTAGCAAAATGTACAATATAGGTCAAAGAACAAGGTCAAAGGTCACGACTGAAATTCTGTGTAGAAGTTTCAAAGCTCCCATGTAGTGCTATCATATAAAGCAAACAGAATCAAAATTGGCTCATAAATGACAGAGAAGTTGAAGATTGAAGATTTTGATCACACACGGACGCACACACGGACACACGGACGGACGGACGGACGGACGGACGGACACACACACGTATGGAGCCCGTTTCATAGTCCCCTGCTCGAACTCGTTCGGCGGGGACAAAAAAGGAAAGGTATGTAATAGTGCATTGTGTTTGCGACTTATCCTGTGATTTCAGCATTGGGACACATAATTGTGTCCATAGAGTTTCTGCCTGTGATAACCTGTCCACTTTCATGAGACAAATTCTGTGATAAATGGATTCCATTGGAAATATGAGACTTTCTGAACTGTGCCTATTTTGTTGTTTTTTTCCCCTTTTTCTTTCCCCCCCTTTTTTTAGCTCACCTGAGCTGTAGGCATAAAGTGAGCTATTGCAATAATTTATTGTCTAGCGTGCATTGTCATAAAATTTTTACATTTTTATCTTCTGCTTAAAAACCCTACAATAAATTTCACCTAACTTGGAAGGTAGCATCCCTAAGGCATTAGTATCTCACTTTGTACTGGGGGAGGGGGGGGGGAAGGGAAGGGAAGAGGGTACCCCCCCCCCCCCCATTCAAAAAAGAAGAAAAAAAGACCAAGTCTTTACACATTTTTTTTTCAAGAACCAGAAGTGATAGAGCTAAGTACTACCAGAGTTAGGACATTGATGACTGTAGCTTCAAGTTTGTTAATGACAGATCCAGGGGTGCCCCCTTGAAGCCCGGGGTTGTCAAAAGTGGGGCCGAAAGTGTACATTTTCATCCTTGATAGAATTTTCTAAAAATACAAACATGGCAAATATCACATAGGTGATTGGGGATAGAATTAATTTGCCCATTCCCCAACTTGGGGGGGGGGGGGGCGGGGCTGGAGGAACAGACAGAGCCCCCTTATAAATCCTCTACTTTCAGACTGTAAGTGATTAATTTAGATAAGTGACTGTAGCTTTGAACTTGTTTGTGGCAGATGGGGTTGAGCTGGGGGAGGAGAAGGAGATCAAAATTTGGGGCCAATTTCATCATTTTCATTTTTTTGAAATGCATTGTCAGATTTCTACTAAATTCGGCAGGGATGATGGCTAGGGTGATAGATTATGTATCTGTGCACATGGACACCATTCCCCACCCATGGGCTCCGGGAGGGAGGGGGGAGGAAGGGGAGGCAAAGCCCCCAAATTTAAGAACAGACCTGTATAAACCTCTCTACAACCAGAAGAGAAATGCTGAAGAGAAGAGAAAGAGGGCTGATCAAGGGTTGGGCGGGCGATGGGGGTATCCTGAAACTGATTTTGAATAATGCACTACTTTTAAGGTTATAATTGCAGAAAATCTGATTGTTTTTTTGTTTTGTTTTTAAGGGGGGGGGGTGTACGGTATAATGTTATACAGTGGCAACTCAGTATAATGAGATCCTTGGGACCAAGGCAATTTTGTCCTTTATATCAGATATTTTGTTGTATCAGTAGTCAATAAACAATACAAAACAAATGAAACAAATTCATTTGGACCAGAGAATTTAGTTTGTTATACACGTGTATATGAGGCATTTCGCTATATCAGATCTCTTTTATATTGAGTTTCCACTTTAACTTATTGTGATTAAAAAAAAGGTGTCCTAAAATGTACTTTTTGTAGTTAGAAATCCATTTTTTGTTATTACTCCTTTAGGGGGTGCAAGCAGTGATAAAAAGCATATCAGAGGTGTGAATGTGAGAAAGACACATGAGATTGCAGATGTGTTTCTCATTCCGAAACGCATGTGACTTGGTAGGTCCGAGTGCTGTTGCTGCATGTATAAGCTTAGTATGACCAACAGAAATGGACATACATGTAGTATGGTACTTCTATTTCATGCCTATTTCAGTACATAGACTAATTTAGATTATGGTCTGTTATCCCAAATGACACCGGGCCTTGTAGAGTCTTATGGTAATAGTGACAAGGGGGGGGGGGGGGGGGGGATATGGTACACAAAGTTTTACCTCTTTAAAAAAAAAATGATATGTAATATGAATATCATCACCTTTTATCACATCAATTATCTGTTGTCTCTACCTGCCAGGACAAGGAACTAACAATTTTAGTGCAAGGGTGTTTTGTGCAAATTGAAAAGGAAAACATGAAATATACATGTTACTGTCAAACAGTACATGAGTACAAGAATGGCACCACTTCCATCTAAAAAAAAAGAGAGGAAAAAGCAACAACAAAAAAACCCAGAAAGAATAAGTAAAGGCAGTCCTGTGCATAAAAGAACAAATTTCCGTGAATTGATACATCATAAAATACAAATTTGTTACTTTTTCAAAGTCTTGTGCATAGTTTTTTTCAAGATTACTGCTGTAAGTCATTTCATTTCCAGTGTTGGTATCAAAAACGCAGATGATTTTATGGATCTGGAGCAGGTTCTTGGGAAGGTAGAGAATGCCTCCTCTGTCCTGTGGACCCAAGCTGCAGCTAGGTATCCACGAACGTGTCAGGATTTCAACCAGGTAGCTGATGGAAACTTGGCATAACATAAGCCAATGAAGCATTTCTTTTCCATTGTACTTGCATTAACCCTATTCTAACTGGGCTATTTGAGACCAAGTTTTTACTGGGGGGGTCAATTTGACCCCCCCCCCCCCCCCCCCTTCAGATCTCGGCAGCCGATCGCGCGATCGCCGCAAAATTCTGCCTTAACATAGAGCCGGATGTCAACTACAAGATTACATGGTCATACAATAGAAAAATGTTGATTTTATATTTTTTAATAAATTAATTATGCAAATTTATGCATGAAATCATATTTTCACCTATAACTCCATCAAAAAGAATGAAGGATTGCTAAATTTTTGTGTCAGAGTTCAACAAGACACATCAAACAATCTTCTTGTAAAAAAATAGCGCAATCACAATCAGTTTCTTTTGTTTTTTATTGTTTTGTTAATTTCTTATGTATTTTATCGTTTTTTCGACCTTTTGTTTTCTATTGTTTTTTTGCCAGAATTTGTTGCAGGCACTTTTTCAAGCTTATCTACATAAAAATTGATTAATTTCAATGTTCATAAGTTGAAATAATCTAATTTATATCAATTAAACCAAAAAACACAATTTGCATTGGATTTGCACATGAAATCATGAATTTGAGCCGTTTTCGGGTTGACATGCATATGCAAAACATTGCGTAACTTCAGAACGGTGTACCCGGACGTCGCAAAGTTGGTCTCAAAATATGCGGGAGACTTCAATGAAAAAAGTCATGAAACGACGCAGCAAAATGTTTGCGCGTTGCGGAATCGTGGCGCGAAATGTCGAGGGGGGGTCAATTTGACCCCCCCCCCAGTTAGAATAGGGTTAACAGGAGATTATACACACCTGTATGACCCCTATTTCACCTTGTACCTTTTACATACACTTCCAGGTCACGCACTGCAGCTGTTTCATATTCTAGAATACTGTAAAACCTTGGGCCTGTTTCATAAAACTTGTCATCAGTGGCAAGTTGTCATAGATATGACAAGCTACTGAAATCCTTGCATCTGATTGGCTGAGAGAAAGTTTGTCATAGAAATGTGGCAGTTGTCACTGATAACAAGTTTTATGAACAGGCCCCAGAAATGTGCATTTTGACATCACAAATTTCTCGAGAGCCAAGATTCCCAAAATTAAAATGCACACAAAAGTTCTTGTACTATATACATTGAATGCCAGTGCAATTTGCAAAAAAAATTTATGCCACAAGAAAGGCTGTTGGTTCCAATTTGTGAAAATTCCATACTGCAAAAAATCTTGTTTTACAGTACACACATACACAATTAACACACTCACACACATACACACACACATTCTAACTCTCTGTTGTGAACTGCAATGTGTTTCTGCAACATTCTACTCATAAAACCTATATATTGCACTGTTAAAATAAGCCACAAAAAAAATACCAAAAAAACTTGTTTGGTAACTTGAGGATCACAACTTAACCCACTGAAGACTAGTCCCGAGTATACTCAGGTAGGTGTCTATGGAAAACGTCTTTTAGCAAAATCAGCTCATCCTCAATGGGTTAAACATGATATCTCTATCATTCCAATACACTGAATTATAAAACACTCATTGTGATCAATGTCATTTCGATAAACATATGTCGAGATTCTGTCATATGATGGTTTTGAAAATAGGTGATAAAGAAACGGAATTTTGAGCAAGATAAATTACTCCTTCATATTAGAAGAGTTTTGTTATATCAGTGTTCTTTACTAGAGGATACTGTACCCTCTTGCTCTCTATTCTTAGAAATATGATTAATTTGCTGTCAAACTTCCTAACTATTATAAGTCAGTCATATGAATTGTGTCATTCATGGCCATGTATATTTTGAAAGGAATATAATGTTCATTTTTATTATTTAGCATAGAGAGAAAATTACACAAATTATTATATAAAAAGAAAGTTATACTGTACACTGCATATGAAATATGCCTGTATCAATGTTCAAAATCCAGTTGATCTATCAAATGAAATGTTGTATATCTGTATGTATTGATTTTGAACTTGAAATAAAGACTTTTCAGACGAATGTATCTTTATACTTAAAAACCAGCTCTTAACAGGCTTTGTTCCTATGTTCTTGATTGTTGATTGTCTCATTCATTTTCCCTGGCACAAATCACTGCTAATATGTACAAATATGTCATGAGAAACACTCACAGTATGCTTAATAAACATTTCATATCTACACTTAGAAAGGGCTGCATGTTTGTTGAGTGTATCACAAGCGTTTTGGTGCAGGAAAAAAAAAAGGAAGCAGCGAAGATGAGTAGTCACTAAAACACACATTACTAAGGCCCATTAATAAAATTACAGACAGTAAGAGAATAATTTACACAAATCAAAGCTTTACAATGCATCAGAAGCATGGCAGTATTGACAACCTTGCATGTAATATTCAGGACATTCTAATTTTTTTTTCAGCAAAGTCATGAAAGGCAACAACAACCTTCACTTTATTCTCTGACCAAATGCAGCTGAAATAAACTTCCCATAATATATTTTTTTCAATTGATTTTATATCATGGGGAACATATTGGGTAATTCATTACAAATATCATAAATCCAAGACCATCATCCCCAAGCAAACGCCAGAACCAATCATGACAAGGGCATAATCAACTTCAAACAATTGACAAATTGCTCTTCATGGACGTAAATAATATACAAATAGTAAATGGTCACGAGTGCAATAGTACGAGATTTCGCACGAGGTGAAAGACAGAGGCGCTCTATTTAACGAGGCAAAGCCGAGTTGAATAGTGCGCCTCATCTGTCACAGAGTGCGAAATCTCGTTCCATTGCACGAGTAAAGACCATACACTATTTGATTTATACAACGTCCAAGTAGATCTTTTTGGTCTAAGTAGGCCTAGAAGTCTATATATGTATGAAAAATATAGCCCCACTTACATGTGGATCCACTGCGATTCTGTTTCTGGCTTGTGCAATCAGTGTAGATACAGGTCACAGCTATAC
Organism: Diadema antillarum; assembly: GCF_040938485.1. NCBI lineage: Eukaryota > Metazoa > Echinodermata > Echinoidea > Diadematoida > Diadematidae > Diadema > Diadema antillarum. The sequence goes on along the minus strand of NW_027270906.1, from coordinate 6,281,925 downwards.
TAGCGCTCATACACGTACACTAGCACTACGTAGGCCTACGTACGCGCATGCATGTACCGCACACGTACACTGCGCTAGCTGCATGCGATCCTCAATATGCAACACACAGTACACGCAGTACCGTACAATTTCTCGAACCGTGGAATAGAACGAAAAAATCGAACCAAGACGCAAAATAGAACCAAAATTGCACGGCGCGTTGAATGGAGTACTTATTGAATATCACGTCACCAACAATCCTCCAATCAAATTACAAGGATCTACTTGGACGTTGTATAATCACCGATTATTCATTGTTCAGTATTAGCCACGAGAAATCATGGGCATACATGTACATACTCGGGTTGAATTAAAAAGCGACAATCTACTGATTTTTAGACAGGCGTAGCATCCTCTAAACGCTTGTCCCTTAATCACGAGATTGTTGGTTCGAGTTCACAGCATATCCAAGACTTTGTAACCTGTACAGACAGGCCAATACATGTATCTTGAAACCTTCATTACAAACACCACATGATATGGCAAATGACTCTGATATCATCTCGTGTACGGAATCTTTTTTTTTTTTAATTTATTTCTGGGAAAGAAAAACAAAAGAAAATGCCAAAACTACATTTACTATGACTGCTCATATTTTTCCACTGTTGGTTCCATATTGCACATCATATTACTCCGGATCTTCCCTGTAATCGCCTTATACTGCCCAGAGAATCGCTTGTTGACCATGGCTATATATGGCTCACAAATCTCTCCCTCCAAAATCTGTCCCCCTCCCTCAACCCCTGAAAAGACCAAGCCAAGTTGGATGGCACATGACATAAACCTGCTGGCTGCTGGTGCGCTCATCTGAGGGGTGAGAAGGGCAGTGGAAGCATTATCTTTGTCTCCATCTGTGGCGTCAGGGCGTCGCACACCGCTGAGTGTGAAAGATTCAAAATGAAGAAACGACATACCAATAAAACAACCTATTTTATTAATTGTCTAGACACTGCTCGTAGAATAGTCTGTGAAATCATGTCACACAACAGTGGGGCAAATGACAAAAAGTTGCCAGTTTTGATACCAACTGTGCCGACATTTTTAATTGTTGACTCGGGTAAGTTTTAATAAACTCACTTGTCATTGAAAAAGGAGGACATGCATATCAAGAACACCCCATCATTTATAGCCAAGTAAATTACTATAGATGAAAGCACATATCTTCATGCCACTTGGTATACCACTAGTAATTGTCGTCACATACTGCAGACGGTAAAATAAGAGCTGAACAATTCTGTGAATTTTTATTTCTGCTTGAGTAACAAGTGCACAACTTAAGCTAATGCCTGAAAGAATCATACCTGATGTTAATGTACAGATATTTTGTCTATTCCATTTACTGCCAAATTTCAGAAGTCATTCCTCAAAAAAAAAAAGAAAAGAAAAAAAGTTCACCAAATCAAAAGCACCAATTCCAAGTAACCTGTCGCGGTTTCCTTCACTAACATTCTATTTTCCCTGTAAGAGATTATTCATATATACCTTTCATTTCACAAATGAACATTAAAACAATTGCTCTCCCTGAAAATGTATGTCATCATGCCATTTTTGTTTAAGAAGATATGCTTGAACTGGGTTCAAGTTTCTCTACTCACGTAAATTCTTGAATGCATCCATTTCCAACACAGCGTCTCTGGCCATCACTCTTTTGTCGGCACTCTCCCAGCTGTACAGATGATACACTGACAAGCATGGAGGAAGGAAGAAAGCAATAATATTTAAAAAAAGAATGAAATCAGTGATTCCACTAAGGTGTGACTCCTGATTTTTGTCCACATCCCTCTTCTACCTCTCTTTGTCTTTTTCTATGAATGGTGAATTAATTGATGATATGAATTGTACCACATCTGATATTTTGCACACAGCATACTTTAGCAACAATGAAATTTGTGACACTCAAAATCTGCGCACTGAGCAATTACGATTCTCTATGCTTAATAATTTCATCGTACCTAAAAAGCAAATTTACATAGAATGATCAATGAAATCAGCAGAGCTAGCTGCTTTTATGAAACGAAAGCCTAACAAATACCATATTATGAGAGTCTAATAAGTTCAGTACATGAACAGTGTAGTGCAGAAACATTATCACTGATAGACTTGACTGAGGGGTACAAATCATTTCAAGCATTTCATTGTCTTGGTAATTTGCCTTATAATTTATCATATATCAGAACACAACGAGGAAAATTTTAATAAATTTGCAGACAAAAAATGTCAATATTGTACCACTCAGTGTGAGTTACATTATTTCATCATAGGTTCACCATAAAAGTTTGAATTACTAATCCCTTACACTACCCTAAAATATTACAACATTGAGCAGAAAATCTACGAAATAACTTACAAGTGTTAATGTGTCCTATCTCGCCAAGAAATGCCCCAATCAGTTTGCCACAGTCAAGCTTGGTGTAGGCTTCATCTCGGAGCAGAATTCTGGACTTCATGTCCTCGGCTCTCCCAGGCTTCATAACATACTGCCGTAGTTCATACACACCTGGTTGGATGGTAGGAATATGGAAGAATTTAGAACATAAATGATCTCCCTGTCACAGCATTATTAGCCTGATTTTGTATATCTGCAATCAATCACACATACAGGTAAAAAATTATGAAACACAGTGCACTCCCGTTATAATGAACATGGTTAGAACGAAATTCTAGTTACAATGAAGTAAAAATTCAGGCCGTAAAATTCTCTGCTCGATGATTTTCATTTATTTGGTTGGTTATAATGAAATTTTGATATAACGAAAGAAAACTGCTGGTCTCGAGGACTTCGTTATAATGGATGTCCACCGTAACATCAATGTATCGAACATGCTCAAAGGCTGATTGTATATCAGACAGATATCAGATTAGGAAGAATTACTTAGACACTTCCTTTTTTTTTGTTCAAAAATTTAACAGATTGATCTAATAAATATGACTGTAAAATCTATCTGCCAAACAAAGTTATGTTTGTATTCAAAATAATACATTAGATGTATCTAAACTGCTCAAGCATCTCACAAACTTTGTAGGTTGTACCTCCTTCTTTGAAAGGTTTGTCCTGGAGGGGTTTCCATGGCAACAGCTTCAAGGCGACCAGATCCATGACATTGAGCATGGGACGCACTTTGGACATGACTTCTGTCTGCCACTTTTCATCTGCATTCACGGCGGCACGCACCGCTTGTCTGGCAGCATAACTTTCTGCGTGGCAGGAATAAGAGGCAGGGATGAGAGGAAATACATGAAAGTGTTTGTGTAGCTCTGGTAAGGTAGTTTAAAGAGTGTGTACAGTTCTGGTTGAGGTGAGGATTTTGCTTTTAATGTTTTGCAAGATATCCAGAAACCACTCTATGAGATGTCAAAGAGCATGCAATTGTAAGGGATATCAAAAGTTTAATTGATTAAAATCGTTTTGGAAATGGCTGAGATATCCAAAAACAAGGAGAAACAAAGAGATCCTAATAAAAGGCGTGGCCTGTCGCCTTTTATTATTATCACTTTTGTGGATATCTCAGCAATTTGAAAACCAATTTTCATCAAATAAACGTTGAATCCTTTCAAAAATTACATCGTCTTTCATATTTCATAAGAGGTTTCTCATTATCTCACTTACGAATGTTCAAAACATGAATCCCCACGTCAACCAATACTGTACAGTCCCTTTAATATACAAAGAACATACATGGAAATAAATTAAATAGGAGTATCAAGTGACAGACAGGACTTTATCTAAGAAGTCACTAACTTCAATACATTACATTCTTGAGTTAACTGTCTGAATCACTGAGCAGCTTTTCAGCTATGGGCAGTTATAAAGTTACTTCCTACTATCTCAATTTTAAGCTGATCCAAGGCAAAACAAATTTTCTTTGACATTGTAATTCTTTTCACACATTCATTCATACTTGTGTAACATTATCTCATATTTTAACAGTTCAAGCATAATTTGCCTAGCCTAATTCAAAACTATAGTGTATATGAATTGTTTGACATTCAAGTAACAATTAGATCACCATTCACATGGTAATTTTTGTACACAGTACCCAGTACTGAGTAAGTACCAATGTGTGCTGGTAGTGTGGTAAAATCTCTGGCAACCTTACTGTAGTTGAATTAAATAAACAATTAGCTATCAACATATATTTCAATACATTTATGTGCAGATCAATTCTAACAACATCAGTATCAATTTTAATATCTAACAACATCAAAATCAAAGTCAATTTTAATATCAACAACAGCTAATACACTTTGATCTGAAATACAGACACACAAAAAAGAAAACTCCAAGTCTTCTTACCATATTCCCAGATGTGAACCACTTGGTTGAAGGCTCCCATCTCTGCTGCCCAGAATCCGACAAGCTTTGAATGCTGCCTACGAATATGAATTTTCTCGTTGACCAGATTCACAAAGTCTAAAAAGCTGGCAGGCTTGATTGAGTAGGTTCGCATTTCGTACAGCTTCTTGTGCGCTGGCTGCTGTGACAACACCTCATCATGGACATTTCTCAAACATGATACTGCCGTTGGAGTACCAGCTGATTTCAGCTGAGGATATTTCCACAAAGTTGAGCTTGACAGCTTAGGAATGACCTGCATTGGCTGAAACAACATTAATTTCCATGAATTTTCATAATGATTAGCTCTGGTGAACACTTTTCTTTGCATATACAATGTATTTGAGGACTGTCATGACAATAAAGCTCATTTTGTTGTAGCTCTACAAAGTAACTACTAACACAGGGGTGGATCTAGGAATTCCCTAACCGCAGCAGCGACCCCATACGGACAAATACGTACCGTGTGTTACAGCGCCCCGCGACGGGGTTAGGAATTCCCTAAAAGGGAGGTGCCAGCGCCCCCCATTTTTTTTTAAATTTCATGTTTTAACAAACAATAAAGAGAGGGCGTGTCCCGGTGCTCCCCTCTGGATCAGCCACTGGAACAGACAAAGAGCAAACTTTCTTTCTAATCAAAATGCATATACGTCTGGTGTAGGCCTAATTAAATGCTCAATTCACTGCGCAAAAAAAAAAAAAAAAAAAAATCTTCCGAGAGAATACTCAGGTAGGATTCTTACAACTGTGGAATGGTTACTATTTCAATTTCCGTTAATGCTAAATATAATTACATTAATTATCAAACAAATTAGACCTAGCTATGCTATGTGATAGAGCCTACCCTGATTAACTACTGTTGGACTGTATCCTTGAAGATTTTCATATTTTGTTGATCTCGTTCCCAGCGACATGTGATTAGCACAACAGATAATGTTAGAGGTCCAACAACATTACAGTATATTCGGGAAATAACACGCAGAATCTTGATCTACTCCATTTTCCAAATTGTTGTGATCTTTATCATGTTATGATGATGATCCCGCTAAATTCCCCCTCTGTGCGCCGATGAAGCGGTCACAGCCCCAGCAGCCCCCAGTGGCCAGGATCGCACCCGAGCGGTGGCCGGTAGCGGCGCAACGGAGAGAAAGAACGTGGCACGCGGGTAGTCAAGCCTTCAACAAGCTCCAGCCATCCAAGGATGCCTCCCACCTCTTCCACGGCCACACGGGTAAGCAAAGAGCAACTTGAATACGTTCGGGCGTCCCAGGCTAGTGGACGGAAGGCCTGATAAACAGGCCTGAACAACTTACCCGTTGACGGCAAAACAGCATCGATGAGGCCCTCAAAGCCATAGCAGAACTCCTGAGAGGCTAGCCCCGGAGACCGCGCCGCAAGCCCAACGCTGCACGTTGGGGCTCCGCAGTTACTGAGAGGCTAAATTCAGTTAGTGGTTTAAAGGTGTACAGTTTGAGCTACTGAGTAATGTTTGTCTGCCTCGCAGTTTGATGACCTCACTTCCTCAGCTCCCTGCTCAGCCTAAAATCCTTCAGATCACATAACTGTACAAGGAGCAGGAGTACGTACAGGTGCACGTTCACATCGAGAGCAAGCAATTTTGCTTTGGATGGATGGGCCAACATCCACGACACCACATACACCATATTACAGTATTGTGGTATGTTACTGGGCTGCCGCACCTTCTCCATTGATATGGGTCATGAGCAGTGCCTTGCAACATTTTTTTTTGTTGTTTTGTTCTGTTTTGATCCATCTCGAAACAAGAGCATGGTATTTGTGTTGTTGTCTTGTTTCAGTCTCCAAAGTTAACCATGAAGAGGGAAATGATAGGGTATGATAGAAATGCAAAGATTCTGCTATTGTTCAGCATTTAATAGGCCTACTTTCTGAACTAAAGACAAATATTTGCACACTTTTCTTTGTTTACTTTTCTGTATTGGTCTTCAGGGCCGATGGAGCATTTCCAAAAGGGGGGAGGGGGGCCCACTTCCGCGTTTCATGAGCTAACAAGCAAAAAAAAAAAAAAAAAAAAAATTGTCCTCAGCTCATCTCTCCCCTTCCATTTCCGGGTTTCTAAAAAAGGTCTTCAGCTCATCTTTCTCCTTCCATTTCCGGGTTTCTTCAGCTGACAAGCAAAAAATAAAAAATAAAAATAAAAAAATAAATAAAAAGGGTCTTCAGTGGAAAAACATCACCTTGCCATGCTCACACTTTAAGATCTCTATCTATTTCTATTTAGTGCCACTTACGTACTTCCGGGTTAAAAAAAAAGTGGGGGGCCCCATGCAAAGTGACGGCACCGTATGTATTCCTTTGTATGGTACACAAAAATGGCCGGTTCCGCCGGCCATGGTCTTGAAAAGTCACATCTGGAACCAAAGAGATGGAACACTGGTCACACTCTAATTCTAACTACCCAAAGGTAGACAAACTCAAGCACATTACCCACTACTATCAGCAAATTATACATTGTATTCTTATATTCATCTACTAATCTTTGTGTGTGAGTGTGTGTGTGTGTGTGTGTGTATGTATGTGTGTTTGCTCATAATTCCCACTCAGTGAGGGACTCAGAGTATAATATATGAAAACATGAAATATACTTAGGCCTATATGTCACATGTTGATTCTCTGTGAATGCTTTTAATATAATGTACTGGTACAGGACTTCCTCATGACAACAAACATTGGAATATATATTCATAAACAAAATAAAGGACATTTAATGATCTTTGACAGAATATCTGTCAGAATGTTATCATTTCCTCCTGTCACACAGGATGAAGAAAAGATGTACAAAAATCATGTAAAAAAAGTCTCAAAGGTTACAAAGTACATTGTATACAACATTATAGTTTGACACAAATGTAAATGTTACAACAAAATAGCTCACACACAATTTTGTGACAACTTAAATGGCAGGCTGGGGTAGAGACTAAACAAAGGCAACTGCCTACCAGTATGTTAATGCATTAATTGCACTTCTGTAGGTAAACAAAAGAATCATTAATGTATGTCATGCACTGCAAGATTGCCAAAATGTGACAATGATATTCAGCATTCCGTCAGTGTTTTGAAAAATATGAGTTTACAGTAGGTCCTATACAGTACTATTAACTTCATCTTTGAGCTTAGTGCATTCAACCTATCTATGGAAGACTTAACCCTCTATGTACTTTGAGTGCCAATATTGACACAGAAATTGATAATACTGTTGTGCACACTGTTCAGAGTCACTGTGAATGGCAGAGAAAGGGTTACTGTATAAGCTGTTATTTTCGCGTACAGATATTTTGGCGAATTAGAAGGTGACAGACATTTTCGTGAGATGTTGATTTCAAGAATTGACACCAACGCTATCTTGCATGTATTGTTACTCTAGTGTATGGCGACATTTTCGCGTGTTGTTAAATTCGTGGTCCAACTGCGATTCGCGAAATTCGCGAAAATTAAACCCTCGCAAAAATAACCACTTATACAGTATTCAACTTTGAATGCATACCTTCATATCAAGTCTGAGAGGACATTAACCTGGCAAGAGTATATAAAAGAAGAAAGTAAACACAACATTATAATATACGCCTATCTGGAATAAATTTCAAAGAACTGGATCAGAGAAAATATTGGCAAACCTTATCGAAAGTTGGGAAGTTATGACGTTTAAAATGTAAATAACAAATTAAATGAATATAGAATAAGGATGACGGGCATCTGCACACAGCATGCTTGGTCACATAACTCTTATGTTCCGTATCATACATGTAAAAGTCGTATCATAGTTTGTGCACAAAACAGCCACTAGCAAAATGACACATAATTTTGTGTTGGCTGTCACAAATCATGCTTGGGTAATTATATGGCATGGCATACAGTGAACATAAGATATTGTTGAAACCTCATCATTTTTTTTTGGCCATGTTATGAACCATCTCCCTGCTACCCCATGTATTACCGAACAGAAAACAAAGATTTCTTCACGTACTACTGAAAGAATGCAATGATGAAGGGTGCCATCTTAATGTTTTCACAAATATACATCCATTCAAATTTCATTGCAAAACTAGAGAATTTCAACAGTCTCTAATATCTCAAAATTTCTCCTTCACTCACTTTTGACACAATAGTACAGTGGAAACTCGATATAACGAGATGGTCGGGACCGAGTCATTTTCCTCGTTATAGCCGATATCTCGTTATATCAGTAGGCATAAAAGAAGGCATAAAATAATGACATTAATTTGCACATGTGGGACTACCCATCATATTTCAATCAATACTGATAGCTTGATATTGTGTGTGAGGGAATTACTCACCTTTATGGGTAAGAAGATGTTTTTCGCCAAGGAAATCCAATATCAAGAATGTGTTTCTTATTAATTGTAGATGTTTGAATTTGTAAATTTGTATAGCTTGCGATTGTATCAAGATCGTCTGTGGATTGGTATGTGGTTATCGTATGGGTGTGTGTTGTGTGGAAAGCTTGAATATGGTCTGCACAATGCTGTGTGTGCATGTGACACATTCTGTATGTACATTATGACTGCGTGTGTGTGAAGACGGGGAATTCCCTAAGTAGAAGGCCAATCACAGCATCAGATTGCCTCACACCTGCTAAACGTCATGATGATGTCATGTATGGCCGTCCCACCACATTTTCTGCATGTATCAGTGTGCGTGCACACACACACTTCACACGTACAACATGCAGTGCTAGCTGGAGTGCACTGAAGAAAATGATTATGTGTGTACAAGACAGTTTTTGGCGCATCAAGCTTTACAATCTCGGAAGATGATAGCACAGGCGAAGTAAAGCTTTACCGAAGGCATTTTGCTTTACCTCGCTATAGCAGGTTTTTCTTTCTTTTTTCTTTCTATGTTTTTCTTTGTTTGGAAGTCACAAAATTTATCTCGTTATAGCAGTTATTTCGTTATAGCCGATCTCGCTATAAGAGTAGCATTTCACATAGACTTGTGTGGAAGGAAATTTGGGACCGGGAAAATTTCTTCGTTATAACCGATATCTCGTTATAGCAGTGTTCGTTATACCGAGTTTCCCCTGTATCTATATCTGCAGGACTCCCATTCAGAATCATGTAAAGCAATATTATGAGAAACAGACTGTAGTAAATAATTTTCAAAGAACTGACTATGAATAAACAATATTCAAGAAGTATGAGAACAAGTTTTTAACTTGAATATAATGTGGAACTAGAGTATGTAGTATAAGATTATATAAGACAAACATAAAATGACATCCCATGTTGTAACTTTGTTTTCATTGCAAATACAAAAAGCAATCCTTTTCTATATGAGAAGTTGATACATAAAAATTCTACCATTCCATTCAGGGAATTTATTGTCTCGAAATTGCTTGGCAATTTTATATGCTGGACGTGTATTCTGAACGAATATCTTGAACAAAATAGCATGCAATTATATAAAATGAAATTGCTATGCAAATGAAATACTATGTAGCAGTCATATTCAAAATGCATAGCAAATTGCTATGCAACCATGAAAATTATTTACTGCAAGCTTAGTTTCATCAGACTTTGTAATTTTGTGACCAAACAGGAATGTGTATGTATAGCTATCATATACCAGTTTGTCAAACACTTTTATAACACATGTAATTAAAGAGTCATATAGAAATATCTCCATCAATACCCAATGACATCTGCAAATGAGCTCAACATTGCTCTTTAAAATGTACTCTTAAATTCTTTAACAGGAAATGTTTTGAAGCTTGCAAATGATTAAAAAAAAGTTCCTTAAGGCACTATTGTTGACAGAAGTTTCAAGGAAGCACCACTTATCACAAATTACTGTACAATGCTATCAACCCTCTAAACAGCACACAATTTCTACACACTGCTCATGTGCAAAACCTGATTGGCAATTACTTAGAAATTCAAACATATACTGTATATAAATATACATATATAATCAAAAGTCTCTCTCGATCTAATGTCTACGGTCTCTCTTATGATCAATGTCTCTTGTAATATATATATATATATATATATATATATATATATATAAATTATATAAATATATATATATATATATAGAGAGAGAGAGAGAGAGAGAGAGAGAGAGAGAAATTGATCGTAATGACGGTAGTTCACTGTAAAAAAAATAAAGGATATGCCAGCTGCTATTCCATTCATCATGTCATAGAGCAGGTGTATTTTCTTCCCTCTTTTCACTGGAGTGGTGAGAATGGAAGTGGAGATAAGAGTTTGCTCTCCATTTGTGGTGTCAGAGCATCACACTTGGCTGTTGAAGAACCAAAACAGAATATAGTGTTGAGCAATATCTCTCTTTTGTGACAGATTACATATGTATCATATGTCAAAATAAGGATCCTCTCATGTCAAGTGCTCAATTATATACCATGGTTGCAATGCATCAGATACTATCTCTTTCCTTCTAGGCTGTGATAAAAAACAAAAAGACTCAGACAACACTTTTCATAAACCAAATAAACACTACTTCAAGTGAAAAGTGCTCATGAATGGAAACTTCAGTGCTGAGGTGTCTGTGTCTCTATAAGCACCAGATGACACTGTCAAAATTATACTATCATAATTATCATAATTACTTATCATAATTCATATCATACAAGCTCAATTTTGCAGTCAAGCAGAGTCCACTATCAGAATGTGTTCATTACACGACATCTACACTCATTGCCTGTGTATATATACCCAGTATGTGTAATGTCTGTAGTAATGTCAGAATCTTGCACGATGAGATACAAAAACATTTAAAAAAGGGAGTATATTCAACACAATGCTAGAAATGCATAGTTGCAGCATCAGGACCACACCTGATGGTATTTCTGGGAAGCTGAAACTTGCCACTGTACTTACGTAAATTCTTGAATGCATCCATTTGTAAAACAGCATTTCTTGCTTCCACCCTTTTGTCGGCACTCTCCCAGCTGTACAGATGGTAGACTGAAGAGGGAAGAAGATTTTCAAAAAAAAAAGAAGGAAAGATATGGTTAAAACTTGCTACGTAGCCAGCAGTCAAAAGTACATACAAACATAAACACACTGCGTTATATGGCAAAGACTCCATCCACTCTCCTGCTTTCAGAGGGAGATCTCCCAGTTTGAGGCCATTTTCAGAAAGTCTCCTGCTCTTCTGCTCAAGTTTGAATTTATCCCGCTCTAGCTGTGTATCTCCCACTTAAGATACATATTTTTTATCTGGGTTAAGATTACCTTTATCCTGCCAACTTAGTTTTGTCTTATATGTTCAAAAATAAGGCTGAGATACCACCAGGGAGCACCCTACAGCTTCCAGTGCCCCTAAACAGGTCCTGGACTCTCAAGAACGAGATGCCAAACTTTATGCTTTTGATACACGTTTGTGCAATCAGAGTCTCTAGTTTGCTAGGGGGTCCATTTAAGGGAAGCCTTGGGATGGATTCTCTAGTGCAGTGATTTACAGATAGATAAAGAGATAATTACAATGAATCATTATCATCATGACTATCATCATTACAATTATTACCAATATAAATCATTACTATTCACAACATAATCAGTAACATCCATCATAAATCAATCCTACTCACTATCCCTTTCATTACTATCATTATCATCACTCTATCTCCTCATCCTTATAACTTACACATGTTGGCATTCCCGAGGTCTCCTATCCATGCTCCGACCATTTTGCCACAGCCCAACTTGGTGTATGCCTCATCTCTGAGCAGAATCCGTGGCTTCAGAAGCTCGACACTCTTGGGTTGCAAGATGTACTGCCGCAGCTCATACACACCTGAATGAAGTGACAGCGTGCAGTTGAGTTTATGTAGCATTTTTGCCAATAATAACAATAACATAACAGAATATTATCTGCTCTAGAGGTCGATAACTGATGTGATGTGGTCTATTAAAGAATATAGTGATAAGAAACAAGTTTTTAAATGATCTTAATATCATATCCAGTTCTCTGATATGTGAGTAGACAAAGATTCAGCAATTAGAAATTGTATGTGTATACCATAGACCAGGTAATATAAAGTAGGTCTAAAATGTTTTTGGTTTATATGTTCCTAATGGCTGAAGAAAAACAATCTATGAGTATAATTGACATTAAAGATTGAATATTAACCCGTTGAGGACAAGTTTTGAGTTTACTCGGGCAGGTGTCTACTCTCTAAAAAAAAATTGAGTGAAAATATTCACTCTTGAAGGAGTGAATACAAAAAAGAGCGAATTTAGAGTGAAACTGGAGTGAATTTGTGTGAAATTGTTCATTTTCACTCATTTGAGAATGACCTCAGGGATCACTCCAAAATCTTCGAGTGATCCTGAGGTCACTCCAAAACGAGTGAAAATGAACACTTTCACTCAAAATTCACTCTTTTTTGTATTCACTTCTTTAAGAGTGAATGTTTTCACTCAAGTTTTTTAGAGAGTATATGGGAAATGCATGTTGTAGCAAAATCAGTCCTTAATGGGTATATGTCAGTGTCTCTTCTCAAATTCCTGAAAATCTACCTTTTATCTTGGTACTTTCATTATGTTCTGTGTACTCAGTCTTATAGATTACAAATATAAAAAAAAGGCTTGGTAAATATGAACTCCATGTCGATTGCCTACCTTCTTCTTTGAATGGCTTATCCTGGAGGGGTTTCCATGGTAACAGAGTCATGGATGCATTCTCTTGAGCTTCAAACATCTGTAAGGCCTTTGAGAAATATTCACTCTGCCATGTTTGATCCACCGCCAGGGCAGCACGCACAGCCTTTCTTGCTGCAAAACACTCTGTTGCAATATAGTGACATTAGTGACCAAGTATATAGTGATATTCTGGGTATGGATTAGGAAGTCCAATACAAGCAGTGTAAGGGACTACTACATGCTGCCACATCACAAAGATGGTTCTCTCAGCACTCAAAACATTCTTCGTCAAATCTTCATAAAGTATATAAATTTTGTATTTTTTTCTAACTTTCTTTGTTGTAAAGGATGTATCAACTTTGAGCACAGATATCATTCAAGTTGAAATAAGCATCTAAAACAGTCTCACGTTTTTGTTGTAGAAAGATGCTAATGTGCAGATATAAGAACCCAGTTCATCTTTTTTTTCCGCATAAACAATGGAGAATTGGATAGTGTGATATTTTGCTGTTTTCAATATGGTTTATAAAAAATATCTTTCTTTTAGAAAAAAAGTGGTACAACTCAATAACTCCATTTCTTACCATATTCCCAGATGTGAACCACTTCGTTGAGGCCTCCGATGTCCGTCGCCCAGTAGCCAATCAGTTTGGAGTGAGATGTGCGTAGGTGCATTTTCTCATTGGTCAGCTTCACAAACTCCGGGAAGCTGGCAGGCTTGATCTTATAGGTGCGAAACTCATAGAATTTGTTGTCTGAGGGCGGGTCTGAGGAGGACCCATCTTGGTGATGTCTGGTAGAGGAAGAGATGCAGGCAACATTCAAAGCCTGTCCCCACCTGACTGACTTTGCCACCTGTTTGGAGTTGGTGGGAAAGAATATCAGAATAATATTGATATGCTCCTGATCATCATCTGAGATTTGGAAACCAACTCTGATAAATTACATGCAAAGTCCAAGTCATGTATACCTCCGGGAAGAACAGCATAACCAGAGAGTCTTTTACTCCAAAGTTTGAAATGGATATTTACCAATTATCACAATTATTACACCCCTGATTCTGGCATGAACAAACTTGAAACAACAGTCATCAATACACTGACCACTGACTCATTGTATATATTAACTCCAATAGCTCAATCACTTCTGGTTCTAGATTCCTTATGGGGTGGGGAGGGGGAACCCCTGGGGGCCCCCCAGGAGGGGCATGGTGCCCAATTGATGGAATTGAGATTTCATCCGACTAGGGATGTCTGTCACCTGCCAGGTTTAGTGAAAATTCATTGTAGGGTTATCAAGAAAAAGATGAAAATTCTCAATTAAGGTCCCAATTTAGGCTCCCTGGGGCCTCAGGTGGGGCATGGTAAAAATTCATAATGGCATTTTCAAGAAAAAGATGAAAAAGTACAATTTGGGCCTCATTAGGACCCCTCCCCTGGGTCCCAAGGGGGACACCCCTAGCCTGATTCCGCCATGAACAAACTTGAAAATACAGACATCAATGTACTAATTCATAGTATTAACTAAGCTCTATCACTTCTGGTTCTAGAGTTCTAAGATTTTCAAAGATTCCTTAATTTGTTGGTGTGCGGTGCCCATTATGGGAATGAAACTCTTTCCCCCAAGGGATGCTACCTGCCAAGTGTGGTGAAAATTCATCATGGCATTTTCAAGAAAAATATGAAAATGTATACAATTTGGGGGCCCCATTAGGACCCCTCCAAACTCCCCTCCCCTGGGTCCCAAAGGGGACATCCCTGATTCCTCCATGAACAAACTTGAAACTACAGTCATATCAATGTACTAATTCATAGAATTAACTAAGCTCTATCACTTCTGGTTCTAGAGAAGAAGATAGGTTGTGCTCCTGCTGACCAGGCCACAGCTGTGTGTGGTACGGGACTGCTCTATCTAGCTGCAGTTTAGGTGTTGAACAGTCAGGATCGCAGACAGCCTGATTCAACAACCTGCTCGCGCTCGCTGATAACAGAACATTTCAGTCAAAACTTTTGAACTAGACTATATACCTACCTACCATTAATATTACTTACTTACCTGTCTGCACATCCGTAGAGATGATGTTACACTAGCCATTATGTATTTCCCTGGTGCGTTTATAGATCAAAGAAGAATGTAAACTTCACAGGTTAGAACAGGTGTTGCGACGTTCATAACACAGACCCACTAGTACTACCAAGGAGTACCTCCTTGGTACTACACTATAAATGATAGATTGTTTCGGTTGAACTTTGCACCGTGAAACCTGGATGGGCATTGTTCTGCTTGTCTAATTTCCTATACACACAGTGACAGCCAATCAGATTTGCGGCGCTTCCACCTGTGATTGCGATCGTTATACTCGACGGGTTTGAGTAAAGCAAGTATATGAACATGACAGTGATATGTTTATAATATATCTTCTTTTTAGAGTGAATCAGGCGCCTTTCCCGCGGAGGAGAGAATTAGCATTGAATACATCTTTTATGTTGAATCTCTCTGCCAACTTTCTCTTACTACCTGCGTGTTTTAATACACTTCATTGGTGCGCAAAAATGTTTTCCTGTATAAGGTCATAAATAATAGGCCCTATATACATGTATTACAATAATGACACATTGCACATTTCTCGTCACTCTCGTCAGAAATTCGCTCACTGAATAATTGTATATTACATCAGCTTTTAGCAAAACATTTTACCATAATGTTTTCACTCTATAACATAACAAAATCCTTTTCAAAGAGAAAAACGACGTGTATGGGCATTGAATCGACAGCAAAGTGCATTATACAAAATTTACCGGAAAACAGAATATATTTTTATGAGGAAAAGTTTGGCTTTGATCCTGGAGTTTAATAGTAAAATCATTTTCGTAAATCCGGGTCGATCGTATAAAAGTCGTAAGGACAATAACTTAATATCATTGCAACAAATCAAGTATGATTATGTGGCAACCACAAGATTGTCAGTCAAAATATGGAACAACTTTAAACAAACAGGCCTGGTCTATTTAGGATTGCCTGGATGGAAGCATGCACAATAAATATCCACTGCCACCATTGTGGATCGGTATCCTGTGGTTTTTACTGACTGTCCCCCCCCCCCCCCCTGAACATTATACCACAGTATATAAACTTGAGCATATATAGATTGTCAATTAAGAGAAAGGGATCTATCAAACACAATAGTAACAGCTCAACAAAACACTGTCAACCATGAACCGTTTCTGTGCATATTTTAGTTCACTAAATATTTTCTTTATACGTTATACAACCACAAAGGCTAGCCCAATCTTGCCGGTGAATACTAAAAGTATTCGTGCAAAATATTAAAGAAACTCAATTAGGGGGAGCAGATGAACAGAAATAGAGCATGCGTATATAGCTGCATTGAAAGAAACGCACATGAACTTTATAGGGTGATGTCTGTTATTCCATAGGTTTGTTAATCCGCTAATTAAGCCCGGTATGAAGTGTAAGTTCCTAATTTCGAAGGTTCGTTATTCCGTGCAATACACAAGTTCATTACATATAGAGATTTGTTAATTCGAAAATGAAAAAGTAATCCGAGCATTGATTTTGTGGCGTCATTCCAAAGGTTTATTAATCCGAAAATGAAATGTGGTTCATTATTCTGTAAGGTTTGTTAATTGAAAAATGGTTCGTTGTAAGTTCGTTAATCCCATAAAGATGGAGAGGGGTTCATTATTCCGAAGGTTCGTTAATCCGAAGATGAATTGAAATACATTACTGAAACAGGTCTACTGCCATGGCCTGTCCAATTACAGAGGTCAAGCACGCACTTTATATTCATGACATCGTAATACTGCGCTGAACGGGTGATTATTCATTTCAGAGTGAACCAGTGGCGTACCGTGGGTCAAGACATTGGGGGGGGGGGGGGGGATGGCGGGGGGCACCTCGTGGAAAAGTAATTTTGAGGGTGTGTATGCTTGTGTGTGCGTGCGTGTGTATGTGTGTGTGCAGTCAGTCTGCAAACTTAATGGGGACTACAGTACATAACAAAGAAACATGCTCTTTTCATGTGTCTTGAATACAGATTATGTTATCATTTTTACCCAATAAATATCTTCCCGAAAAATATAAGTTTCAGGTGCAAAAACTTCTATCTTTCTTGTCGGCGCAATGTTTGCTATACACATTTTTAACAGTTTTCCTTACATTGATTATGGAATGACGGTGTGAAACGACAAATTACTGGCAGCAACATCAGGAGAAATGCATATATGAATTAAATGCGAGCGAGCGGAGCGAGCGAGCTTGAAATTTTTACATTTTACAGTAAAAAAAACTGCCGTTTGTAGCTACATATTTTTTTCCGCTCCCCCCCCCCCCCCCCCCCCCCCCCCCTTAGTAGTTATACGCCACTGGTGTGAACAGACGGGCAATGGAGCTCGAGTAGCTAGGTTTCGCGAATTACGAATGACTGAAAACATCTGCATGCGACAGACGGAAACACGCTTGGAGTACCACTTCGCTTTTCTTCAAGCACTCAACAACAAAAAGAGAGGCACAGATAGAACAGACAAACGTTTATTGAAATTCTTATAAAGGGTACGAAATTTATGGACTTTTAAAGAACTACCATGTTTGCTGTTGTTGTTTGTTTGTGTGAACAATCAAATATGATATACACCTATCTAGTATCCCTATAGCTGAATTAAAGCAACTTAGTTGTGGAAATAAATTGATTTGATGGACGAACGATGAAAGATCAGGAATGATAAATTAGTCCGACACGTTTTTTTATCATAGGATGTATAACAACTCGTCTTTATGATGAAATCTTACACGGAGATTCTGAAAAAGGATGCTTGTGTACTGTGCATGTTACTTATAATCTTTGTGCACACTATGGTATTCTTTGTTGATCGCGATTCATGAAAATAAAATGAATGAAGGTATGTGTGCTGTGTGTGTCATAATGTGTGTGAATACATTATTTTTGTTATTATGTACAAAGTAGGTCTACTTTGTATAATCCTGACAAGTAGAGTCACGTATTAAATCTGTATTATTCTGTGCAACAGTATACTGTCTGAATCATTTCGCTTATGCTTTTGTCCTGGAGGTATAGGCCCCTATTTCATGAAAAAACAAAGAAGAAGTTGGCAAATATACGCAATATCATAGAACATTCAAATCATGCACAGCGGACAATGAAAGAGGATTCGAATATCCCATTATTGGATATTCTACTGATCTATACCTCTTGGTTGATTCGCCGGTCTTTGGTACTGTGAAAAAAAAAATCGAACAACACGAGAAGAGACGGAGAAAAAAAAAGTCCTAAAGCTAAACAACTTATATTGCATTACTTACGTGGAATATGTAAATCTCCTCATAGAGGCGTGTCACTTCCTGAAAATCGGCTGGTACGCACGAAAGCTATCGTATTTTCATATTTTATGCATTCTTTCACTTCTAAGTGCGGAACAACGTATGTATTTGTTACATTTTTCAAATCTTGTTGTTCTCGTTTTTGTTCCACAAGTCTTGTTGTCAGCCTCTGCTGCCCGACATAGATGTGACAAAATGAAATCATTGCAGGGCCGGAAAACATAGGGTGTAACCACTTTGCCACCCCCCCCCCCCCTCCCCCGCTTTTTCACCCCGGAAGTCATGGAAGTGGCACCAGAAAAAAAAAAATAGACTATTTGGTTTTGGGGGTATTAACAATTCGGCATTGAATTGTATTACCATGCTTGTGAGATATGAAATTTATGTTTGTAAAATAAGAAAAATAATACCTCGTTTTGATTTATGTAAATATAGTATAAGGGAATATTATGATAAAGAGAAATTCATCGCAAGAAATAATCATAAGTTGCAAGTGTTTCAGAAAAAATGGTGTCTTTTTAGACACCTTTTTTCTTGATGTATATTGTATTGAATTCGAAAAAAAGTATGATGTTATTTGAAATATGTTGTATTATGTATAGATGAAAGAGAATAATAAATATCCCAGTGAGGGAAAAAAAAGAATGTGGTCAAGTTCTTGACGTTTGCGCCGGTAAGGCCTTGGTTTTGTTTTTATTTTGTTTGTTTGTTTGTTTGTTTGTTTGTTTTTTTGTGTGTGTGTTTTTTTTTTTTTTTGGGGGGGGGGTTGTTTTGTCTTGTCTTTTGTCTTTTGTTGTCAGGTAATGTTGCAATGAAGAACTTTTTTTTTTCCTTTCTTTAATGAAACCCGGAAGTGGCACCAGAAATATAAAATGCATGAGCCCCCACTTTTCAAATCGTGCCGCCGGCCATCGGGCCATGCATTGTTCTAGAAAATTAGTAATTGTCGAGATATACTAATTAATGTACTACTGGTTTTCCCATCCATTTTCGCACTTTTGTCATTCAATTTCAAAGATTTATTATTCAATTTCGTCCCGAGAAGCACGTGGAACGCAAATCCTTACTTCAATTTCGTCAATTGTCATTGTAATTCGTTTTTAGTCAAACATTTTCGAAAACATAGCATTCAAAATCGTCAATTGCCATTCAAAATCATCCCTCCCGCTGACGGATCGCAGAATGTGAAGATCAAATTCGTTTTTGTTCACACAAATTTTATGAATTTTTCATTCAAATTAGCCAGATGTTGTCGTATGCGAGACAGTGTCTGTTTGTATCAGAAATCTCACCGGATAGAGATATGAGACGAATATGAATGAAAATTTAACGAAAAAACAAAAGACGAAATCGATCCTGCTGTTTTGAGTGCTGGGAGTGAGACTGACGAATCTGAACTGTAAATGACGAAAATGTATGCCAAATGACTAAATTGAATTGACTTTATTTGAAAATGAACGACGAAAGACGAATTTGAAAGTAAGATTGGCCTTTCCCGACATCCCGCGACGAAATTGAAGTAAAAATTTGTGAAATTGAATGAAAAAAGTTTGAAAATGAATGGGAAAACCTATATCACTCGCAAGGGTTGCTCGCAACGATATGGCTGTGTAAAGTTACAGACTACTAGTACTCAGTTACTATCTCCTAAATAAAATAAGCTAAAAGTGGATGACGTTAACCATGATTTTTTTTTTTGTATTCAAGTACAAGTTTATGCATGATGTATAGTAAACTCAGTGCCGTATGTAATATTCCATGTGCCATCTTGAATCAAGAATCTTCAGCTTATTATAGAGGCAGAAGATGAAGAAGAAGAACCACTCACTATCAAGCTAGGGTGTGAACCACACTAAAAAGAGCCTGTTAATACTCGAGAGATCTCTTACACCATGCCAGGGAGCGGAGGTGATCGCCTCCTCCAGGATGGAGGTTCATCCACTTCCTCTCGGCCCTGCCTGCTTACGGCGGCGCTCTCTATCCATACCAAAGAGATTATACCACAAGAGGGCGTAGTCCAGTGGGGAGGCAGCCGCGCGAGGGATCGGGAGCTGCCATTTCGCGTTGTGGGAGCCGCCATTGCACGGCTCCTGTACAGTAGATGGCAGCGCACTGTTTATTGCGCTCGACTTGAATATTCGGCGCAGTGACCTTGCGTTATTTTATTGTGACGTCACAATGGCCATGTTTAAGCGTCATAATGGTGCTGATATTGTTTGATTTTATGGCGTGAGTGGGAATTTACGTGAAAAAAACGTCATAATGCTCAAGTACTGTCTAGTCTACACCCAAGTTCCCACTGTTTATTTTGCGAACAACAAAAAGGTCTGGACTCTACCAAATGGTTCAAATGATATGATATCATCGTAGAAACTAATATTTAAACAATTAACCACATTGTGATTCTGAAAATGAAAATGTGTAATGAAGAATAACATATCATTCCAGGTATGATATGAGAAGATGACTTGAACGTAGACTTAGATCCAGTGCCAGGAGCTGAGTGTGCGCTCCCTCTTCAATTTTGGACGCACTATTTGTACGCACGCGTATGGCGACTACTTACTCTATAGGTATAATCTCTTTGATCCATACACAAGACACGTACGGACGTACACACACAACTGACACACACACACACACACACGTACACGTACGTACGTACGTACACACTCGTGAAAATGGCGTTGGCATCGGTTTGCGAAGAAACTTTCGGGAACAGTTCCTCCAGGTTATGCTCTCGACCTGCCTTTGGTGTAAATTTTGCGGGAGATGACCCTCTCTCAGATGCTAAATTTACAGTTCCAGCTATTTCAGAGGTAAGAGGATGATTTGCCACTTACGTTGCCATCATGCCAAATGCTTGTTTTACAGCGGTGTCTGGACAGGAATGACATGACAAAGCAAAGATTGTGTGTTACAACTACTGACCAATGTGCGCATGGTTATTCCGGTCAATGCTTTAAAGTGAAAACTAAGTTTCGGTAAGTGCTTGAGAACCCGTGTAGCACCATTTCATTTTTGCTTGCAATATATCGAAAGAGTCCACTAAGAAACTTACCTGGCTGACGCGGTTTGCCGGAATGATGAGTCGATTTGGAGTATTTTGAGAAAAATAATAATAGTAGGAAAACCGACTTTTATTCCAGAAGGCTCCAGACTAACTCGGTCTCGGGAAAAATTCGACCCTACTTCAGACAATTCACACGCAGTAAGTGATCGCCACATTACTGGCCACTGCATAATTCAAATGAGGCCTAACTGAATGGACAGGAAAGTGCGTGCTAACGTAATCCTGTACAAAACAAAACAAAAATGACAGCGCGCGGCCCTCAGTTGCTGAGACGCGCGGTCTTTGGAGTTTTTGTTGTTGTTTATCAAGCGCCTTTGATTGTTTTAGAGGTGCTTGATAGGCGCACACTAATTTTGCATGCGCGCAAAAGAGGTTTTTGATGCGCGCGTTGTAACAACTCGGACCATTACTGCGAGAAGCCAGAACACGAAGCGCTAGTTTATACAGGCCGCTCCCATAGGACAACACTATACAATCAGAGGGACAACCATTACAACTAATCCCGCCGTCAAAGCGAAGCCGAGTTATCCCCGAGTCCGAGTTTAGCCTGACCCCGTTCGGGTAAGTTCTGAGACTGAACCTTTTTGGTTAATATTTCGCATTTTCGTCGTTACCCATCGAATATCTTGTAATAACATCGTTATCCTGCACATTTCCTAAGCATACGTTCACATTTGGGAGCGAAATTTGACAACTTTTGCAGGCCTACCAGAACTTTGTTTGGGCTTTAACCATTAATGGTGGTTCTATTCCATGCATTGATATATTAAAGCACTTACTTGGCAAAAGCAGTGCATGGTAAATTGTGGAGTTCATAGGTTTTCATGTCAATGACAAGTAAGGTTAACGCTAGATATGCCCTATAAAAAGATCTAGGCTAGAGTAAAAACCCCAATTTTCGGCCGGCCTCCAATTATCCGGACACTTAACGTTAGATTTCTAACTTGTTAACTGTTAGCACTGGTTAGTGTTACAAGTCTTAACATATCACAAGGCAGCAAAGTGGACTGTCACAACACAAGCATATCACATCGTTTCACATACTAGCACATTCATTCACCACAGAAAAGTGCCTGAGTCCCCTCCAAAAATCCATCTAAAATCCCAAATTTTGCCGTCAAAAACGTGGAATCGCCGCAGCTTTTCCAAAGCGTGGGCGAATTAATTGGGTCCCGTGTAAAGAATCGGGGTCGCCGAAAAAGCGCTAAATATTGAAAAATTACGCTGTTCTGTTGCGAGATTTTTCGTTTATCGCAAGCTCAGAGTGTGATGGTATCCTCAAAAACACAAAAGAAAAACAAAATCTCCGTACGTGCCGATGCAGTGAATAAATGTAACGTTACAGGGGCTGAATGCAAGTGGAGAGTCCCCAAAAGTCGGACACGAACGGGCGCTGCAACATCCCCGATGTAACCTTGCGCCAACAAGGTATGGCGCGATCAGATTTTTCAGCGGCCTTGTATGCGTATTGACATCACGCGCGTGTCCGAATTTTGGAGACGCTGTCCAAATTTTGGGGAATTGACAAGGTCATAATATTTGGGGATTTTGTGAAATTTTATGATCTGTTCAACAAAATAAATATTGGGAAAAATTAGGTTGATATATGTAACATACATTATTATAGATATAATTTTTTGGAGTATTATTTGAGTTGAATAAATATTGCAAAAAAGCTTAAAGTGTCCGAAAATTGGGGCTTTTACTCTAGACGCCCGTAACAAATTCACCTAACCTCAAGCTCAACAATGTTATTAGATCTAACATTAACTCAAAACTTTTAACTGTTAACGTTAGACGTACCGTAATTATGGGTAAACTCGGCCTAGCGGGTAAAGTCGGCCCCCAGCGCGCACAGTACAACTACTTAAATGCGCGCGCTGGGGGCCGACTTTACCCGCTAGGCCGAGTCTACCCATAACTACGGTATAACATTTAACAGATGTTCGAGATCAGAACAGAAGATGTAAATTTAACGTTAATCAATAGATACTCTAATAATGATAAACCGTATTTGTATAGCACATATCACAAAATAGATTAATGTCTCTAAATGCACATTGAAGGAAGGAAGGAACTAACAGAAATTAGGAAAATAGACATGAGAGAGAGAGAGAGAGAGGAGGCAAAACAAGATGAAAAGTGAAAGAGCTGTAATTGTGACCAACATTGTATAGTGTTACACATTAAAATCCACAGACATTTTAAAAAGATGTGTTTTCAACAAACGCTTAAAATCATCTAACTTGTTACTGTATTGGTTTGCTTGAGATACGTGGGTAATTTGTTCCCTAACTCTGCTGCTGCAAGTTGAAAAGATCTTGCACCGTAAAATTGTGTTGATATTGTGGGGGTATGCAACAGAAGTTTGGATTGAGAGCAAAGATTTCTTGCTGGACGATATTTTGTTATCAGCTGTTGTAGATAAGTAGGGCCTAGTTCTTGCAAACACATGAATACCATGGTAAATTGATAACAGTTAGATGAATGAACTGATAATTACGTGATGAAGGATGCAAGACTACCAGAAGAAGAAGAAGACCTTGGCTGTCTAAAACTGTCATGTTAATCATGTAGAAACCTATAGATTCAAGGCCTAGGCCTAATATGAATTTAAACCATATGAATTTATGATGTACATACATGTATAAAACTCAAATTAGAAATGCACTGTAGAGTGGTCTAATAGTTAGTACTGTACCTAACAATTTACCGTCATCAACAACAGACCAATATTCTGGGATTTTGGTGAGTTGTCCTGGTTGAGGACTTGTAGACTCTAGCGTTACTTGTTAAATAGATATTTTTCTTACAATTTTCATCAAATGTTACCATATGAATACCACCACCAAATTTGTTATTATGGTGAGTGGTATTCAAACATTGCTAACACTTTTATTCTGGGTTGTTGATAATGTAGTAATGTACACTCCATAGCTGTGTAAGAATAGACGAGGATAGTCATGTTTATGAGTTGCCGTATGGTAGAGGTGCAGTGCTATGATTGAATGGTTATGATCAACATACTATTACACTCTTGTACACTGCCCCTTTCCCACATGTAGCCTGCTGATTTCCTGGCCAGTATAGCAGACAATGAGAGCGGCCCCAAGATTCGGTTTCTCCATGGTACCACAACTCTGGGGTTCAAGTTCCAACATGGTGTCATAATTGCTGTGGATTCAAGGGCAACAGCTGGTTCTTACATTGGTAAGACAACACTTTCCCATATAGGCATCATCCAGGATTTGATGAAGATTTATTTATCTGCCTTGCATGATCAGAAAATGCATATAAGTTTATTGCAGAGCCTGTTCTTTCTTTGTTACCGGCCAGATGTACATGTTGACTTGGCAGTTGCATTCTTTGGTAGCCTTTCCGTAACTCTGTGCTAAATAACTGTGTCTGCATTTTTGTTTGTATTGTTCCTAGATGAAATTGACTTTTTACGACCAGACAAGGTCATTCTGTAAACTTGTGTCCTGAAAAAAGATATTTTGTCCACACTGCTCAAAGAAACTTTGCATTAATGCAGTTTCATGTATTTTCTTCTGTACCAAGAATTTGTAGAGTTTTACTGTGTGAATAGCTTCTCAAAATGTCAATGTTTTGCCCCTGTTTAATATTTGTCATGCTTTTTTACTCTTAAAGCTTCCCAGGCGGTGAAGAAAGTGATTGAGATCAACCCCTACCTCCTGGGAACCATGGCTGGGGGTGCTGCAGACTGTGCCTTCTGGGAAAGGGTGCTGGCTGAGCAGTGCAGGTGGGACTTCTTATGGGACCTCCTGTTGTGTGGCCAGGGGTTGCGATGGAGCCAGTCTGTTTTTTTTTTTTTAATTATTATTATTGTTATAATATTACTGTTATTGTTATTATTATTATTATTATTATTATTATTATTATTATTATTATTATTATTATTATTATTATTATTATTATTATTATTATTATTATTATTATTAATATTATTAACAATATTGTTATTGTTATTATTATTATTATTATTATTATTATTATTATTATTATTATTATTATTATTATATTTTTATTGCGGGGGGGGTGGGCAATGTATAAGAACGATTGATTCTTCAGTCGGAGATATTGAACTCAAGGAAATAAGTGATGATAAAGATCATCATCATTATCATCACCATCACCATCATTATTATTGATTAGTCGAAGTAATAGAAGTACATGTAATAATGATAATATGTGAGGGTAGTTGACAGCGATAATGATATCCAGATTTTTTTATCAGTTTGACCTTTGTTGTTGTTATTATTATTATTATTATTATTATTATTATTATTATTATTATTATTATTATTGTTATTATTATTTCCACTACTACGACTGCAACTGTGGATGGAATGCAGTGTCAGCATATTGTCAATGAAAATCTGAGAGGACTTATTGATAAAAAGATCCTATTTTTATAAAGTTATGGCATTGGAGTTTCAGGGGGTCATATTAGGTATGCTGGTAGAAGACTGAAAGATCTTTCACCATTATAGAACAATGACAATGCTTGCATAAGATTCTGTACGTATTACATTATATGTTGAATGTTATAATTTTGTATCTTGTCTCTGAGGTGAACATCTCCATGATATTTTTTTCTATATTTATCTTCTGAACATCACTCTTGACCACACTTAGTAATAAGCATGCTCAACACTCATCCATAAAATGTCATAAGAGAAGTTATTCTGCTTGGATGCAAAATCATTGCAAAGAATAGCAAGACAGCTATGAGGACTCGGGTTATCAAGTATCTATCGGGAGTTCAATCCTTTTGCATACTTTGCAGTGATTGAACCTTTGTAAAACTCTCACTTTACAGAATTTATGAATTGCGGAACAAGGAGAGGATATCAGTGGCAGCTGCCTCCAAACTTCTGGCCAACATGCTGTACAACTACAAGGGCATGGGACTGTCTGTGGTAAGGAGCCCTTCTATGTCACTGACAAGTGAAGTTTGAATAGGATATTAATTTGTTTTTGTGATGATTTGCTAGACTCTGATGTTCACAAAGGTGATGGTATATAAATGATGATACATGTATGATGGATTAATGTAGTGACAGCTAAAGTGACCTAGACAAGTTTATAGCTTGTTTTCATGGGACGGAGATTAAGGACAAGAAAAGGGCAGCATTTGGTTGATTGATTTGGGGGGTGGGGGGGGGGAGGTGGAGTGATTACACGTTGATGCCTTGTCGGGCATCCAATATGAACATTTTTATGTACAGTGCACTCCCGTTATAACGAACACGGTTATAGCGAAATTCCGATTATACTACGAAGTAAAAATTTAGGCTCCAACATTATCAACTCTATGTTCTTTATTGTTTATTTGTTCTGTTATAACGAAATTTTGATATAGCAAAAGAAAACTGCCAGTCCCGGGCACTTCATTATAACGGGAGTCCACTGTATTTCAAGCAGTTCATCTTAAAGTTTTTCCATGGTAAAGACGTTTAAATCAATTTGATGCTTGATCTCTCCTGACTCTGAATTTAGACATGACTTATCATTATCATTATGGCAAGTGCAAGTCAGAAACTGAAAAATGGATAAACAGTGTTTCCCCTCCACCTATGTAGTTTAGTGACTGTTTAGCAAGACTACTGTAAAACAAGATATTTTTGTGGCATGAAATCTGTGCAAATTAGAGCCGACGGTCTTTTTCGCGACATGACATTTTTGCGAATTGCCACTGGCATTCGATGCATGCAGTGTAGAAGAACTTTCAGTCGCGTTTTAATTTTGCGAATCTTGTCTTTTGTGAAATTCACAAAATTAAAGTGCATATGAACCCTTTTGGTTATACAGTATAGGTAATTCTTTGTAAGTCTCCATTTTTCGATCTCTTTGTTCCTATAAATGCAAATGACACTTCCATATATAGTTATTGCTACCTGTATTCATTGGAGACAGTATCCATTGGTCTTGACTTTGTGCTTATTCACACTCGATGTACTTCTCTTTTCCATATTCTTCTCAGGGTACGATGATCTGCGGATGGGACAAGCGAGTAAGTTGTGCATTTCATTTGGGAATAGCAGCTACAATTATTTGTCACTGCTTCAGTAGTGAAATACACTTTACCCACCTATAGCAGCTACCCAGAAGAAGTGCCATATGTTACTGCTGCAAATAGGTGACCACTACAGACAGGTCAACAGCTGTTCTGAATTTTGAACATGTGTAATCGGCTGTGAGATGGCAAAACAACGTATCTACATGCAGCCTCTTTCCAGTGAAACAAGTTTTAAGTTTTGCAAGCGTACAGTTCCTTTGAGGTTTTTTTTTTCTTCTTCTTCTTCTTCTTCTTCTTTACGAGAGATATTCTCAAATGCAGCACTTTCTATCATTTCTTGCTAGGGGTATACATATATTGTTACCAATTTATCGCTCCCTTGATACCTAGCAGCTGTCTGTATTTACGATGACACTGCTGATAAAGGTGTCTCAAATACTGGTGGTTACTATAAATCTCTATAATCTCTGCTTCGATAGCATATGATTTTATGTCCATTTCCATGTGTTTGTTTCATCCTGGTAGGTCTATAAAAAATGATCATCATACTATTAATCTTTCAGCTACAGCATTGTAATGGGACCAAGTTACAGTGCACTGCAATAATTGGAATATTTCCCACCGTGTATTTACAGGATAATGGTTGAACATGTGTTTGGTTTGAGTGAGGTTTGGCACTGAAAATGCTAGCCAGTCGACGTGCAGATAACTGATGAACTAGAATGTTCTAACCTCGGGGTTTTAAGTGCCAGTTTTGGAGGTTAGAAGTCCCAAGACAAAGTTTAGGGACCTTTTCACCTCCCTCAGGACCATTTCAAACTCTTCAGACAGATCATTCCATATTTTCTTTCCCTCAGTGGTCGTCATTTATATACTATTTCTTGCATCATTCAGGGGCCTGGTCTGTATTATGTGGACAGCGATGGCAACCGTTTGACCAACAACCTCTTCTCCGTCGGCTCCGGGTCGACGTACGCCTACGGTGTCCTCGACGAGGGCCACAAGTGGGAGTTGAGTGTGGAAGAAGCCTACGACCTGGGTCAGAGGTCGATCTATCACGCCACGCACCGGGATGCATACTCAGGAGGAGTGGTGAACCGTGAGTGAAGCTTTTTCATTTTAGATATATCATTCTTTGCTCCCATAATGCTGTTCAAGCTATTCAAACATAGGAAAAGGAGTTTCCTCAAAAATATTTATGGGTGTAGTAAATGAAAGAAGACTTGTGAAGCACCCAATGAAAAATTGAAAATATGTTCAAAAGTTATGAAATATTTATGTTATTGAAAATTGCATTAATTTCCTTGTGAAACTCCTTGTACATTTTCTTTGTTTAGTTCTACTTCTGTGACGTCACTGTAAGTTCAAGCTGTGGGTAGAGTGAATTTAAACACAGGGACAAGTGTACAGGGACAAATGTCCGTTTGAAAAAGATCTGCATATAAGCTTCAGTCTTACCATCTCAATCTCTCTCTCTCAGTGTACCACATGCAGGAAACTGGCTGGGTGAAGGTGTCTCAGACAGACGTAAAGGATCTCCACTACAGATACGCCGAAGAGAAGGAGAAGAAATAATGAGTGGATTGACCAGGAGTTGTTAAATCGAGGAGTTGTTTAAACAAGGAGCTCATTTCCTGTGGTAAACTGCCATGCTAGTTTGGTGACAAAAAGAGAAAGAGTGATAAATATCATTCTTTTGATGATTCTTTTGTTTTATAGAACGTAATACTCTAAACCCTAAAATATTTGCAGCATGAAATTTTCGCGAATTGTGTAGACAAACACTTCTGCATGCATTTTACGTAAGCGATTCCTGTCTCCTTGCGAAATTCGTGAAAATTTCATGTAGGCCCCACTCGAAAATTTCTGGTTTTACAGTTAGTCACTTGATACTTAAAAGGGACAGCATAACTTGAAAGACATTTGGAGGCCATGTTTTCACAACAATATGCATGTGAGGAAAGTGTATGGATCAGCAGTATCGAAAGTGTGAGTTAAATTGAATTAGAAATATGGTGTGAAATAAATTACTTCTCAGTAAAAACAAGTATTGCTACTTGCAATAACAAAGATGAGCAAGTATGTGAGGACAGCAAAGCAAATTCCCTGGAGTAAATTGTTATGCAAGGCAATAGTATTGGCTAAGGGGCATGCCATGTTGATGGGATTGTTGTAGAAAAAGATGCCCGGGAAATGCTTCTCGCTGTCCATTCCCGCTGTTCCCAATACACTAATACAGTGGAAACTCGATATAACGAGATGGTCGGGACCGAGTCATTTTCCTCGTTATAGCCGATATCTCGTTATATCAGTAGGCATAAAAGAAGGCATAAAATAATGACATTAATTTGCACATGTGGGACTACCCTTCATATTTCAATCAATACTGAAAACTTGATATTGTGTGTGAGGGAATTACTCACCTTTATGGGTAAGAAGATGTTTTTGCCAAGGAAATCCATATCAAGAATGTGTTTCTTATTAATTGTAGATGTTTGAATTTGTAAATTTATATAGCTTGCGATTGTATCAAGATCGTCTGTGGATTGGTATCTGGTTATCGAATGGGTGTGTGTTGTGTGGAAAGCTTGAATATGGTCTGCACAATGCTGTGTGTGTATGTGACACATTCTGTATGTACATTATGACTGCGTGTGTGTGAAGACGGGGAATTCCCTAAGTAGAAGGCCAATCACAGCATCAGATTGCCTCACACCTGCTAAACGTCATGATGATGTCATGCATACATTATGGCCGTCCCACCACATTTTCTGCATGTATCAGTGTGCGTGCACACACACACTTCACACGTACAACATGCAGTGCTAGCTGGAGTGCATTGAAGAAAATGATTATGTGTGTGCAAGACAGTTTTTGGCGCATCAAGCTTTACAATCTCGGAAGATGATAGCACAGGCGATGTAAAGCTTTACCGAAGGCATTTTGCTTTACCTCGCTATAGCAGGTTTGATTTACTATGTTTTTCTTTGTTTGGAAGTCACAAAATTTATCTCGTTATAGCAGTTATTTCGTTATAGCCGATCTCGCTATAAGAGTAGCATTTTACGTAGACTTGTGTGGAAGGAAATTTGGGACCGAGAAAATTTCCTCGTTATAACCGATATCTCGTTATAGCAGTGTTCGTTATACCGAGTTTCCCCTGTACATAATACATAGGACAAAATATGCATGTTGTGTTGAACACAGTGACATTCAAGTCATTGACATCACAGAGCTACTGTGGTTCAGTGGACAAAACCATATGGAAAAAACCCCATCAATTCCATGTATTTCTATATGCATGTACAAACATTCATTGCTTCATTAGCAGCCTTGTAAAATAAATTGCAGCATAACTGTTGATTCAAATTAAGAACATGTTTGTCATCAAATTTCTCCATTTTTGTTTTTCCCCACAAGAAATGGGCTTCTGTTAAAATGTCCTCAAAGTTTGTAGAGTCCTGTTGAAGTTTGTATGACAAAGTGTAATATAAGCGCATTGTAAATGAGTCGGGGTAGGTGTCGGTCCTTTCCAACTGGAATGGAAATAGCGCTTATCAAAGATGTGTAGGGGTAATTAAGTATGGACTAACTTGGCTAGGAAGCTCAGACCAGAAGGCCACCAACTTTCTGTAAGAAAGGTCAATGTGTTCCCATTGTACAATTAT
The DNA here is from genome assembly GCF_040938485.1 of Diadema antillarum. Classification (NCBI taxonomy): domain Eukaryota; kingdom Metazoa; phylum Echinodermata; class Echinoidea; order Diadematoida; family Diadematidae; genus Diadema; species Diadema antillarum. The sequence continues at coordinate 6,250,748 of NW_027270906.1, read as the reverse complement.
TCATTCACTGTCAGGGTGGTGTAAGAGATGTTAATCTCTGGCATGGCATGATCTTTTAGTCACATGTTTTCTTAGCAAGAAATGAAGCACTTTTGCCTCATTTTCATTCATGCTTGTTTTTGTGACAGTCCTTGGAAAGTTCGTGAGTATAAGATGAGAGTTTTTCCAACACCTTGTCATTCAAATTTCGTAATACAGAGTGTCCATCAGATTGCGTATGATATTTGCTGTTTAAGTAGACTTTGATACAACTGAGCCAGTTGAGAATGATATTCTCGCTAACTTAACTGTTGTCTCATCATATTCTTGTTTATATATCATGAGAGAGTCAAATCAGACCACCCTAGCAAACAACAAGAGAAAAATCTAGTCACTTTCAAATACTTGTATTGGCGTACTGGAGTGTTCACTACAAGTCTCATCAGAAGCTCTGAAATTATACGGTTATTTAGTTAACTCGGTGAGATCTGTGCTTTCATATCAAAAACCTGTTGAAAGTGTCCAAACATTCATGTGGCTGATTAATGACATGATCACCGATTCTTCAATTTGTAGTCCTATCATACTCAAAAACATACGTAAGAGTTAGCATTAATGTCGTTATTTTCTTACGGTAGCAATTTCGTGGGTGTACCACAAGAGGTGATGGATTTTATGTCAATGAATTCATGACTCTAGGAGACTACATTACCTTCTTGCTTGGGCGGGACGAATTTGTCTCTCCTGTACAAAACATCGAGATGATAAAAACAGCAACAATGAAATGACAAAATACCAACATTTCTGTCATGAACTTGTGATGAGCACATCTCGATCAATTCTATATCTAATGGTCTTTCCTCACTGCTAGGAAGCAATAGGGTAATTGAAAAAAAAAACCCAAACCAATAGTATAGAAACGCTTGTTTTTATAACATTCCCATATTTTCCCCATAACTTTTCTGTTGGAATAATATGACATGTATGTTATTTAGTGAAAATACAATATGAACTCTTTTCTTGTCAAGGGTTAAGCATGCAAGTGAAATAAGGTGTACATTTGTTTGTGTTTTTTCTTCAGTCAGTGTGAGTAAAACCTGCTGAATGAGCAGAACACGATGAGAAACTGTATACCTTTTTGATGTCTTTTCTTGGTTGTAGTGCAGTGTGCATGATTCTGTGTTTACTGGCGAAATGGGGCATGCACGTCTGTGAGTCCCCGACGGTGTGTAGTGCTGATGTGTTAGCAGTCCTATCCCAGTGCTGTATATGAAGTGAGTCTGGCCAACTTTGTTTTCAGCTTATGTGTTTATACCCCCGCCAAACGAAGTTTGAAGGGGGTATACAGGAATCAGCGGACGGTCGGGCGGTCGGGCGGTCGGTCCGTTGCAAATCTTGCGTCGCGAACTACTTCCTCAGTTTTCAACCGATTCCCATAAAACTTGGCACAGATGTGTGCCTTGGGTTGTAGATGTGCAAGACATATTTTTTGACAGTACCCAAAAGTACGTTGCCATGGTAATGGCATATTATGGGCAAAAATGGGTACAAATCTTGCGTCGCGAACTCCTCCCACAGTTTTTGATCAATTTTTATGAAATTAGGTACAGATGTTCATCTGAATATGTTAATGTGCAAGACACATATTTCCGCAGTGGCAAAAAGTGCGTTGCCATGGTAACGGCATGTTATTGGTAAAATATAGGGCAAAATGCTTCATGGCAAAACTGCTTCATCAGTGTTCTTCCAATTCTCATGGAATTCATATTGAATGTTTGTCTTAGGATATAGGTCAGCATGACACATTTCTTGACAGTGACAAAAAGTATGTTGCCATGATAACAGCTCACATATTATGAGCCAAAATGATGGTAAATTTTGTGTTGCAAACTACTTCCTCAGTTTTTGCCCAATTTCCATGAAACTTGGTACAGATGTGTGCCTTTGGTTGTAGATGTGCAAGACGCATTTTTCGACAGTACTCGAAAGTACGTTGCCATGGTAACGGCATATTAATGGCAGAAGATCAAGGAAAGATCTTGCGGATTTAACTACTTCCTCAGTTTTTTGACCAAAGCTTATCAAATGTTGTTTTGACCAAAGCTTATGAAATGTTGTTTGGCGGCGGTATAACCAGTCGCTGTAGCGACATTTCTAGTTTGAAGCCTGTGATTGGTCAAAACTGATCCTGTGATCTTCGTGGAGCCATGTCGTTACCAAAGTGTGCTCATACTCGGTGCCCATTGTTCACTACCCCTTATTTGGCTTACTTTCATTATTACGTCTTGGCGTACACGCTAACCCTCTAACGCGTAATACGCTGAGTAGTGACATGACATCCAATTTAGCAGTTGTCCAGACTCTCTTTATATACAGCACTGGCAGTCCCCGTGATAGGGTGCCCTCCTATGTTGGCTTTCCAGATGTTAATTCATTGAAAATCACATCCTTTCATAATTAAAGGGTGTGTACAGTTCTGGTCGAGGTGAGGATTTAGCTTTTAACGTTTTGTGAGATATTCAGAAACTACTGTACTCTATGAGATGTCAAAGACCATGCAATTCTAAGGGGTATCAAAAGTTTATTTGATGAAAATTGGTTTTGAAATGGCTGAGATATCCAAAAGCAAGGTGAAACGAAGAGATCCTAATAAAAGGCGTGGCCTGTCGCCTTTTATTATTATCACTTTTTTGGATATCTCAGCCATTTGAAAACTAATTTTCATCAAATAAACATTGAATCCTTAACATTACATGATCTTTCATATTTCATAAGAGGTTTCTCATTATCTCACTTAGGAATGTTATAAACCTGAATCCCCACCTCAACCAGAACTGTACAGTCCCTTTAAGTTGATTCCAGTAAATGGAGGAAGTTTTCATTGAATAGGAATTAAACCCAAATAATGGCCACCCAAGGGATACAACAGTAGTGGCCCCTATAGACAGGTGACTGCTATAGACAGGTCAGTGGCCATTTTGACTTTCAACACTTGTATTGTATATTGGATAGCATTAAATACTGCGTGTTATTCTAAAAAAAAAAAACACCAAAAACCAAGCAAATAAGTTTGCATGTGCAACTGTAACATGGGGATTTTTTTGTACAATTTACTTTATTTTAATAACTTGTTTGTTTTTTGGCCTATTTCTGTTCTTTTGATTTTTAAAATCACGTTTTAGGCCTGAGGAACTGCACTGGTTTGTACTGGTTTACATGAATGGGGTTCATGAACGAGTGTGAGGGGATTGATATCGTGCGAAGCTGATATATAAGCAACAAACAATATCCAGATAAGTACCATATTGCCCTTATTCTAAGGTATTTTAAAAACATAATTTACCATTTGCAGATGAAACAAAAACCCAGCATTAGTGCTTCAAAATAGTTCTAAAATGTGAGTTAGGGCTAGATACAACCACTGTAAAAATTTGAATCTGTATAATTGATGTTAAGTGTTGTTAAATACACAAAATGTGAACAATAGTTAAAATAAAAATGTTTCTAGACTAAACCATCTACAGTTTCGGTTTATTGAGAAAAACACTGCTATCTTCTTATATTTTAGGCTTTATTGCGAAAATGTTATATGGTAGGATGTTTTGTGATACAACAGACCTACACATGTGCATCAAATGTGATATCTTGAACACTTTTTAAATCACTGCTCCCAAAGGTAAACTGGACCTTTAATCAATTGATTCAATTAATTCCGTTAATTTGAAATTTGGTGTCCCGTCATCACATTTTGGTGGCCCTGGACCATCTGCACCAGGCCACTGCTAATGTAGAGCCCTGTATATATGAGAATTTAGGGAATGCAGCAATATTAACAAAAAAGAAAAGAAAAAAAGATTACAACAGTTTGTAACATTAATGAAGTCAATAACCACATTGACTGCAACACACACCCAGACAGAGACACAAATGTACACACAAACACACACTACACACACACACACGCACGCACACACATAATGACGTGTGACTGTTGAATGTTAAAGAAGGGCACAACAAAGCAATTTTTGGTCCATTTCATACAATTTTATCTGTTTATTCTTGTACATAAATCATACCAATCCATAATATGCTTTTTTGTAGTATTTACTGATTTACAAGTGCTTTATTACAAGTCTATTTTACACATTTTTCCACGCTAGCTGAAAACTCTCTCTCTCACACACACACACGCTCACTCCCTCACTTTTCTCTTCTATCCTCTGCCACGAAACAAGCTCACACAAAATCAGAATGCAGAAATAAATTATGTACGTCATAAAATTGGGGGGGGGGGGGGATATGCATAATTGCAGATGACAACAAAAAGCCTGTGTATGATACAATACTATAACTCTAACCAGACATTGAATACACCAAGTCAGATACAGGTAACTTCCAAAAACATGGACCTGTTTCACGATTGACCGCTCTTTCTTTTTCTTCCCCTCTTCAAATATCATACACTTGCTGCGGAAAAATATTTCTTTTTTTTTCTATACAGAAAAGATTATTTGCTGCATTTCACCAATAATTTGCCAAATGTACATATGCAACCGGGCAGCACCGACAGAGATGCAACATATAAGCTCGTCTCTGCCCGAAACCGACACTTCACAATCTCATGGGAAAAATGAAAATCATAACACCCAAGTGTAAATGAGCTAAATTCAACATTAGACATAATAGCAACATACACGTACATCATATTTGGCAGAAATCTACAAGATGGCTGTAGATTATCATACCAACCTTATAGCAATGAACTTTGTAAGAGATTTCCATCAACTTCCATCATTGGTGCAGTTTTCTTACAAATCACACAAGATGCCAGTCATCACAAATGTTCATCCGAGAGTGAAATAATGTACCAATGCCAAGAGGGGGGAATTACAGATTGGCAAAAAAAATTAAGAAAAAAATAGTTCTCACAATTTTATGTATTTTGGTTAATCATATTTTGTCAGGTACTACACTGTACATGTACTTCCTACATAAAATGTTCTCTCCATCTGCTCGCAAGAAAACGTGTCAATATCTAATGACAAATACTGTACTATGTTAAGACATCACATTTAGTTATAAAAAAACAACAAAAAGACAAACTGCCTCATGAAAAAAGGATAACACACTGACATCTATTGCCAAATATATATGCACATCATACACCAAACCGAGCAGGAGTCGAAAGGCTAATTCTGTGATAGGATGACGACACACACACATCTGTATGTGGGGAAAAAAAACTACCAGACAAGTTACAGACTGCGCTGACACGCTAATACATCATAACAGTGGGAAACTATCTCTCTAGAGTGAATTACATAACTTGACCTCCTCTTCAATCTTTTTTTTTAATTTATTTTTCTCTAACTCTTGGCAGTACATTTACAAAGCAGAGTAGAAAGATGTAACTTCTCACGCACTGAGAAAGTTCTGAAGGCACTTTATAATACATTATTCGGACTTGCGATTAAACGAATATCTACCTATTCAGTGTTTCAGAGGAGATCCTACACCAAAGATTAGTGCTGTACGACGACATACACTTGACTGCACAATTGCACTACACGTTAGTCTACGTTCCACACTGCATAAACGAAATCTAGCTGGACTCGTCACGAACACAGAATGTGTACAACCAGTGATGGATGCCCCCTTAAGGCCTGTCCGTTTCACTTGCGCCGTTGACATAATTCCACCAACTTTGTACCGCCTTGTGCACTACGCAAACAGAGTGATACATTGTCTGCTAATGACGCAAACCGCTGTTAATGTTCAGGAAAATTAATGGATGACAATGAGACATTATCTACAGGAGTTATCTTCCTTTGTCTACCACAGTTAATAGGTAGGCAAAGCACAACACTACCTACACATACTCTGCACACAAAACATGTCGAAATCATTCTCTTCTTTAAAAAAGAAGGGGGAAAAAATCCATCTCCAATCTGTAAAACAGGGCCATGATAAATGGCTACAGATCTTGTCAAACTCAGCACAGATGCAATATTGTAAAACAAGATATGTTTGTGGCATGAAATTTTCACAAATTGGAGCTAACGACCTTTTGCGAACTGCCGTTGGCATTCAATGCATATAGTGTAGACCAGAACTTTCATGCGAAATTGGTTTTACAGTAATCTTTCCTCCACAAGAAAGGTACCTCTCTGTACATTTCGTTACATTTCCTTTCCTTTATATCCGAGATTATATATAGTCAAACAAACAAGTCGAACCGAGTTTAAAGCAAAGGATCGAACTGTGTAGACCGGATACTACAAAGATGCATGGCATTAAGAAGGAAAGTATATGCTGCTGGGAAAAAAAAAAAATGCAAAGAGATAGACAAGAACTGAAAGCTTCTGTCATCATTCTGCTTTGCTTCGCTAAACTCTAATGGTGGAATGCAATTGAAACTGTGGGTACTACATGGTGTACTATGAAAATAATAACAATATCAAACACAGTGCATTCCCCTTACAGTGCAAACAATTATAACAAAGTTCTTGTTCAGACAAATTTAAAACTTAGGTCCCAGACTCATCATCTATATAATATCTTCATATACTTGAGTGTTTCACTATAACAAAATTTCGACATAACAAAAGAATTCAAAAATAACAGGAGTCCCCTGTACTCAAATGCCTGTTTACATTGTGAAAGTTTATGGTGGTAACTGCTCTCTTACAACAAAGAATTTGAGATGCTGCCACATACAGATTAGCTCCCTCAAGTAACAGACTGCTCCATACAACAGACAATCCTGCCCCTAATTCAATTCATACAATGCATCTCATTTTATTCTTTCTTTCTTTTTTTCCTTTGGACAATTTTCTGCTAGAACGATAAACCATATCTTGCTGTAAGAATACGAAGCATTTCCTTTTCCAGACCCACTATGGGGCACCTCTACTTTTGTATAAAACTGGGTCAAGCCTTACATTTCACATCTCAGAAGCATCTCAGAAGTTGAACTTTCTAGTACCTCAAATAGTTCAGAACATTGACCTCTCTTTATTATTTTTTCTTTTTTTCACAGTAACATTAGACCATCTTGTCATAACCATGCAGGATTCAACATCTGGTCAGTGCGTAAGCCTTTGGTAACGAAAACAGGTGTCCTAAATGATGCAGCTAATAGCAGAGGATGGGACCAAAATCACTAGCCAGGGAACCACAGGTACCTAGAATCTCAGACATTAAGAACATGTACTTTAGTTGATGCAAGTATGATACCTTGGACACGGTGTGTGGATATCATGTGGGTTGTAAACAAAACGTGCCATCGTAGTGAGACTATTATTACTTGCTTAATTTGCTCAAAATAAGAAAGAAAACGAAGGTAACTTCATCCATGCCAAAGATACCCTTGACTTCTGTTCATAACCACACTGGTAGACACAAGTCAAATTAGCAGTGCTCACTTGTACATTTTAATAGACAAACTACCATCATATAAAAATATGCTGCACCAATGCATGATTGATTGCACGAAGGAGAAGAAAGCGAAATTTCCCGACCAAACACGAGATTCCCAACAAATACACAGCAGCAGCACTTTAAGAGTCATTCTCTTACCCAAGAATGAAATGACTCCAGTTTCAGACAGATTCTGCCAGTTACTGCAAAAAAATTAAAGATACACTGGTGTACAAGAAACTGGAGAAAGTGATGAAACATATGACAACTGGACAAAAAAATGATGCAGTATGTGTTAACAATGCACACCAATGCAAGTAGGATCTACAGATTAGAAGTACTAACAGCTTTACAACACAAATAAAATAGTAACACCTGCATCTTCTAATATATCTGTTTTCATAAATATATACAAATGCATAAATTCTGAAATATTGACAGGATCAAATGCAAAATTGAACACTTGTTCACTTTTTTGAAGATTAAGCATACAAAACAAAAACAAATAAAACAACAACAACAAAAAAAGCAAAATTACATGAATATTTTCTTAGTATTCTGATAATTCAGATGACACCGTAGGGTGAAGTACTTAGTTTTATTTTAAATCTCCCATTGTACCTGGACAGCTCTTTACTCCACAATCGCACAGAAATACCTCTTTCTATGTTTGACGGGGTACACAATCTTTAAAAACAAAAGGCCACGGAAGAAACAACTCTCTCCTATATCTGACCAAACAATCACCAATGCACCCATCTCAGCTAATTTGTATTTGCAGTCACAAAATGACCTGTAATACATGCTGCTTTAGGTGATCCACTCTCATGCAAATTTCTGCATAAATGTGGCTACACAGAGGCTTCTATCAATGATGATGTATGGAAATCCAATGCAATGTAGACTACAGCATCACAAAACTGTGTTTAACTGTAAACTGTGTGTTGTGTATACAGATTTTCATTGTTTCAATACACGCGAGATCCAAATCAACACTAAAATTTGTCTGTCTGTGCAAAACCCATCAGAATGTACCGTCATGATTTCATTCCACCTGGAAAACCTGTACGAACTCACTGAATTTCCTCTACATTGCATTTCTTCTTAAAATGTCCTGCACAATCACAGATAGGCAACAGCTAATTAACAACAACAGAATTACCGCGATACCTTCACTTTGCGAACATGATTTGAAAAGCTTGGGCTCAGAATGCGACTACAGTGTACCTTACTGGCCTGGGTCAATCAAAGGAGAGCTTTTGCCACTATTAATTGCCTTTATACTTTCTGCCAGTCAAAGCTGCTTCATTAAGCATTATTGGGGGGGGGGGGGGTGGTCAGGTAACTACTGAGTACAGTAATGCCTACAGGCTGCAAGCTACAAGGTCATCAGAGTGATGATCACATTTCAAAGAAATACAGGACCTGCTCTGTGAGCTTAACATATATAAAGGGTTTCATCTCTGCAAATATCATGACTGAGTCGATTCAATTTTAGTAAAATTGCTATAATTACATTTACAATTATTCAAATAATATATATATACTTATATATTTAACATAACAATCTACAGGATCATTACCCAATTCTAACAAACTTTAAACAGCCCTTCCAAAACTGTATAATCACTACAAATACCTGACAGGGAATATTACGTTTCAGTTGTGGCAGATATAATGTAAGCAAAAGTAATTCCTGTAGGGCTCATTCTTTGAATATTGCGGTCTGTTGAAAAGTAGCCGGGGCTACACTACAGGTACTGCGTCTGGAAACAAACACTTTGATACCACGACCACTGTAAGTGCTCATGTGGGTGTAGATACAGTGTACAAATGTATGTACCAATCCCCGGGGGATGGGCTGCAACACACGGACCAAGTGGGGGGGGGGGGGGCAGGATGCTATTAGAACACATCTCGTACATCAGACATTGGTACACTGACGACATGCCGTGAACATGGGAGCATGTCCATTGGGGCCTTCATACACACTGCATCTGGTTTTATCCAAGCTGGTGATAAAAGTCTCGGGCATCATCTTCAGTCAACCATGCTCCAAAATTAGATAATAATTTCTGGGTTTTTTTTCTTCATTTCCAAGAGTGAGAGAAAGAGTAATGGAGCATGTTTCAACCCAAAGCATCTTGCCGTCACACTCTGCAGCATGGGACAACAAAACCACTCTACAATTGCTCTCAAGTAAGTGTTCTATAATAAATTACACTCTGCATAAAACCCCACCAAATATAACAACTAAGAAAGAAAGAACAAAAGAAACCAACCCCCAAACCAAGCAAAGTGTGCTATCATAGCCATTCATTGCCATGGAAACTGATCAAAACAATCTCATCTGGCCACAATATCTGTGAACAATATTGTTGGTAACCATGCCCTTTCCATGGCAGTTGAAAACCATCCCTCTCAACTACAAGTGAACCATCTAATCTTTGGGTCAGTAACCACTGACTCTATGATGTTAACGACCTGGGGGGTGTTTCATAAAGCTGTTCGTAAAGTTACGAACGACTTACGAGCGATTGGGGATCAGTTCTTGTACTGAATTATGGAAATTCTGATAAGTATAGCATATCAGAACTGATCATCAGTCGCTCGTATTAAAGTTGTTCGTAACTTTATGAACAGCTTTATGAAACAGGGCCCTGCAGGTAGCATGGGGATACCACAAAGTGGGAAGGCTGGTCTGGCTTGGATGTATTCAAGAATCCCCGTAACGAATTGTGTACAGCTTCATCAATGATCTCTATGTAAATACACACACATCCGAAGAATCTCAACAAGAGTCGGCCGTTATCGACGAGTGTACACTTGCAATGGACATATTTGCTGACCGGTGCTATTGATGATTTTTTTCAAAGGTACCTCAGTGGGGTAGCAAATGAATTGGACCACACGTTACTTCTCATGCTTCAGTGTCTCTACGCTGTCACTGGTAGAGGGGTGCAAACTACTCCACGTGCTCCAGCAAGCAAATAAGTTGGATGCATTTGTAACTTCAATGATAAAACACTAAAACAGCACTCTCTTTCTACCCCCCCCCCCTTCACACCTGAAGAATCACTGACATAGATAATCTCAATCTGAATAGACCAACTTCCACTGAACAGAGATTCTTAAAAACTGAAAACATTAAAACATAAAGAGTCCAGATGAAGTTAGCTGCTGCACTGACTTCTATTCATACACATGAAAGTTAGACAAATATCCAATAAATCTTTTTTTTTAAAGAGTTTTTTGTCATTTTTGTTCTTTTCGGTAGATAGGATATGACCGTAAATGCTTGGCTGACACAAAAAAGACTTTGCAACCGATAGAGAATATGTTAAAATAGATGTATCTATCTATGCTTCGTATGTACAGTGCTTTAAAGCATTCATGCAGGGAGGGTGAGTAGAATGTTTTGCAATGATAAATCCCTGATAGACATATAAACATTGCATGATAAAAGCCATGCAGGAATTAAGGTATTAAAGCTGCTTATTTTTTTTCTTCTAGGAGGCAACTCAACTGTAACATAATACAGAGCAGTCACAGCCCACATCGAACCAAGCTAAGATCTTGACACACGAATGACTCGACAGTGTGCCATCATACAGAAGCACTACAGCATGTTAGTGAATGAAATGAAAGTTAAAATGGTGTCATGAATAACTTATTGAATGAAAAAGAGAAAAGTCACGCCACCTGTGATTCAAACACAAGCGTAATTCCAATGACAAACTCTCCAAGTGGAATCAGACGTTGCGACGCTTCTGTGAAAAGCTTTGACGAGTCCTCGCGATAAAGCCGTACAGTTCTCGCAAGAACTCTCTGTCTCCTTGAAGCTCTCGCTAATTCCCTGATCATGATACTGCTTCTTGGCATTAACCCATTGAGGACGAGCTGCTTTTGCTATAACAGTCATTACCCATAGACACCTGCCCAAGTATACTCAGGACTAGTCTTCAACGGGTCAAACGGATGGCAGCAACCCAACGGAATCCTCCGATGATTTAGTATAATTCCTCTATCTCCCTACCCCCATCACAAAAAAGAGGGGAAAAAATTATGATCACAAAATTATATGCCTGTGCATATTACATGTTCCCCACATGCAAGGCCATGTCTGGCATATTGCGTGTAAGCTGTGCTCTAACTGGACAAGGGACACTGCTGCATTTACTTGACGATCACGTTTTGAACTTGTATGGTTCAAGTCATCAAATGTTTAGGTGGTGTATCGCCAAAGACGTCCATGTGTCCACAACTGATGATCTCCTCTTCCTGGGTCAAGCTGAATACATCAGGAAATAAAGTTCATTCACCCAATATATGTAATCAAAGATGTATTTCATATTTTGCAAGTCTTTCTTTTGCAGAGAGAATCACACGACCACGTATGCAATATCTATCCTAAACCCAATCCGCGACTGGCCGAAATGATGCCACAGTCGCAGGCGACACGTAAGCGAACTAAGTCTCGTAATGGTCGTCCACTGATGATATCGCGCCGCAGTGAGGAAATCACCAGGGCAGTCAGTCCATGGGCAGGGGACAGAAGGGGCTCTTATTCCTGGCCGAAGCCTTCTGTCTCTTCAATGGCAAATGTCAGCTTCTCCACCAGCTGTTCGTAGCTCTTGTACGGGGGTAGATCCAGACGGTTGAAGCTGTGGGGGAAATTGAAGGAGGTGAGACAACAATCTGAGGATTCACTTGCGGGCAATCAACACAATTCAGAATTGAGGCCACCATATGCTTGTCTAGGGGAGCAAAAACAGCCAGATGCAATATGAGAACAATACAGCAACATTTATATGTTAACAGCTGCACAATCATGTACGTTATGAATAACTGATTTCATGCTCACTAAATAGTACCCTTCCAGAAAACTGCAATCACTTTACAAAACTTTGCAAAAAATTGCATAAAACAATCTACACTTACAGTTCCCTTTTTTTCTGGAGTACATCGTAGCCTTTACCATTTACACTGTAACTGAAATTACATGACTACTTGAAGGCCTATTTATGCTATTGGCTTCAACAAGGATTTGATATGCTCTCATCTCACAGTGCAATTAGTTATCTTTCTTTGGACAGAAAAGTCTTTCAAAAGAGACATGAACCTCTAAAGATACACTATAATGAGCTGCGTACAAGGCAGCAGCTCAACCAGTGGGCTAAAGTAGACGACAGAAAAGGGAGGATGAGCACAAGAAATTCTTGGACTTTAAATCTCTGCTCACAAACCCTGTCTTGACAACTGATGACAAGCAGGCTTGCATCAGCACTGCCAAGGCTGGGGGCAAACGTACCAGGTGTGACTCCGTGGTAGCCAGGTCTCCTTGCCAACCTTCTCAATGCAGAACTTCTGAGGACCGTTGCTCCCTGAAAGGTGAGAAGGAACAACACAAATAATCAGCAACAAGATACACCACAGTCCAAATAGCAACCAGTTGCACAGATACGAAAGTAAAGAATAAATGATGGCAGCCAACAACCTACGATACAAGTATATTCTCTGGCGAAATATTTTTAACATCTAAGGGATACAGTTCAATATGCAGAATAGAGAAGTATGTGTTGGGACTGGTTCTGTTTCATTTTTTTTTCCCCTAATGGACTGAAACCAAGACTATTGCTTCAAAAATAGAATGGAACAAAGAAGTGGGAAGGAGGAAAGGGTGTGCTCACAAGGGATTTGATTTATCAGCTTCAAGAGCATACTCTCATGTCATTCAGTTTGCTCGGTTCAAGCTCATATCTGAGCACTGCCCTTGAGTTGCTATCTATATATACTTAAATCAGTGGCCAATATTCTTCAAGATGGAAGCTGTCTACAAAATAAATCTTAAACCACTGAGGATGAGTCCCGAGTATACTCGAGCAAGTGTCTATGGAAAATGCATGTTGTAGCAAAATAAGTCCGTCCTCAATGGGTGAAGGAGCTGTTTTAGCAGTTCCACTTTGCAACAATATAAGAGTAATCAGTATTTTTCAGACTACTGACTCTCCACTTTCCTTCTGAACCAAGTTACTAAATATATAAATGAATTTTAGAAGGGATACATTGCACACAACATCTAAACTCTAAAATGTATCACACAATAACATCTAGTACATTAAAAATGCACTGCACAAAGAGTGCATCACTAATGATCATCCCAATCAGAATAAGAGAATCACTGGTGGGACAGGACTAAAGAGGCGGACTCACCCATGAGCTCCGTGAATCCTCCGACGGGCAGCCGGCACGTGCCCGTGACGAACTGCAGCAGCCGCGCCCGCTTCTCGTTGTCCATCTCGCGCACGGCGCGCCAGAACCACTGCACCTGCTTGCTCTCCCGCGTGTAGTGGCGGTAGATGGTGTGCCGGTACCAGTCGTCCACGTCAAACTCCTGCATCCCACATAGCATCAGCTGGGGAGGGGGGAGAGATTGGGGGAGAGATTGGGGGAGAGATGTAAGAGTGGGTGTGTCAAGGGATGACATTTCACCAAGGAGGTTGAAGACATGGAGTTGTAACATTCTTATTCCCTTTGATCCCATGTTTGATGCTGCCACTCAAAAATATATGAAGTATATGCCAAACCGGAGATGCACCAGAGATAGAAAGACAATGGATTCATAGGTCATTGCATAATTACCAGCCACTCTCTAAGGAAGATATGTCTCCATATAGGATATGCCATATCCTATATGGGGATGTCTTTATGATGGTAATTACTTTTCGCTGTCCCTTCTTATAAAAGATGAGCTGGGCATAATGGTACAGACACAGGGATGTGTGAATAGAAATTGCACAAAGATTGATGACATGAAATCAAAATTACTTGCCCTTACACATCTTTACACTAATCTAACATATAATTGAATAAATGACCATACTTGAAGATGATACCAAATCAGTTTCAGCTGTCGTAAATAAAATGATAAAATCGGCTTTGCAGTGAGGGTACAGTTTCGGATACAGTCACATACAGCTCATATTTACATTTTTGCACATATTTCTGAACAGGATTTACTTTTGTGTCTTATGCTTTAACGTTAGGTGAAATTTCCTTTCGTTTCATTTGATAGATAAACATGCAAAATATAACCGACATTACGTTAGCGTTCACAATGAATCTTCAGATTGCTCAGAAAGACAGTGGCACTCAAGAATGCTATGGTACACAAAAAAATAAAGGCAGTATTCATTTTCATGTTCTCGGTGATTGAAGCAGAGTGTGAACTGGTCCAGGAATCCGTTATCTCACCTCTAGCTCCCTCTCATCAAAGTACTGGAGCCACTGGAGGGGTACCACCTCGTTCATGCCTTCCAGGAAAGCCTTGGTCTGCTCCTCGATGCCCCGGTTGAAACGGAACTGGGTCATCAGGCTGGTGGGCCGATGAAAAACAAAACTTAGTCACACTCATTTCACAATATCAACCTTTCAACCTTGTGAAATATCAATATTTTCAATCAACTGTCAGGGGGATTTGGGCAGATGATAAACAAAAAGCTGTTTTAACTTTAGGGTTAGAAACGCCTTCCTGAAACGCCAAAAGAAGGGTGATCTCAAACGTGTTTGAGCCAGAAATGTAAAAGTCTTAGCCTTCTCTTCATGACAAAGTATTACTACAAATTTAATCATCAAAGTAATACAGGCTTCACGCTGGGGAAGGGTCTGTGATCACTACAAACTTTATGGCATGCTATGACAAATAGAGTATTAAAGGTGCATGGTCCCGGTGTTTTAGTCAAATGCGTACGTGGGCGCACGGCGCATGTTTCCTATAGAGACCTACGCTATCCACTCCTCTTTAGCGCTTACGCTTTGGCCCACTTCCCCGAGTCCGAAGAAGTCCGATTGACTGTAGTCAGTGGTGCGATCACAGTTCGGCTCATGATTCGGCCGACGGGGATGACAGCTTTAGCAAACTTCTTTTGTGATGTCATAATAAGAAGCACATATGCACGCACCCTTGCATTACTACAAACTGCGCGTTGCGCAGAGAAAGCAACGAAGGCAACGTCACTTCGCAACACCTACGCACTTTACTCTTGATGACAGCTCAACTTCGGTAATCTTCGTATCAATGCCAACGGTGATCGGCAGTATCATCAACAGCGCCCTCTACACTACCGGGACTATGCCCCTTTAAGCTGAACTACAGCATGAAGGGTCATGATGAATATGGCTGCTTTCATCTCTTCCAGCTTACCAATCCATCACTCAATCAGCATGAGCTGAGAAGCTACTTTCATAACCTTCCATTAACAATAAAAAACAGAAGCGATACCCTTAAATAAATCATGCCAATCCACTTCAATGCTCAAGGTAATATAAAATGAGTATAAATGAAGTGAAGGATTCTATCTATTTCCTTGAATGACACACTTGCTATTTCTGGATTGAGAAAATACTAAAAGCTGGGGTCAACATTTTCCCATTACTGAATAAGGGGCCTGCTTGGGGAAACAATATCGCCAGAGTGCTGCCATCTGAAGTCACCCTTGAGCCTGGAATCTAAATCGGGCTCATGGCTGGGGGGAAGTGAGTCACTTCGAAACTTTAAGCCAGGCATGATAGTGGTGTGAACATGACCTCCTTCAAACCCAATACCTGTTACTGCCTCATTCACTCCAAGGATTTGGCAAGTGGCTCCAAAGGGCAGTCGGTGTTTGGCAGGACTTACTACAGTACCATATAACTGACTCATTTCAAAACTCACTCTCCTCCATTTACTATTCTAATGTGCGTAAGGGTGCCAAATTCCAAGCTCATTCAGATCACGTTAAACAACTTTCAGCATGATTGATTCATACAACAAAAAAGAACAAAAAATAAATGTTGTTTCACTACAACATCCCCCTGAAAATTATAAAATTTAATTGAAGGCATCTCACAAAAATAAGCACTTTAATTCTATAAATAACTTTGGATGCCAATACAACAGAGTTCATGAAAAAAATACAAACATGTCATCAAGTATTCTGAATCTTTCATCTTTTCAGGGGTCTAATAAGTATATATTTGTGTGTGGATGAACACAAAATTCTTTTTGACATTAGAGTGATAATTCACACCATGCAAGACGATAGTAAGACTGCCACAAAAATTGAGAAAACCTACAGGAGTACATGTTATTCATTTTGTCCTTCATGAGATGGGCAATCACTGCACTATTTGGGCCGTAAACTCTTCAAACACTACCGTACATTCCACACATTTTGCGGGTTTTTTATTTTCACGAGTTTCGCAAATCGGGTGATATTCAAATATTTTAAGACAGGCAAAAATATCAATTCCGATCCCTACATGAATATGAAGTGCAAGTGTACATATCTCCATCCATTGCCGTACTCTATGATCGCAAATTTACCTAATTGTAAAATTGTCAGGAAATCCTGTTTCACACAAAAATTAGACTTGTGAAATATGAGGCATATACAGTAGGCCATTAGAATAGTTGACAAAAACTATCAACCATTCTACTCCACTTACTGTATATATTCTTCCTTGTTCTCCTCTGTGACCTCAATGTCCTTTCCTCCCTCCTTGAGCTCCACAGTCTCCACCTTGCCCAGGATCTCAAAGTCGGCCACAAACGTCATGTCCATGTCCAGTTCATCTATGTCATTATCCCTGGAAATGGAAACGTAAAATTGGACGTAAACAAAATGCTATTGATACCCATTCAAATACTCTGAAGCCATTAGTTTTCATGGATATAAGTACAAACGCTGTGCCCCAATATGGCACAAGATTTCAAGGCAGCAAGTTGATTTTTTTCTATTTTTTCCCTTATTTGGCTACAATGAGAGAGCATAAATTTGTACAAAACTAATTCAAGGGAAATTATGCAATCTGGATTAACATTCATAGCTTATGGATTATCCATCTGGGCCCTGTTTTATGAAGAGTTATAATTGATTGTATAGTTAATTTCTATCATAAGTCTATGGCAGCCTGTGTGGTAAGGAAATTTATGATCCATCTTATCTTTTGATAGAACGGGGCCCAGGACTATAGTTCTGACCAATTTGATATGATCACATTCATGGGCAGAAATTCAGACAGCTCTGAATAATGACCCAATGACAAAGAAGTCATATCACTGAATTAAAAGTTGACAAATCTAAACAAGGTTTTTCTTCAGATGACAACTGTAACGAAGAAACGAGGACTTTGGACTGGGGGATGTCTAACCACAGCGAGACTCACTTGATCCACACCAGCGAGTTATAGAACTCGGGGTCTATACTCTCCAGGTCACGCAGCGTGAGGGGCTTGTTGAGCATACGCTTGTAGAATGGCATCGTGAATCCGCTGTAGATGAACTTGCCGTGGTAGAGGGCCTATTGAAGAATTGAGAGTTACACAGAACAGGAGAGAATGAGTGCTTCAATTACTGACAGACAGCAAAGGAAGATTCAACTCCAGAGGGCCTAGGCTTACTGAGTACATAACACAGCTAACTCCACACATTCTCTAATCTCCTACAAAGTAGGTAGACATCAATTGTTCTTCAAATACGGAATGCCGTCTTTTCTTTGTTTAGAGCAGTAATGAAATTGTCATTCCGAACAGCGGTATAATGTTTTGCAACCAAAGGGCATATATGTCCTTAATAATCCATTGCTTAACAACACACCTTTTTTTCTTTTTTCTTTCTGCTGCAGTTTCACGTTGCATGAAAAACACAAAAATTTCCATTCTGCGAAAATTTCCTTTTTCACAGTAATTTCCCCAAGTGGCAAGTGGATAAGATGCCCTACTTTCTCAAACAGATTTCATCACTAAACTCAAAGAAGAGAAGCATCAACCAATTATAATACAAGTCCTGAAACCAGTTCCATGACATTTGCTCCAGCAACAATTGCTCCCATAAAATATTTGCATGCTAAGCCAAACATAAATTCTACCCTCAAACATAACCCTAACCCTAATCCTAATCCTCACATCAAACTAAACCTAAAACCCTATCAAAACTCTAACTCTAACCCTAAGTCCTTGGAGAAAATAAGACCGGAGCAATTGTTGCAGGAGCAAATGTTGTGTCACCCCTAAAGCTACATTATTTTATTTTTAAAAATTTTCCCTATATCACCACTCACCATGGCGATGAACCTCCCAACGAAGCGGAAGTACTGGAGATGGTCGGGGTTGACGGAGGAGGCGGGGTTGATTTGCAGACAGTAGTTGGTCTTGTTGGCATACTCAAAGAGGCAGTACATTGGGTTCAGGACCTCGTGGGACAACATGAAGAACCATTCCCTGGTGGAAGGCACATATAATAATAATAATAATAATACATCAATTTATAAAGCGCAAAACCTATAGACATATATTCTTCTGTGCTGCAAAAGCTTCTGATGTGCTTGATAATAATGAACAGTTAAACGAAAAGATGTGTTTTGAGCCGCGATTTAAAGACTGCTACGGTTGGGGATTTCCGGACTTCTAATGGTAGATCATTCCAGAGTTTGGGAGCTGCACAGGCAAATGCTCTGTCTCCTAGTGTTACTTTTGTTTTACATGTTGGAATTTTTAAGAGCAGAGTGTCCTCAGAACTGCGCAAATTGTGAGTGTGTAAATGAGGTTTGAATACTAATAATTCGGATATGTACCTGGGGGCTTGACCGATGAGTGACTTATATACAATCAACAAAATCTTAAACAATGTTCATTTACGAATCGGAAGCCAGTGTAAGTCTTTCAGAAGAGGAGTAATCCTTGAGAACCTAGGTTTGTTACAGATAAGCCTTGCGCAGGAGTTTTGGACTCACTGCAGGCACCCAACTTGAGAATGGAGATGCAGACGGAGGAGGCACAAATCATAATACAACATCTCAAAAGTACTGAAATTGAGTAACTGATATTTAAGATGTGACCATTGAATATTGAGCAATTTAGTCAAAACGTATCTCAATCGAATACTGCTGATCATGCGATTGTGACATTGCTAGCACTGACCTCCTGATCTTGGGGGTGGAGGGCCATGAGCGGCAGTTACTAATTCTTTTTTTTTTTTTTTGGGGGGGGGGGGGGGGGAGAATTTTCTATGACTCAGCTGAGAAAAAATCAACCAATTACACATCTTAGAAAGACTGAAATTTAATCTTTCCAACAAATTACAAACATAGCTCACTGTTCTTTTTCCTGCACAAATTGCAGATTTCTACAAAAGCAACAGTTGACACATTATTAACATTAGCATAACTTCCAACGGACAAAACCAAAGAAAAGAAAAATATCAAATTTTGATTTTTGTGCTGCTACTAATGTGTGTAGAGTTTCACACCTGCTAAATTTAATGCATTTTTGATACTGCGGTGTAGGACAAAAGTTTTGAAGCGACCCCTTCTGCACCTCCACTCTCTCACCTTGCCACACCTCCGTAATCCAGACCCTCCTCTCCTCTGAAGATGATGTAAAAGTTCGCCTCCCTTAAGTCGTAAGCCTGTAATCTCATGATCTGAAGGAGGGGGGGGTGTGGGGGGATGGGAAGTGGGGAGAATTAGTGCGAATGCACTGTTATATAATCACAACTGAAGAGACATTTAGCGACCTGCTTCATAGAACTGTTTGTAATCGTCATAAATTGTAATCAATTGCAGTCACTGCGGCAACAGTGTCAATGCTTACATCTGATTGGTTGTTTCCTGGATGTTGCCATGGAGACTATACTACTGTAGCTCACAAATAATTGCAAGTTTATTTATATAAAGTGGGGCCCATCTATTGCAAGTTTACATCATGTCAATATTTCCATCAGACTTGTCACAAAGACTTAGTCTAATGCTACTCTCAGAAGGTAAGCATTAGATTAGAGCAATCACAATGGTGAAACATCGGGGGGGATTTCATGGAGCAGGTTATGATGGCTTTTCATACATGTAATAATGCAAATCATTCTACCCGTTTCTGTCAGATTTGGAATGCATTAAAAAAAAAATGTTCTTCAATAATTTAACAACAATCAAGGCAACAAGAAAAAAAAATACAGAAGGTTGCATTGACCAGCCATTCAATTCATCAAAAGGACACAACAGGCAAAGGAAGTCCATCTACAATGTAAATGTGCACAGATATGGGTCATACTCATGTTGAAAACAATACTACTACTACACGCCTCTCGACTTATCAAAACTGTACATTCAATGATAGCTTTAACACTGCTTTAGTGTACCGCACACTGTCCCCAGGGGTGGCAATACCTTGTACTGTATCTCAAGTTCATGACTTCTAAGGAGAGCAATGAAACTTTGCATTTTTGCAACATTTTTGCAAAATAACATTAATAATGACATCAAACAATGCAGAAACATTGTTTTGGCTTACACTGTACTGCTTTAAAATTCATACCATTTTTTCTTTTGTGTTAAGAAATGAGTTTGGAGGTTTTCCAATAAATGCCAATTGAGATAAGAGGTCTGGTCATTCCAAGAAAGACATGCTCAACTCTACACAGTACTAGTAGTATTGCAACTGATTTACAAATAGCCCTTCATTGATGTAAGTAAGCACCACTTAATAAGTGTTCAAGAAGTACCCATGATAAAAAATCAAGGGCATACATACTCTGGTTGGATTCGGACCAGCGATCTCCCGATTACCAGACAGGCGTCGTATCCTGCAGGTACTGCATATTTATTTACGCTGATGAAGGGCAATTTGTCAATCAGTTGTAATATAAACAACTTAACACAAATTCATTAATATGAATAACTTGTAGTATGATGCCTGGATCTCAAGTCTAGCTTGCAACATGATTCCAGTCTTCTCTTCTTTATACAGCTGTTACTTCAATTCCCTTCCTCCTACAGGGAAACATGATTTGTTATTTCTTCTCTAACCACAGGAAGCTAGAAGTAATGTGAGTGGTGGGAGTCATGGCACTGCAGCGGCTCAAGTGATCAGGAAAGACATTACCAAAAGGTAATGTTTGTGACAGGATTGCAACGACAGACCTCCAGCCATTTCGATTTGTGTGTGTGTGTGTGTGATTAGAAGAGCAATGTTATACACAGGTGAGAGTGCATTCATAGAAATGCAGCACACTCTAAGGTGTTTACAGTGGTACAACACATATGACATTGTGAATACCCAAGAGTGTACTGCTTCTTCACTTTATAAACAACAAAGATATAAAACCTGTGCATTATTGTTTTATAAAATGGATTTTTGACCTAAGCTACAGTATCAGCTGCTAAGACTTTGCAAAGCAAAGCAATGGGGCCACTCTTCAATGGGCCAAGCAAACAGTGCGATTCAAAGCTTGGGTTCATGCCGCGTGCACAGCTATCTGCACAGAGGGATAAGTAATCTGCCACAGGATAACACGCAGCGCAATTATGCTCTTTGTTCTGCACTCACATGCTCACACGACTCATTTCCGAGCTCCTGAATTGCTCCATTCTTTGAACTCATTTTATAATTTGCAATGATATGCATGCTCCTTACCTGATGGAAGGAATCTTCAAACAGAGTGTTCCTAGATACGCTGATCTTGACGTGGCTTGGCAGTGCGTTGATCTGACATAGATAGCGGAACTGACCCAGTTTCCACCTAAAACTCCTCTCGTATGCAATGGGGACACCAAAGGCTCCCTTCGGCCTGCACAACGAAAGAAACACAGCTCAAATCAGAACATGATCCTACAAAATGGTCAACTTTGGAAAGCTGCATGGTGAGAAGCATACAGGCTTTGTTTTGATAATCTATTCAGAGAAAGTTTCTAAGAACATAGTCGGGGCAAACTTATGAAAAGCATAATGAGCATAACATTTTCATATTACATGACTGCTTAACTGGTCAAATCAAAATAGTATTCATTTAAGAACACATAATCCATTACTACCATCATCATCAAATATCATTCTAAACACCATAACCATATCCAACATCATCACCATTATCTTCATTATCATTTTCATCATCAACACAATTACTACCATCAGCTTCATAATTCTCTTATCATCATCGTCATCATCATCATCATCATCATCATCATCACCATCATCATCATCATTCATCATCATCATCATAACAATCACCATCATCATCATCATCATCATCATCATCATCATCACCATCGTCATCATCATTCATCACCATCATCATAACAATCACCATCATCATCATCATCATCACCATCATCACCATCATCACCATCATCACCATCATCATCACAATTATCATCACCATCACCACCCTCACCATCATCACAGCCATCACCACCACCACCATCATCATCATCATCATTACCACCACCACCACCACCATCATCATCATCATGAAGGACATCATATACTCACCCCTTGGAGGCATTGGGCCGGGGATCGGTGAAAGTCGTTCGTCTGTTGTTGTGGTCCACAAAGTAGCGGACGCCCTCCTTGGTGTATCGGATCTCCCAGCCGTCGGGCAGGGGTGCCTCCTGCATGTTTGCCCTGCTTTGAAACAAGGGGGAAGAGAGACGAGCTCTTGTCATCTAAATGCCACTCATCAAACTTTGCTAGATGTGAGATGACTTACAGCTATGACCAAACTATATCCTGATTTATCCTTGATTTTTTTTTTTTTTTACCATCATCCCCTGGACCTATATGTCTACCAAGAAGTTGAAGCTAATGTCTGGGTTGGGTTTTTTTTTTTTGCCCTGCACTGAATTGGGTCTTTCTATCATTCAATAATTACCTAAAAAAACTCAGGTCATATGCGAACACAACCTATTTCCTTGTAGTACAAATATCATTTGCAAGTTAATCTTTCTACCCACTGGAGAAAAATCTTTAATCAGAGAAGGAATAGACCAATACCAACAGGTTGACATATTAGTAAACCCAATATGTATGGACAAAATGTGACCAGATATCAGGTCTATCAACATTTTGATTTTGGATCAGAGTTTCTTATGAATACTCTTTTGATTGCGATCTGCTACCACTTGGGGTCAACCTCATGAAGAATTATCTCTGTCTTTTATATTGGCATACAATAAGTTCAGCAATATGATAGTCAAACCATGCATATTACAATCAAAGTATGGTCTCCTCCTTAACTGGATTACTTTGTGGATTAAAAACTAATAAAATATTTGCATCATATGTCCTTAAGAAAGGAGACATGCATGGAAGAAACTACTGAAATCTCCACTTCCTTGAAGAAAATCTGTTTACATCATCTGTTCTTTTGCACAAAGACATGAACGGAAGAAAATATTGAAATCTACAAATTTTCGGAGCACAATACACCTCAAGACTAGAGCATAAAAGTAGTGAGAAGAAATGTGGGAGGGGGGAAAGAAAGAAGGGAGAGTGGAGAGGGAGGGAAAAAGGGAAATGATTCCAAGTCGGTGATACTAACCCCTGTGTCCTGGGGTCTTCCCATTGTGTTGTTCGATTCAGGTGATTGACAAAGTAGACTCGGCTGTGGGTATCCGTGCGCTTTTCTGTCGACACAGACAAACAAACAAACAAACAAACAAATCAAAAAGGCGCTCTTTACTCTATTCCTATGGACTGTCAAAATATTTGAACTCAGTCGGCCCAGGCATTGTTGATTGAGCTATGCACTATCAGTCTTCACATGTTACACAAATAATGAATGTTTATGAGTGCAATGGACAGAATATTTCATGAGATGAAAGATGAAATGATCCATTCAACAAGGCGCAGCCGAGTTGAGTGGATCAAAGATTTCATCATTCACCGAATTAAATATTCTGTCCATTACACGAATGAAAAGCATTTATTATTTGCTTTATATAACGCCTAAAATAGATCCTTGTCATTTGATGTTTTACTTATTCAAACACAAGAGAGAATCTGAGATCGAAAGAGTGCTCACTGAGTGCTTTATGCTATAGCGCGCTGTCGCTTACACACACTGCAAACACAAACCAGGCTCTCGGCGTGCATGCAATGGAGCAAATCGTATGGATCCAAAATTGCACAGTAAATGGAGCCAAAATTGCACGGATGATGACATCATAGTGAAATGAGACTAATGATTAATGTCAAACAACCAATCAAATGACAACGATCTATTTAGGCGTTATTTAATAACTTCTACACTACAAAGGAAAGAGATGATAACAGATTTTACTATCAATACAAGCACAGAAACTTAAGTCACTATTGAATGCTACGTTGTTTCACATAACAATTGAAATATATACTGATAGTACTGCTACTTCTACTTCTATTACTACATGTACTCTACTTCTACTACAACTTTTACTGCTAAAAAGAATTATTATTTTCTGATTTTGCACCTCTTGATCCTGTGAGGATGCTGACAGCATTACACATAAGCCTTCTTAATATGACATAGATGTCATAATGCAACATCAAAATTTGACCTGATTCCTTTTGTTGTTGTTGTTGTTGTTGCTGTTGTTAAATGCCCAAACAACATTTCTGGGCCACTGGATTATGGTTTGAGGTTGTAGAATTTTGACTTGATTGACTTCACTGTACAGAAACACGGTAGGTGTCAGGTCGGTCGGAATACAGAGTGGATCAAATAGCAGCACATCAAATCTCCCACCACTCCTAGAAAAATACAAACATTTCTCGTGTTCATTCAGAGCAGGATAGAGAGAAGCAGTATCTTGTGAATATCTTACCCCAGCCAGCTGGCAAAGGTCCCAACGGATCACTGGGGTCTACTCCTCCTGCGGCTTGCTGTAAAAGTGAAACAGAAGTCAATTCATTACCTGAGAATTAGTCTGACATTGCAATCCCACACACCCTTCCCAATGTTATTTATTTATTCATTTGTTGGCAATCTAGGCCTCATCTCACTTTAAAATATTTTGTTAATGTAACACATAGGGAAAACCAAACCAAACAAAAACCAAACAAAAATGCAAACAAAAACCAAACAAAAATGCAAACACAAATCTAAAAGAAGTTAAAAAGAAAATAAAACTAGAATAAAATCTCAAATTTACAATCTTAACTTACAGGCCCAGAAACATCTATGCTATTGTCTCACTGGATATATCAATAGAATTATGGGATCTCAAATTAAACCACAAGGGTTCTCCCACTCAAACCACTTTTTCAAAGCCAGCATTGCTTCACACACAACCTCATCATTTATTGACTATTGTGTTATGACCTCATACCCAGCACATTGTGTGTCAGTCATTGTTGGCTCAGAATAAAACCGTAGCTTCCAATCATCCACTTCCTCCTCCGTATTTTACCTTATAAAAAAATACCGCATGTCATGACATGGAGTTCTTAGTGAGTTGTTTCAGTTCCTTCACAGTCAGCATTTTCGTCTTGATGTGGAAGACGGTGAAAAGGTCTACGTGATATCAGTATCCATTTTCTACAATCACGTCGAGGACAGTATGTCTGTCTCCTTTTAGTGCTAACAACAGGCCGGTGGATGTGTCTCAATAGTGTAGATGAAGGCAATTCATTCACATAAAAGGAAATGTGCTTCAAGGCATGACATTAATCTTCCCATTGAAGGCAAGATATTCATCTTCCAAACATCCTTGGAGGGGGGGGGGGGGGGGGGGGGGGGGGGGGAAGCTACGCTACAACAGAGCCAAGTCAAATAATATCTGTGATAAGCAGTGAACTCTGCTTCCTCCCCTCCCCACCTCCAACTCCCCCCCCCCCCCCCCCCCCCCCCCCAATCCTCCTTCCTGCAAGCAATCTGCAGCATCAAGCGAACTTACCGGCAGGTAGAGACGCTGCTGCAGTTGCTGCATGGCAGATTGCTGGAGTTGTGCGTGCTGCACCTGCCACTGCTGGTAGCTGCGGACAGAGTCCACTGTGGGTCGTTGCCAGGTGGTGGTGCGGGTGTTGTGGTCGACATAGTATATTCTGCCCTGGGGATCTTTTCGCCGCTCCCATCTGATGCATCAGCAACAACATGAAAGAGATGACAAGAGAGATATCATAAATCTGCTTCCTGGAGCAGCTAACAAACTGGACATGATTTTCAGTGATGAAATTTCAAATGCCTTTTTACATTTTGAGATGAAAGAAAGATTTGCTCATCGTGGCCTGACACGACTCTTATGGCAAGCTGCAAAATTGCGAGATGAAGTGTATTCCTGTATCTGATTAAGTATGCTATACATGCAAAGACGTTCAGTGTCGTTCATAAACAGCTTCTGCATAACTTTGGCATTTCACAACCACGATCCCACTCAACACTGCAACACAGAAATAGTCATGGATCAGAGTGACCACTTTGATTGCATGACTAATTTGAAAATTGCTACAAAAAGGTCAGTCCAGTTTACCTTGTGTTGCCACGGTCTATGTCACAGCAAACTGACTGCAAATATCTTCAGTCAATGAAGGCTATTGCAAAGGTGAGGAAGGCTGCATACTCAACGGCATTAAAAAAAAAAAAAAAAAAAAAAAAATATATATATATATATATATATATATTTTTTTTTTTTTTTTTTCCCACCAGCCCCAATGGGCTTGGGCAAGTGCCATATACTCTTAGCGGGCAAGCAGTATCACTGATGTCCACATTAAATATCTGGATATCTCATTGGCCTATTCGCAGTGTGCAGACAATTGAAGCCACTGCACTGCCATGTTACCAGCACGTTTTCCAGCAGAGACTGTCGCCAAGATCACGCGATGTCGTGAGCTTCATACACAAGTGTATGGGCGATGTGCGTGATAAGATGGCGGCACGGTGGCTTCAAAATAATCGGCCTATGAGATATCCAGATATATCCTCTAGAGATCAGTGGCAAGCACCCATTTCATTAATCTACTCCAGCAGTAAGTTTTAATGGCAAGGGGGAGCATGGACATGTTGCAACCCTGCCGACTCACCCCGGCGGTAGTGGCTGGGGCCTCTCCCACGTTGTGGTCTGTGTGTTGTGGTCCACGTAGTATGGCCTACCGTGCTGGTCCAGTCTCATCTCCCAGCTAACAAAAAAAAAAAGTTGACACAACATTAATCAATTGCATACCACTGTGTGCTGACATCAAGTTATTTTCGCTCAAGAATATATATCATGTGATACGTGAATTGGAATTTTCATCCAGAATTCAAGAATTGTTCTACTTCTGATATTCTTCAGTTCACTAATGTAAGGAAAAACACATCTAAATTTGGCTCTATCTACAACAAAAATACTGAAGCTCAGTGAAATGTTTGACTCTTTGTCAAAGTGTTTATTGAAGATGACAATTACAAATGAACTGATACAATGACAGATATTTACAATATGTGTATTGTAAATATTGCCCCATTTTTCTCTCTCTTCTTTCTTTCTATAAAACAACAACAACAATATGTGTATAACCAGGGCTCCACACTAACTTTATTTTTGGTGGCCCAAAGGCAAACATCCGACCTTTTTTGGTGGCCCAATCAGGCCACCAAATTCTTCATTTCTGAAATTTTGGTGGCCAAACGTGCGTTTTTGGTGGCCCAACGTGCGTTTTTGGTGGCCCCGGGCCACCGGGCCACCATTAGTGTCGAGCCCTGGTGTAACTGATGACCAAATATCACAATGTATGAGCTTTCTCAGTTTGTATTTCATAATCTTGTCCAGCTGCTTTCTTATTTTCATCCATTTGTTGCATAATTACAGATGGATGCACAAAGGGCATAGGGAATCTATCTGTGGTGATATACCCTATAGAAATGTGGTTTATCATTATGATTATTACATGTGTGTCTGTATTTGAGACGTACTTTGAAGGAAGAGGTTGATTGTTGAGGTCCACACTCCTGCCCACAGGTGCCCCAGCACCCACAGGTCCGGCCCCCGGTGGAGCCCCAGTGGGTGCTCCTGCCGGCGGGGGCCCCGTTGAGGCCCCCGATGCGGCTCCTGGGGTGGCTGCTTGGGGCGGTGCGGCGGCTGCTGCGGTCCCCTGGGCTGCCCCTCCGGCTGTCCCTGCTGCTCCTGCTCCTGCTCCTGCTGCTGCTGCTGTTGTGGCGGCAGCAGTGGCTGCCACGGCTGGGGCCGCCCCAGGAACCTGGGGGAGGGGCCTATTGGCCATGCTGTTGGCTGTGGTAGTGGTGGATGTGCGGCTGGCGGCAGTGGTAGTGGTAGTGGACCGTGTGGATGCAGCTGCTGAGGATCTTGGAGCTGTAAGTCATACAGGTAGAGATTATTTACACAACTCACACTAAAGGCTAGCTGCAGCGTTTACTGCAAACACGTCATACATAGGCAATCATCATGTAGCTTGTCACAGATCAGATGCCTGTTTCAACAAAGCTTAGACAACTTCAACAAAAACCTGTTTCAACAAAGCTTAAACAACTTATCAAAAATAAAAAAAATATTGTCAAATACACTTTCTTAAATCAGGTAAATGACACATTTCCCCCTCTCCTCTTCCATGTCAGCTCCTTCTCCTGTTTACCCTCAATCTTCACACACACTGGAATATAACGCCTTTTCTCTCAGAGTTCTGACAAAAAAAAGAAATACGAACTTGATATGATGTAGAATATATGCTAATTCTTTCCCCTATTTCTTCAACGTGCCATGGAGGATTCACACTTAAAAAAGAATAACAAGAGACCCGCGGGTCTAGCGCTCACCTGAGTATCGCAAGTTCACCTTTCACGCAGTCACTAATCTAAATTATTCACAGCTCTACCAAAATTTGACCAGGCATTCTCAAGTAGAAGATGAAAATGTACAATAAGGGCCCAATTTTTTTAAGATTCCTTAATTTGGGGGGATTGGGGGCCCCCTGGGGCCCTCTGGGTGGGGCATGGTGCCCATTTTGATAAATTGAGATCCTGACCCCCTAGGGATGCTACCTGCCAAGTTTGACAAAAATCCATCATGAGGTTTTCAGGAAGAAGATGAAAATGTACAATTCAGGCCCCCATTTGGACCCTTCCAACCACCACCCCCCCCCCCCCCCCCCCTACCCAAGAGGGGCACCCCTGGATCTCCTATGAACAAACTTGAAACTACAGTCATTAATGTACTCACTCATAGTATTATCTCAGCTCTATATATAACTTCTGATTCTAGAGAAGATTTATAAAGATTCCTTCATTTGGGGGATTTGGGACCCCTGGGAGCCCCCTGGGTGGGGCATGGTGCCCATTTTAACAAATTGAGATCCTAACCCCCTAGGGATGCTACCTGCCAAGTTTGGTGAAAATAGGTCATGGGGTTCTCAAGAAGAAGATAAAAATGTACAATTTAGGCCCCATTAGGACCCCTCCTCACCCCCTCCCTCCCCTGGGTCCCAAGGGGGGCACCCCTGATTCTGCCATGAACAAACTTGAAACTACAGTCATCAATGTACTAACTCATAGTATTAACTTAGCTCTATCACTTCTGGTTCTAGAGAAGAAGATTTTTGCGGATATTCCTTAATTTTGGGGGGTTTGGGCCCCCTGGGGGCCCCCTGGGTGGGGCATGGTGCCCATTTTCACAAATTGATTTCCTAACCCCCTAGGGATGCTACCTGCCAAGTTTGGTGAAAATGGGTCATGGGGTTCTCAAGAAGACGATGAAAATGTACAATTTAGGCCCCATTAGAACCCTTCCCCACCCCCCTCCCTGGGTCCCAAGGGGGGCACCCCTGATTCTGCCATGAACAAACTTGAAACTACAGTCATCAATGTACTAACTCATAGTATTAACTTAGCTCTATCACTTCTGGTTCTAGAGAAGAAGATTTTTACAGATTCCTTAATTTTGGGGGGTTTGGGCCCCCCTGGGGGCCCCCTGGGTGGGGCATGGTGCCCATTTTAACAAATTGAGTTCCTAACCCCCTAGGGATGCTACCTGCCAAGTTTGATGAAAATCGGTCTTGGGGTTTTCAAGAAGAAGATGAAAATGTAAAAAGTTTACGCACGACGCACGACGGACGACGCACGACGGACGACGGACGACGGACGACGGACGACGCACGACGCACGACGCACGACGCACGACGCACGACGCACGACGGACGCCGGACGAAGGGCGATCGCAATAGCTCACTTGAGCCTTTGGCTCAGGTGAGCTAAAAAACAAAAAAACAAAGAAGCACGACCACCAAAATTTGAACTTTGTACCTGGAGTGGGACCATTGGGTCTGGACGGAGGATTCTGAGGCCTGGCCGGTGCCGGGGCCCGCCTCTTGGCTCCCCCAGTCGACGGGGAATTGTTGGCACTGCCACCAGAGTCCTGCTGGTTGTTTATGGAGGCCGAGACGGCCGCTAGGGCGGCCAGGCGGCTGTCTGAGCGGCTGCCATTGGTCAGACCATCAGGACCTGCAGGCACTTCACCGTTGACCTGGGAAGACGGACCTTCGGGGTAGAAAAGAGGGGTGGATGTTATAGCTCACCTGTTTCTAGAGCTTTAGACTAAGACTTACAACTTTGTAGTTGCTTTTAAAGCAAAACTTTGTCTTTAAACCATTCTATAGCTTATGATATCTTAATGTTATCATAGATATGCCTAATTAATGATTAAAGGTTACAGTATCATATAGAGCATTAATCATTATGTCAATTAACCCCCTGCAAACACAGACTCTGCTTTCTCCTAAGTCTCATGACAGGCTATTCTCTAAACCAAGTGTCGGATCACTAATTGCTTCTTTTTTTTTTCCATTTGAAGATTACAGCAACTCCTCTCTGATGGACAGATTAGGAAACTGCTGACATCTCAGAGAGACATCTCCAGATAGTTGATGCCTCATATAGAATCAGAGAGAATGCCTGACACCATAAAGAAAGATTTCCCAAACCTTCTGCTCTCCAGCTATAACAAAATTAAGATCAGAGGGCACTGTAAAAGTGGAAATTTTCGCGGTGTTGAAATTTTCGCGCATTTCGCGCAACCCAAAACTAGCGCAAAAATAAAATCACGCGAATATTTTTGTTTGCCATATGTTCCAGCAGTTGATGACTTGATTCCGCGGAATTAAAAACACGCGAAACTCTTCTTACCCCGCCAGGCGCGAAAAGTTAGTCGCGCGAAAATATCCACTTTTACAGTAAGCGACCTACAACATTGATCCACTGAGGGAACCCAGCGTCTAGACCATGGCACTCCCAAGAAGAAAATGAGAAACCAAAAACAAAGTGCCCTGTTGGACAGTGGTTCTCCCCTCCACAGTAAGTGAGAGAGTGAAACAAGGAAGTAGACTGATGTGTAACCAACATTACTAGTGTTATATCCAAACTACTAAAGCAGAAGCTACAAAAGGGAAACTGATCTCTTCAGAAATTCTACACTTCACATGAATGTTCCTGTTTATTTTTCCACTGGACGGTCCCTCCCTGAAGACAGGAATGTTCAATTCACCCCAGCATTACCACAAGCATTAATTTGTACAGCTGTATGTTTGCAAACGCTTAGCTCAGAACGTAGCACACAGTTATTATATCTGTAAAAACATGTTTGCCTTTAATCTAGTTGCGTGTATGACTCAAGATTTGGCACATGCTGCAGTTTCAAAAGGTGCTCCCGATTCTAACTTTCCTATTTCCATACCATCATTTACTCCTGACATAATGCATATAGTATGGGACATATGTTAAAATCCGGTTGGTTTTTCCTTACTGTACAATGGGAGACAATTTTCACTCCTGAACATACACGTACAGGCGAATTCTGAATTAGCAGTTATCTTTCATGGCTGCGGTGCTTTCACATACTAACTGATTGATTAATTAATTAATCAACTAATGTTTAAGAGTGATCTTGTTCACTCTCAATATGCAACAAAATATCTTTCGAGAATTCAAGCTAACATGGATCCTTGGTTCAATAAATCATTTTTTTTCTTTTTAAATAGGCAGGATACATTCAGGAACCAATGATATTTATGTTACTATTTCTATGATCGAAACGAGTGGGTGTGCCACGGGCTGCTAATGATCAGGTATCAAATTCCAGA
The DNA here is from genome assembly GCF_040938485.1 of Diadema antillarum. Lineage (NCBI taxonomy): Eukaryota > Metazoa > Echinodermata > Echinoidea > Diadematoida > Diadematidae > Diadema > Diadema antillarum. The sequence goes on along the minus strand of NW_027270906.1, from coordinate 6,218,495 downwards.
AGGTACCACCACAGAGCAATCAGGGGGATACTTGTATCTTGTACGAATCTCAGTGGGTGTAATTAATTTCCAAACTGGGGAGACTACTGTATATTTCCATCCCATCAGGATATGAAGAGATATGTGAAAGGCAAGACATAGTTCTCAGAAGAGCTCAAACTTCTTCTGCCAACATTTGTAAGCTTGCTTGCGATCATACATCGAAAGGCTCTACCAAGAAACTTATCTGGCTGACATGATTTGCCAGGACAATGAGTTGTTTTAGAGCATTTTGAAATCAAAAGAGTAGCATGATTTCGATCGTTTGCACATGACTTTTACTCCTGATGCGCAATCCCTGTCCAAGGGTGGGCAGGTAAGAATGTTACGGGATGAATGATTGTGTCCTGCCAGTAGTATTTCCAAAGAAGCTACATGTGACGCACTTTAGCGTGAAAGATCGAGGGATACTGCTATGGCCTGATCTGAAATCAATTATAATACATTACATTGCAATTGCAATCGGACAGGTTCTGAGATTGTAATGCTGCTGGCCTACTTTTCTTACAAATATTTTGCACTTTCATCATTACCTAATTGAAATTGTTTTATCATGAAGCGTTATTTCACTCTGTTTTTATGCATGTGTGTACATTTTAGAGCCAAAATTGACAGTTTCTGTAATGAGAACTATGTTTTCCCTCCCACAGAATAAGGGGGAATTGGCAGTTCTGGTTGTGCTCGTGCAAGGACATTCCCTTGCGTCATCTCACCATTTTGGCTGACCGCTCCCAGGGAGGACAGTAGCTCCTGGCTGACCGTCATCCCGTCCAGGACGATGTGGAGGTCTCCGCCCTTCTGTGACCCCTTCCCCTCTGCCTTCAGCTCCACAGGGAGTGCCACGTTACTCACTGGTGGTAGGGAAAGACCATACACATACAAAATAGATGTAAGAAGCAATTGGTACCTGTGTTTGGGTACTGTAAAACCTGAAAGTTTCTCAAATTTCACGATTAGCCAAGATTTGTGAAAGTAAAATGCATGCAACAGTTTTTGTCTACACAATGCATTGAATGCTAGTACATGTAGTATACTCGTAATTTTCTCAAGGTCGGCAATTTGCAAAAGTTTAATGCCGCGAAAAAGGACATTGGCTCCAGTTCGCAAGAGTTTCATGCCGTGAACATTTCTGGTGTTACGGTATGTCAAAGTAAATCCATCACAATATTGCCTACAGGAGCTCTGGTGGAACATGAAAGACCATCTTATAATATCATGACAACTACCTCCACTACACAATTAAGTTCTGGGTAACCATAAACACACTTCAATTTATGAAATAGAAATTATGGTTTTCCTTGTAGACCTATGATTAGAAGATTTTGAAAGAAATTTTACTTTCAAGGTAATAAAATGACAATGTATACACTCATGAATATACATGTACATGGACAAATGCAACAACAGTGATGATGTAAGCCCCTGAAAGACAGTGACCTGGAATACAAAAGTGAGTCTTTATCTGTTTGATTTGGGGCAATTATCAGATCATCATTTGACGTGTCCACAAACCTTTGCCGTTGTGCTTGGCCAGAAGTGGCAGCAGTTTGACCTTTGCCGTGCCAAGGATGACGTCGCTCTTGATGTTGAAGTGGTTGAGCACTCTGAACTGGAGCTCTGCCGTAGGTTTGACCAGGCTGTGTTTTCGTTTAAGAGGGAAACAAACGAGGAAGACTACATGAAAGTAGATACTAGCTGATAAATGAAGTATGATGCGATTTCTAATGATGATTGCAACCCAAGCATTACATACAACGTATGTAACCGAAAACGTAAGCCTCCCAGAACACTTTAATTGCTTGAGTTTGTTTGGTCGTTTGCTTTCATTTTCCATCTGACAAGATGGCTGAATAGCCCACATTCCGCTGCATTAAACATGTAGCTGGTCTTCCATGTAGAAGACTGAATATTCAATTTAGAATAAGTTGCTAAATAGCGCAAGATTCAACCGGCAGGATACAAAAATGTACAAATACCCCCACACTTTTCCTGTCGCCCATTTCCAACTATGAAGGTAAACAACTCATGACCATGGTAAGTGTTTGTGCAATTCTGGCAAGAATCCTCATTGCATACAATAGTCATATAATAGCTCCTCCTGGAAAGGTACACTGTAAGATAAGCAAAGGTGATAAAATTGGATAGCTTCCAAAAAAACTACAAAGACATTTTCTCATCCACTAATTTATGCCATGGAAAAGGCAAGTATTTTTATGCACAAATTACATAATGAGCTCATGGGACAACTATATCATGAGTGTCAATGAAGAATAGTCATCATTTTCTGCAGAACTTGCCTGAAATGAATGTATTATCAGGACAAATTGATGACTTATAATAATCTTAGCAATTAGGTTGACACTATATTCCCAAATATTCCAAAATTTTCCCTTGTGTTTGGGAGCACATGGATATATAACTGGATAGTTTATTGGGCTGAATACGACATCTCAGGTTAGGGTCTCTTAGGCCTGAAATGAAAATTAATGCTAAAAAAAAAAATCATACTCTTTCCTATTTTCAATTCAAATCATGGTATACTTGATTAAAAAAAAAAATCACATTTTTTTATGCACAAGTCTCAGATTTGATGTAATTGAATATATAACATAACCAGCAAAATTATAATTCATATTAAAAGGTAAGGACAGTCAACAAAAGGCAATCAAGAGCCATTTAACCACACTCTTTGAAATAACTGCAAGCCACGTAAGAGACAAACATATCAAATTTTCCCCTAAAAGAATATCAATATCCCCCACAACATGACAGAAATGTTCAGGAAAGAGATAGTAAAATATTGATATGGCAGTTTTAATCACATGTTCATCATAAATTCCATGACAGAGTATCACATACATTGTACACAGACAACATGCTGCTACCACTGAAGAGTTATTGAGTAATACACAGTTTTGGAAGCCAACCCTTTGCATCTTCCTTCTCATCCCCTCCCCCACCCACCCCCATCTTCACAGCAAATCACATCAGTGATGACATTGTCTACATAATTACACTGTATGTGTGCACATGGGAATCTTGTGATATATTTGCCATAACATACAATGTACATGTGTATATTGTACATCTGTCGATACTTTTCCTCACATAAAAAGAATTGTTGTATATTGTATTTGGTACTAGCCAATGAAGGGTAGAACATGACGCTGTCAGGGGCGATGAATACAAAAGAGCATGACCATGATTCTCAGGCTCATCATGCCGACTCCGACTCCGACTCCGCGAAAGCTGATCTACCCACTCCCGACATCATGATGATGAGTAGAGCAATGATGGTAACGCACACTTACATGTAGGACCTACAGTACACAGTGGGTACCGTGTTTCGATTGCATCTCCTGATTTTATATGAGATGCCCCAAATTATGTGGGAAGTGAAAATGGGTCAGAAGGCATCTACAGTATCCCTTGCCCTCTGTGATGTGTAATCTCTACTGAACAGCACATGATGTAAAATCAGGCGCACTTTACAACAATGCAGTGAGAAGTGAGATCTGTCAAGACGTACAAAAAAGACGTCAAGGTGCCAAAGGTCGCTTCACGCCCAACTGCTCACAGGGGGCTATGTGTATGTGTCTGTGTGTGTATGTGTATGAGTGTTTGTGTGTGTGTGTGTGTGTGTGTGTGTGTGTGTGTGTGTGACGCAAGTTGATATCTATAGAAACTGAAGATAAATAGTCAACTGCTTATTATTGCTTGGTGGCAGTACATAGTGGTGCCTGAGCTGCTATCTAATCTGCTCTTACAATGCAAGAACCAACCACTGCCCAGGTACAAAGAACACTCGTGCTATTTGCTCTGATTGATTACGTACAATACTGCGGGGTACGGTGAGCATGCAGACACATACAAAATGTGGGGACTGGTTCTTTTGGCAATCATCTCTCACATAACCACTGATTTAACAGAAGATTTATAAAAAGCTTCGTTGCCTGCCTCAATGGAATCCTGATCACTCTACCAACGACTTTCTACTACTAAAAAATCTGACAAATGCAATGCAAATGAACATTCCCAGGCTACTGCCAAAACTACTGTTTGAAATGTATGTAATGATAAAGAGTGTGTCAGTAGTTTTGTTTTCATTTCATCATGTCCTTAAAGTGTCATTCAATCCTCTTTTCATGTCATGTATATAGCTGAGCTTGAGATGTTTTGAAGATGATTTTGAGATGGTGGTCATAATGAATTCACTGTCATCCATCATTATATCAATTCATATTGCTATATTGTCACAAATGCATCCAATACTTGTCTTTCTCTCTTAAAATTAACAAGGCTACCATATAAACCATAATTGATGCCATGACTAATAGACCACTAAATGCTAATAACCTCTTGTGATAACAGAATACTCTGGGGTAAGATCAACGATATCCTCATTACCAAAGGCTTGTAGGAACTGTAGAAAAACTACATGAACATGTATGAAGGCAAGCCAGAGTTACAGCAGACTGGTATAAAAACAAAACATTATAAATCACCTACGTACAACCTATGCATCAGTTAGCTTTACTCACATGTTCTTTGTTTTGTTTTGGTTTTGCTTTTGTACACAAGAAAAAGAAACAATAACAACAACAACAGCTAAAGGTTTGGTCACTCATAAGCAATGAATAGTGTTCATTAATTGTCTCTGCAAATCTGTGACTTTTGCAGCTTTTGTTCTAAATCCCTTCACTCTAATTGGGGTGATATTCTCATTTCTAGATGCCCAATCATGGTGATTTGGAGGACATCTTTCTCAAAATTTGTTCAATTTGATTGCATGGCCAGTGCCTAAGATATGTTAGCACACCCACATCACTCTTTTGAACAATGAAAAGGACAAATGGGGAGAAAAAGGTACATGTACAGTATATTGTATCTCTGGAATATTGTCATACTGTAATTTACAACTGTACTCAGGGATCGATTCTGACATTCAATATATTCAAATACTACTATTTTTTTAAAGTACTATTACCCGGTAACATGGGAACAACGGATAGCTTGAATGGACAGTGGTAGTGCATGTTATTTGTGATTACTACAAGCGCAGAGTTCTCCCTTGCCGATGCAGCATCTCTAACCATGACATGTCCATTCCAGTCAACTTCCTCCGTCCAGCAAGAGGATAAACTGACCTTCACCTGACACTACCACTGACCATCACATCCTCCCTGTCAGTCTGCATACAGAGAAACATCATTCCAGTATCTTGTTGACATGATGTCGTATACCTCTCCTCTCAGAAAGGCATCAACACCATCTTGAAGTGGTATGTAGGGTGACTTCAAGTTTGGTGCTACGTTACTGCTGGTGCTGTCTGCATATCAAGCTAACCTACTAGCACCGACAATCAGATCAATACATGCTACACCAATCACTACTATATGTGTCTCTTTAACCATACAGTGTACCAAGTGTTACTATCTGTACATGAAGTATCTCATTTTGTATGCTTTGTTTGACACAAATGATGTGGAAGGAAGATTAAAGTGCCATAACTTTCGCTTTTATCATTTTCTCTTCTTTTTTTTGGGGGGGGGGGGGGGGGGTGTATGGCTAACAAGAGAAAACTGCTCCAAAATCGGTAATATGCTCATTACGGTTACTTATCAAATGACTGTGATCAATCTAGAGTAAAATCAATATTTTTTTTTTTCCTTTATGCTAAAAAGGTTACATGGTTTATAAGTGACATCTCTGTGGAGACAATACAATCCAAAAGTACAGGGTAGTAACTGGCGTCATGGAACAGGGAACCACTGGTACTACTGAGCTACATCTAAGGTAGCCATGCATACTGAGTGCGTTGACCTCCCACTAAACAGTCAGAAATGTTTAAAACATTAGAACTAAAATTTCTCTTGAACCCTCACAGATCAACCAGTTCTGTCTCTCTGCTATTCATTCCACAGATTTACAGTAGGGGATGTGTTAACCTGACAAGAAATGACAGCCTACGACTATATCAGGCCTCGAATTTCACCAGTTTTAGGGACAGGCAATTCTTGTTTTTAGGGGCACTCTCTCTCAAAACTTTTTATGGGCAGCAAAGAAAAGTTGCAGTAAGCATGGTAATTTTTAGAGAGGCATTGCAGCAAGTACACAGGGCATTGCGGCAAATTGCCTTTTGCCTCCCGGGTAATTCGAGGCCTGCTATACATGTATGTATGGTATACATACACTATATTTTACATACAATACTGTACATATCACTTCACTTCTCCATTCAGATAACGCATAAAACTAGGAGTTATCCCAAACCTGACATTTTCACATTTGGGACTGTGTCATATAATGCAGTACATGTGAATATTAATTAACTAACTGTACACTATACACACTTTCGAGTCTGGATAAAGGCCATACAATGTTGTATGCATTCAATATTGCTTTGTCATTCCCTTCTTAAAATGCTAATTTCTACCACTGGCCACTAGCCAACAGGACCAGCCAGGGCCACGATAGGGACTTTTAGATTTTGCATCCACGACGTGGACTGCGACATGATGACGTCATTTCACGATATTGTGCATGCTCCAGATTTTCTGGCACGTCTAGCGCTAGAATCGAGAACGTGTCTTCGAAGGATTTCATGCCCTCCCAGATTGAGGACGAGCAGCGTGCGCAGCATGTATTTAGCACGACGATTATGACATCACCACATCTGTCGACTCGTACTCACCGTCGACTGAAATCTAAAATGGTTTTACTCTGGTGTCGATGGGAGTCAGCGGGAATGGTTGGCTCGTACTTTCAAGTGGCCTGACCGCTGTCGTGTCCACACAATCTAAAAGTCCCTAATGATACACCCATGACGTGTTACTGGACAACTATACACCTGTATCAAGACAGGATTTAGACGTAACATGTACACTCTATTAAAACGTACATGTACAAGTGCGCACGATACAAATTTGGTTGTATCAGTTCTGGACTGTTATGGGGAATGATTTCATAGTACCCAACTGTGTAGAATATGAATTGTGGTTGGTTACAGTTATGTAGGTTGACTAGGCTTCATTTGATTGCCACTGCCTTCTGGACATTCATCTAGTACGTAAGTACAAATTTGTACATTTGTACATAGTCATGCACTATAGCCATGGATTTTTCAAAAAAGAAATCAATATGATGGTATTGTCATACTTGATATAATAATGAAAACAGATGGTGACTGATCTGCCATATATTCATTATTCATCACAGATTATGCATTTCAAATGCACACTTACATGTACATGTGGATGTACAATATAATAATTAGCCTCCATACAGTTCTCTTTCGCCTAGGGTAAGGACATTGATGGAACAAAATTGCATGTGGCCTATTATATTGCATGATTGTGCATACATTGTATGTCTAGTATGGTGCACCATTTACACAATGGTTAGTAATTAGTGACCTTGGAACCCCATCTACAGGGCTGCGGTGCCAATTTACCGCATTCACAGTCATGTGCTACACATGTGTCATATCTACAGTAATCCTGTTTACAAATGATTCCTCTTATGTTTGACTAAGATGCAGATAATCTACATATTTCCATTCTTACTGGTGCCTACCTACATGTAACTGGCTGATCCTTCCAAACAAGTTTTAGACTGAAATCTACATGTGTACATATTTTCCACATTATAAAAAACAAAAGTTACAAAAAAAGTTAAACACTTGTATTGTTTACCAATAGGAGTAGTGATTTAAAAAATGTTCGAGCTACCACATTTTATGCAAATGTGTTGGTCAGTTGTATCAACAAAACATCCTATAATATATACATTTTACAATAAAGCCTAAAATATACGAAGATATCAGTATTTTTCTCAAGAAACCATAACTGTAGAGGGTTTATTCTACTAGTTCCACTACTGTTCACATTTCCAACATTTACTTAACAATGATTATACTGATTATCATTTTTACATTGAGTGTTTCTATCCCTAATCACATTCTAGAACTATTTTGAAGCATTTTAAATAGAAAGCAGGGTTTTGTTTCATCTGCAAATGGTAAATAATGTCTTTAAATGGCATCACACGACATACTGTACATGTATGTCTACATGTACCTAACCATCCGCTGAACTTCTCAGCAAACTAGATAAAATGTATGTAATTAATAAAATGAGGGGTCATCTTAGCATGTTTGTTTGCATTTTAGAGCTTGCTGCCTATACAGAGCTGCCTTTTTTCTGGGTCACCAAAGGACACTGTTTAAAACCTAGCCACCACAACTCAGTGACAAGTACAAAATTTGCTGTCAAAGAGAAAATGATATCAACATGCACTCGAATGTAGGGGGATTACTAGTACTTTAATAATCAAAGCCACTGGCAATCTGACGTTTATCAAAGCTATAAAGGAAACTACAGTCATATAGAAGGCCAAATATGAATGCACAGTGCTACTGCACATATACATGTAAACGTATTACAAAAACAACAGTTGCTTATGTTTTTTGTTTTGTTTTTTAAGTTCTACTGGCATAAAGTCTGTCACCACGGTTCAGGTTGAAGGACATCCAAAACACGATGCCATCTATAGTTTTCAACACAGGGAAGTTGGTGCCACTAGAGGGGAAATCCCTGTTGCTAAGATAGACCTTGCTTAGTCAATCTTTCTATGCATCCCTGAACTTGTAGGACAAGAGTGTATGGTGCAGAACCACCCTACAGTGTATTCAATTTAAGAGGATACATGTATACATTTGTAGGTCTGTAATAATGAAAATAACCTCAAAGGGGTTTTTGAATGCTGCTGCAGTTGAACTGCCCATTATGATCAGTTCCCCCTCTGTACGCAATGCAAATGGCATTTCGCGTTAGCAGTCGCGAGAGCTTTTAAAGCATGAGTGATGACTCATGTCAATCAAATCAAATCTATTTCAAGATAAATGTCGTCTTGGATGTGGGCTTTTTCCTAGCAAAAAATACGTTATCATCTTGTGCAATCACAATTTACGAAACTCCAAAAAATTCATTAACAACTGAATAGTTCATAACTACTGGATGGATTGTCTGATTTTCCTCAAATTTCACTTATGTGTTTGCCAAATATTTCTGTATTCACTCAATCCACACACATGCATGGATATTTGAGTTTCATTCCCCTTTAGCAAATTAGTTAGATCAACCTATCACAAGAAATACAAATACAGGGGATGGGTGCACGAAGATCTCTGGTAGCAGTGTAGGCAGGGGACTTGCAATTTTTTTTTTATTGATATGCACACACCTGCCATCATCTTGAAAACTAGTTTGATTTTGAAAAATGACACCGTTCCACTGAGCTGAGACTCCTATGGTATAACATACTGGAATGACGACACATAACATATGTTGTTGTTGTTGTTGTTGTTGTTTTTTTTTTTAAACATCACTCTGTTCGGAAGATGGGAGAGATACCTACAGGAGGTTGGAGGAGATAAAATTCCTGGATGATTCAGGCGGGAATGCAAGTACACACATATTGATACATGTCATACTGCACTCGAAAATCATTTCCGTCAGACCATTTGAGAGAATGCTGAATAATCAGCCGGCACATCGCAAGCAGCCCTCTGTGTACACATGATCCGCCCACGATACAACAGCTTTACTGCCGCATGATATCCGCATCGTCAAATATTTCACTGGCACATTCTTTTATTTTTTTTTCTTCCTACATAATTCTCAGGAGACTCAGCCAGCCAGATGAACGCAGTATTATCATATAACACAGCAAAACAGAAAGAATTCTAGTGGCTGCTATGTATGCATTACAGGGATCATTTTGCAAGTATTGGTGTTCAGGGCCTTCATTTCCTTTTAATTACATGTGGGATGTCTCCATAACTCTGCTGATAATGAATGAGTGTATTGCCACTAAATAGTAGAATATGACATTAGCTAGCATCTCTTTATCTTCATGCCATTATTTCTGCGGTCATGATTTTGGTCTTCTTCACTATGCCATACTTTTCTTCAGTGTAATCCTTGCATAGAGGCAATATCTGTGTCACACAAATTTGTGAAATGAAGTGCTTTACAATACAAATTTACTGTACATTTGTATGTGTACATTGTATGTGTGTGTGTGTGTGTGTGTCTGTCTGTCTGTCTGTCTGTCCCTAATAAACACTCTTTCCCTCTTTCTATTTTATTCGAGCACTGCGAAGGAACACTGACAGAAAGTTAAAAAAAAAAGAAAAAAGTGACAGTAAAACATGCTATTCATTTGCCTGTATTGGTGTAGACCTGTTCAGTTTGGGCATTGTTTTTTAATGTTTATGTCTACTGTATATAAGCTGTGCCCAGATACATGTATTTTCGCGAATGAGGAGGTCTTGGATATTTTTTGGAAGAAGTTGTTTTCGCAAATTGAAACCTAGGCTTTTGTAAGTGTACTACAGTGCACTCCCGTTATAACAAACACGGTTATAACAAAATTCTGGTTACAACAAAAAATTCAGGTGCAACATTATCCACTTATTTTTATTGTTTATTTGTTCAGTTATAACAAAATTTTGATATAATAAAGGAAAATTGCCTGTCCTGAGGACTTAATTATATTGGGAGTCCACTGTATTACCCTAGCGCATGGCGACATTTTTGCATGTTGTTAAATTCGTGGTCCAACAGCGATTCGCGAAATTCACGAAAATTTAAACTCTCACAAAAATAACAGCTAATACAGTATTTCAGCCATAACTGGGGGCTTCAGCATGCCTAACAGTTGATTTATGCACTAGGACCCTGTTTACAGTGCGAGGCTCGGCCGCGGCTGAGCCGCGGCCCGGCCCAGCCCCGCTTCAGTGTAAACGCGCAAAAGGCCAAATGCGAGGCCAAAATTGACCTCGCATTTGGCCTCGCTCTGGAGGTGGTCTCGGCCGTGGCTCGGCCACAGCCGAGCCCGGCCTTTTCTCAGTGTAAACGCAAACTGGGCCAAATGCGCGGCCAATTGTAGTCTGGCTTCCAAACCCTCTGCCTGTACTATTTCCCTAATCAGGATATTAACCCCCTCAACGTCGAAAACTAGCATAGTTTAAGGTGGTTTTGTCCTGCAAAGGATTTTTTCCTTCGACAAAGGCCTTTGCCCGAACGGCGACTTCGTCGACACGTTATTCAGTTGGCAAAGGGTATGAAAACCAGACAATACCAAATTGCGTTTGTTTACAAGTAGAGCGCCACTACGACAAAATATTTAAAGGTTTGAATTAAAAGCGCGGCCAAGCCCAGCAGTGTAAACGGACAAAATTGCGGGGCTCGGCCGTGGCCCAGCCGCGGCCGAGCCCGGCCCCGCACTGTAAACGGGGTCTAACATTGCAATCCACCTGACTCACTGCATATCCCATTTGTAATCATCTTTCCTTCTTTTTTCATGGAAGCCCCCTAGTCATGGCCAACATAAGTTACAGTGTTTTAAAACTGTAGGTCTACTGTGACAACAGGGGTGATGAAGCATTTGATCTACAGGACAGTTGCTGGTAGAAAGGAATGTACAATTTATTACACCACTTACACAGTAAAGTGTTCATCCCACTTAGGATTCCAAGTCTTCTTCACGACCTCTGTCTTGCGAGGCGGTTGGGAATCAACGACCATTTCCACATAGGGATCGCCCTTTCCACTGAAGAAGCTGCTGTTGTTGTCCTTCAGGTTTGCAGATTGTACTGGATTAAAAAAAAAAACAAAGAAGAAAGGCAAAGACAATTAGAAAGCCATGTAAATGAAATATAAGTCACACAAGTTCTGACCCATCAACACACATGCTCTGGGTATTCACAAGCAGTACAAATGTACAATCGTACTGACTACAGCTGCATGAAATACATGTATCAGTCAGTAATTTGATAAACATGATCACATTACAGTATTTGTTTTGTTTTCCTGTGGGGAGTGTAAGCAAATACTGTAAAAGTGGTTTCTTTCGCGTACAGAAACTTTCGCGGTTTCCATCGGTGCCGACTTTTTCGCGTGTGTTTAAATTCGCGGTCGGTAATGATAGCGTTGTAACAACCCAGGAGTTCAAAACATTTTCGCGTGATGTTAAATTCGCGGTTCAACCTCAAAGCGCGAAAATAAAACCACCGCGAAAGAAACCACTTATACAGTACCAAGCCACAGAGCATAATTTTTAGCACAATCAATAGATTCAGTGCAATCCTAAAAACCAAACAACATATGATTTGTGACACGTACGTTGTACAGCAATTATGTGATACATGTACAAGTTGTATAAAGAAGCTCTGTGACAAATCTGGGCACTGCACAGAATCTTGACAGCGCTGGTTGTAAAAATGCTGATATTAAAGACCTAATGTACATGTACAAGTACATTGTAGGCCTACAGTTTGTTCTCAGAGTACTCTAAATACTCTAACAGGTGAAAACTTTTGTGATTGAGATTATAATAAATTTTCTACACTCAAGATTTGACAAGCTACTGCTTTAAAGGGACTGTACAGTACTGGTTGAGGTGGGGATTCATGTTTTGAACATTCCTAAGTGACATAATGAGAAACCTCTTATGAGATATGAAAGAGCATGTATTTTTAAGAAGGATTCAACATTTATTTGATGAAAATTGGTTTTCAAATGGCTGAGATATCAAAAAAAGAGATAATAATAAAAGGCGACAGGCCACGCCTTTTATTAGGATCTCTTTGTTTCACCTTGTTTTTGGATATCTCAGCCATTCCAAAACCGATTTTCATCAAATAAACTTTTGATACCCCTTAGAATTGCATGCTCTTTGACATCTCATAGAGTGGTTTCTGAATATCTCGCAAAACGTTAAATGCTAAATCCTCACCTCGACCAGAACTGTACACACCCTTTAAAAAGGGAATCTCTCCCCTAAAATTTAAATTTGAGAGATGTGAGAGCATGTCCTATAAAGAACTCTAGAAAAATTCTATCCCATCACAAAAAATGTCCCAAACTGTGAAATATTAATCACCAGTGCAGGCTGCAATAGTAGCCAGATCTGAAAATAGTAGCCGCGCATAGACCATCGGTGTGTGCACGTTTCCTTCGTTCGCCTTCGTCTGCACACAGCTATTTCGATACTACTTTTGTATCTAGCAGTATCGCCTCATCTAGCCAGATGTGCATCTGCATGAGTAGAGGCTGCCGCGGCTGCCTGGTCAGTGGCGCGGCGCGGCGTGGTAGCACCAACCTAGCTGCGTATGTGGACATTTGCGTGCGTTTTTTGAGAGTATCCAGGGTTCTCGCCAGGAATTTCTTCACGCTTGTCGGCATTTATGCGCGCTGTTCTGGGGGTGGGTACGGGAGGGGGGTTCCCCCTCCCGCGCAAAGCGCGGAAGCCTTCGCTAATGCTCAATACAACACAGATAAATCGCCGCTAAAATGCCACTAAATGCGACATTTTCACGGAGATGTAATGAACGTTGTGAGGGGCATATTCTCACAGAAACAATGCAGAAACTCCATACCTTTTGTTAGCGGCAGTTCCTAAATAATAAATGAAAGAGAAGTAGGTGCCGATGGTGGAGGTTCCGATTTCTTTTAGGCCTTTCCTGTTTCACTGTTGCAATAATTAGCCGCCTCTGCATGCATCGCAACAACGCGCGCCGTGTTGCTTTCTCGCCGTCTGCTCGACCACGTGGTAGGCCTATTGCATGCAGATGCGCGAGAAGCGATCGAGAACTTTCGGGACATCGTTGCACTTTCCTTTCTGGGTATACTGCGGTAGTTTGGCCGTGACATCAAAGAGATATCATACAAAAATGTAATGATGGTCATTATTCCGAAGGTTTGTTTAATCATAAAATGAAACGATTCATTACTGAGTACTTCGAAGGTTTGTAATCGAAAACAACAACAACACCAAAGGTCGGTACTACAGATGAATGTTCAAAATAAAACTGATTTCGTTCGAAGATTAACAAGCATTTTTTCTTTATTATTTTCCGATCAACGAACCTTCAGAAAGGAATCTATCATCTATCATCGTTATTGCTTCAGAAAAACAAACCTTCTGAATAAGGAAACACCCTTTTGGGGCCGTTGTTGTATTCCGAAATTATACTGGCAGAACATTCGAAATAACAAAACTGATTTCGTTTGGATATAAACGAATATTTTCTCCTTTATAATTTTTCTATTAACGATCATTCAGAATTAAGAATGTAGAGTATTATTTTGCCATTATTCTTTCGGAGTAACGAACCCTGAGGGTAAGAAAACTGTAACCGTTTTCATTTCTTCTTTATCGTTTTCCGATTAACGATCGTTCAGAATTAAGAATCTAAAGTATATATTATATCGTTATTCTTTCGCAGTAACGAACCTTCAGAGTAAAAGAAAACTGTAACCGTTTGGGGCCGTCGTTTTATTCTGAAATTTCGAAATAACAAAACTGATTTCGTTGTGAAATGAACGGACATTTTTTTAAAATCATTTTTGGATTAACGAACCTTCAGAATAAGGAATAGAGCATTATTTTTTCATTAATCTGTCGGAGTAACGAACCCTAAGAGTAAGAAAAGTGCAACTGTTTTGGGGGCAGTTTTATTCCAAATTTCACTGGCAAAACGTTCGAAATGACGCACTGATTTCGTTTTGAAATTTACGGACATTTTTCTTTATTCAATTTTCGGTTAACGAACCTTCAGAATAAAGAATCGATTGTTATTACATCATTACTACTTCTGTCGGAATAACATACCCTTATAGAGTACGAAAACACGCTGTTTTGTGCCGTCGTTTTATTCCGAAATTTCGCTGACAGAAACGTTCGAAATAACAAAACTGATTTCGTTGTGAAATGAACGGACGTTTTTTCTTAATCATTTTTTGGATTAACGAACCTTCAGAATAGGGAATCTATCATTATTTTATCATTAATCTGTCGGAGTAACGAACCCTCAGAGTAAGAAAACTGCAACTATTTTGGGGCAGTCGTTTTATTCCAAAATTTCACTGGCAAAACGTTTGAAATGACGCACTGATTTCGTTTTGAAATTTACGGACATTTTTCTTTATTCAATTTTCGGTTAACGAACCTTCATCAGAATAAAGAATCTACAATTTATTATTTCATCATTACTACTTCTGTCGGAATAAGAGACCCTTAGAGTACGAAAACACGCTGTTTTGTACCGTCGTTTTATTCCGAAATTTCACTGGCAGAATGTTCGAAATAACAAAACTGATTTCGTCGTGAAATGAACGGACATTTTTTCTTAATCATTTTTGGATTAACGAACCTTCAGAATAAAGAATCTAGCATCATTTTATCATTAATCTGTCGGAGTAACGAAAAAAAAAATGAATCTTGGTGGCGATAACTGATGCTGGTGTAGAGAAAAACAAAGACAGCTCGCTCAAAAGATGCTTCCTTCTTTCAGTTTATTTTCTCCCCAGTCATTCCTATCGTTCTCCTCCCATGAACCCCTGCCATGCAGGGACGATGAACAAAACAAAATGTTACCGATGCTGCAATGAAAAAAAGAAGAAGAAAGAAACACGTCCTCAAAGCAAATTATCTATATACACTTTTCAAGTTGAATAAATTGATGTTCGTAATGAAGAATAAAAAAAAAAGCACGACCTCAAGCAGTGGGGAAACTTGATATCATGGCTTGTGGAAATTTCCATGATATTTCCACGAAAGCCAGGTGTCAGATAAAGAATGTCGCGCGTACTGCCACCTTGCTTCAGTGGTCGTAAACAGCGTGTACATAGCATGTAAACCAACTGGGAACATTGATGAATGATCATCATTTATTTTCTGCCCATGAAGGCCCCCTAACCCACCTTTTAACAAACCAAGCCAGAAGCACGTGGAGCATTACGTATACGTTGAACTTGAAAGACCATCATGACAGAATTACTATAAATTTCGGCCCGGAGAAGGAAAATGGAATATTCACGAATGACGTTTACAAATCCATAGAAATTGAAAAGGCTAAAATGGAACGCATGGCTTTTTAGATTTAAAAAAAATAACCCACTGAAACTACCAAAACCTAAATAACAATTTGCATTTGCTTACTCCATCGCACGTTCTCTTTTCTTTTCTTTTTTTAACGAAAAATGGAGTTAATTTTCTCTCTGCGGCAATGCTTTGAACGCATCTAATTTTGCGTCATTGCCGATGGCCAGCTTCCTAAAGAATTGATACGAATCCTTTCAAATATACGAAACAAAGTCTAAAGATCCTGGATCCTGGCGGTGAATTTCGGTGGTATTATAAATCCTGCTCACTATCAAAATTTAATCATCTGTTCCTTGCACCATTTTGCCAACCAACTGTTCCTGAAAATTTCATCCTAATCTGTTCCCAAATTTTGACTTATTTTGCGAATAGAGAGACAGACAGGCAGACAAACTAACAAACAAACCAAAGCAGCCAAAAAAAAAAAAAATACAACCTTTGGCGGAGGGGGGCATGCATTTCATATCGTTTGTTTTTGCGTAACCCGACAACAAGCGTGACAACAAGCGAGCACGTGTCAGCCTTCCTCAGCCTCCCTCGGCCTCCGACCCTCTCTTCCCGTCCTCTCTCTCCCTCTCACAATACACTGTAGCGTTGTACACGCACGCGGCTGGATAAGTGGCCGGCTGGGTGCTTGTGCATGTGTGTGTGGATCCCAAATCAGAGCGCATGTGGTGAGCAAGTGTGTGATGTGGTGTGTATCAGCAGGGAAGTAGTACGTCGCTCTGTTGAGCCGCGTTGTTGTGATCGGTGCGGTGACTGCGTGGGTAAATTTTTGCGCTTGTATAAGTATGTAAACTGCTGCTGCTTTCAACATCTAGCTTCTTTTCTAGCCAGATAATAAAGACTGAAAAAGGCGAGAAATTGGTCCGAACTTAGCTCGTCAAGCAAGTTACCCTTGTCGGCAAGTTCACGCGTGGTGTTACCCTTGTCGGCAAGTTTTACCCTTGTCGGCAATTGCTTCTTCAAACCGCACGCTTGTCGGGGCCGACAAGGGTGATATACGCTGGCGAGATCCCTGGTATCGTAGTATACTGATCGTAAAGAAAATTATCGAACTACGCAATCGAATGCAGTCGATAAGGTCAAAAGACTACTCTTCGATCAAGGCGCATGTAATTTTTGGCATTTTAGAGATTACTCTATAAGTCTCTTTAAATTGCTATATCTCTGTATGTGGGTAACGTTGCACTCTTATATTTCATAGGGATATTACCAGTACAATAACCTACAATGTCAGAAAACTAAATTTCTGTGTACAGGGATACAGTACACTTTAAGCTTGCCGGAAATTTCTAGCCATTTGCTGTAGCATGGTAAAGATTGAACTATGTAAAGTGTAAAACCCCTTTCAGTAACTTTCTGGAGAGGGCTAGGCCCAAGCTAAAGGGCTTTTTACACTTGTGTTTCTTAACCGCGGACTTTCTCTGACCCAGGACTATCGTTAGTCCCGTACCAATTTTTTCAGCTTTTTACACTCGCCAATTAGTCCCGTACTATCTCTTGTCTGGGGCTAAGGAGAAAACTGACCTTTTTACACTCGTATTTCTTAGCCCCGGACTTTCCAAACCACATGAATATTCATAATTACGCTGTGTACTGTACACATACACGCACACGCACGCACCGGCAGCACTTGATTACCTCGTTTCTGATTGGTCAGTGAGGGTCGGACTTCGTCTCCGTCACTTAGCCCAGGATTATTTTTTCGTTCTGTTTACACTCACTTGCTTGGCACCGCAATTGCGGTGCTAGCACCGTACTATCGGTGGGGCTAGCCCACTTTGGCAAAAACGAGTGTAAACAGAAAGTGGGCTAAGGATAGTCCCGTACCAACGGTGGGGCTAAGGCCCCCCCTTAGCCCCACCGTTGGTCCGGGGCTAAGCAAAAATTTACAAGTGTAAAAAGCCCTTAAGTCATAAAATGTTGTGTTTATGAATGGCGCTGGCCAAAATGGCCTACATCAGGCTCGGGCTATTTTGGTGCTGCTGTTATCAGCACCAGGCTAGCACTAGGCCCGAGCCAGGCACCGACCAAATGGTTTATGAATGACAGCAGCACTAGGCTCCGGCCAAAATTCCCTGGCTGTGCCTCCGCCAGAGCGCGCATTCAGCTACTATGGCAGCTACCTTACAAAATTGTATGTGGCCGAGTTTGTGAATAAGTCATTGTAAAAGTAGCGCAACTCTGCTACAAATAGGTATTAAACGCAATCTTTACTGTTTGGCGCAGGCTACTTTTAAAGCACATGCCAGGAGCTGGCCAAAAAGTACACGAGTTACTGAAAAGGGTATAATTGAAAATACAAGGGGAAGGCATGGGAATAAGAATGAACCTACTTCTGTTGTAACATCAGAATTTGGAACACATTGTATTAATAGACAGGCCTACTGTATGTGCGGTATATTACGTGGTGTTTCTATTTTCACTAATTAATATCATGAATGAACCCATGTGGGAAATTGCTAAAGTTTGCACTTTGGAAAGGAATAATAATTCTTTCTCATTCCGCCAATGTGGTTCTCCATCGCAACTTCAAGCATTTGCAAAAATGTCTTGCAAATCAAAATTCAAACACACACACACACACACACACAAAAGTGGCATTATACGGTAGTTCTGAATCTTCACAATAGTACAGTTGTAAGTACGACTTCTAAGCACGTTCATGTCGTGCACTTGAACCTCATTCCATGAAGAACATGTACAGTACATGTACATACACTACATGAGTAGCAAGAGCACTTGCAACATTAAGAGCACGTAAGTATTATGACAACAGCATGGTATTAACTAACTCTCTACTCTTTCAGCTTTACATGTACATGTAGCTAAAGAAGCTCCAGTTTAGCATAGTTCTTTACATTTACAGTACAAGCAGCATCATGTTTCATTCTTAGAGTAGTTTCTTGGATTAGGTTTATAGATCAATAGAAAAAAAAAGAAGAAAAAGCTGTCATTTGAGAAAGCTGCCAGCAGAAACAAAATGCACTATCATGGGGTTTATTCTCACTCATATGATATTAATCGAGTCTGCAAGCACGAGACTACAACTGACTGCGGCTTGTTGGTTTTCATACTTCGCATAAGGTTATCGTGTCAGCCAATACACGGACGGAGAATAAGACAACCGAGTGTGCGTTAAATGTCAGAGTGATGATGCGTGCCGTAGAGTATGCAAGACAAACACAGTTTGGCTTGTCCCCTTTCACATAATTCTACTTCCCATCATCATTGATGCTTTCTCCTATTAAATGGCTGCCTAAGCTCTGGCCATGAAGAGATGTCCCGACACACACGGCATAAGGGCAGAAACAGATCGATTCACAGGAAGATACTCCATCAACTGATAGAATAACTGTTACTTGAGCACCATAATGACATACTGTGCCCTTCTGGTGTTTTTTCTGTTTCCGTGTCTACGTTCTATTTCGAACGGTAAAAGAGAGCTTGTTTTGCAAGGTATTAACTGCAGACTGCAATAAAAACAGAAGACACCAGATACACATTTGATGCCCGATTATCTTCTGTGTCTGAACGCAGACTGGACTCATGTTTCTTTAATCCTCCTTTGGAAGATCATGTTCGACTAGAGAGTGCATGTTTGTCCTCTGAATGGCTTGCTCATGAAAACACTCGAGGAGGGAGAGCTCAGTTTGATGTTATATTCACTTCCAACCAACATAACCACTTTCCCTTCATGTACAGTGCCTATGCATACAATACACACATGTGTATGTTGTGTGCATGTTCTACATAATATACCAGTACTCTTACATGCATGCATACTGGGAGTGGTATGTTTGAATGATATAGGCCATGAAGTTCGCAACACAGCTGTTGTGTGGAATGTTGTTTGCTGTTTTCTGCCAGTCTTCACGAGATTCCTGTCAGCCTATGAATAGCCTGAGAATCTTTTATCATTACAAACACACTACAAAAACATGATTACATGTACATGTCAGACATTTTGGCCATCTGAAGATGATCTTGCACTTGGGTACATTGCTGGACCTTACTGGATTCTTTAGAATGTCTACAATATAATTGAAACATTGGTATAGGCCTAATGTCTTGATCTAAACAAGACATTACATGTACATGTATCAATATATTATGTATTATAACCCAACAACTACATGGTATTCAACTTCAATATTTACAATCATTTTTTTTTTTTAATCATCAGAGATGCATTTATCCTCCTTGAAAAATGAAAGGCAAAATAAATATTAAGAATAAGAGGCATCTCAGCCTGCATTGATTGAATGTACAGTTTGTAGACTACAAAGTACAAGTAGAATTTTCCTTTCTTACTTTGCAATATAGTACTTGTAAGAAATTCATTTCTTGATTTCCTTAACTCTGAGGTAGTCATTACTTTGGTGCCGTTTAGTACACTGCAGTAACTACATTGTAAATACACGATATGACTTCAATCACTTGTACGTGTACATTAAAGCATACGGAAAATATCAGGTAATCATTAGGCGCTTTGTAAGCCCAAACTATAATCACTATCATTAACATCATCATTATCATTTATTATTATTATCAATTGCTTCACCATGATACATGTATACTCAAAGGGCTTCATGCACCATGTTGGAATATGTTACACTTCATCTTAAATAGTCTTAGAGCATGTATACTGAGTAAGTTACGATGGTTGAACCTTTTCTCTATCCCTGTAGATTTATAGTTTAACTGTCCAATAGTATCGAATCAAAAACTAAAAATCATAATTTTCCAGCCCAAGGCGCTCATTGGTAAACTCGTCGAGGTAATCTTTAACTCTTCTTCGGTCATTGGCAATTAATAGATTATGTCATAAAGTTTATTCTGAGCTTGTACATCAGTATGTCTGACACACGTAAGTGAACCACCAACTCCTATCACTCAGTCACAAGAACAAACATACAGGATTTAGACTTCGCCCTGCAGAACTTGCGCTTTGCTATGGGAACCAACCGCGGCCGAGTATCGGGCAATATTTGCACACTATCTAAAACCTGATAATGCAATCACAACACTGTAAGACAGACTGATAAGATAAAACACCAAACAAAACGATACAAAACAAGACTAGAGCAATTTGACTGACTGTGCAGTTGACAATGTTGCAAAAGTAAGCCTAGCTTCTTCTAATACAATCACTACTGTACAGTATGTAGGTCCTACATATCTTTAAGTTATCACATGGCACTAAGTCTAGTAACGTTTATGAGGAAGTTCATAAAGGATTGACTTACCTAGATCTTCTCTGTACTAAGGAAATATTTTGTGTACAAAATTGTTTCTATCTATCATCCCAAATAATAGTATCATTACGTTTACAGTGTGTACAGTGTACACTGTATGCCCAGAGTGGAACTTATGGCCAGAAAATGACATTTAGCATTCACCACTATCATTCAGAGAGATAATTCTCTATTTTTACCGTTCCCATCATGAAATATTACCATTGCACATTCCGACATGAAATACATAATTGAAAAAAAAAGCCTCTTTACAAAAGTTCAGTGACCTTTGACCTTGAGGGAAATTGCCTGAAATTTTACTAGTATACAGTGTACAATCTTGTATCAGATCTACAACTCATGCAGCTTTCCCTGGACCAGGTACTATGAAAGTCAGTTGTTTTGTTTAATCTGAAATTGTGATAACGAAATGTGGGATGGACAGACAGACAGACATAGATTAAACCAATGGACAACCTGAAGCACACAGGTGTAATGCCTTCATCACTCTTCAGGGCAGAGGTATAAAAAACATAATACAGCAAAACAACATAGAAAAACCTGAAACAAAATGCTATACAAAACATCTACATGTATAGGCCTACAAAGACACATTCATTTATAAACATATCCATACTAGCATCCAGTATTTACAGACATTGAATTTACAAAATACAAAAGAATCCTGAACAGTGTTACTAACAATGTACGTACAGTAGTTTCACTACTGTACCACATACAATTGTATTTCACAGTGGTCATGACAAAATGACTGATGCTGCCTACTGTGGATGCCCAATCTTCAAGCTTACGGTGAAAAAACACAGGCCACTTCTACTGTAGGCCAGCCATATTGTGGCTGTGATTTGCAAGGGTGTACAAGTACTATACATCAGCACATCCCCATTCATTTTGTACATTCATACAGAACACCGGGCACAAACCCTTGTACCTGATTGTTACAGATGAACCATGAGCACTGAATAAAACCAGCATGTCCCATACTTCATGTATACTCATGTGTACAGCCGCATACAAGTATTTATCTTTGATAAAAAAAAAGGGGTTTAAATCTATTCTTTAAAAGTAATGAACTTCAGATTCTTTTTTTCCTATTCTCCTAAAAACCTAGCAATGAACTATTTTTACACTAAAATGGCTCTCTACAGATTAAGTCTTCAATGTGGTCAATACTCACATCACATTCACAGGAAAGTGTTTACCATTTCCGCAATGCAGGAAGTAGTGTAAAAACAAAAGTAGTGACCTCATCTGACCTTAAGCCCCTTTGGCAATTCCTAGAAAAAGATTCCTTTACTGTCTTCTTGCAGTAAAATATCTACTGTGTTCATTTGTGAATTGGTATTAAATTCAGCTTGTAAATTGTAGCTTTCAGACAGGACAACCCTGCCGCCCCCCCCCCCCCCCAAAAAAAAAAACACCCTTAAACAATTAAACAAACAAACATACATGTGCAAACAAACAAATTTCACATTTATCCTCAGATGACAATAAACACATAGCTGATTTCAAATCAACAACCCCTCCCCTTCCCCTTCCCCCCCCTCCCCCCCCCCCCCAAAAAAAAAAGAAGATACATTTGTAACCATTTAAAATCAGTTCTTATGAAGACATCACAAGGCGGCTTGGTAGTGTCCTTAGCCTGCAATACAGGTAATTTTCCTTCTTTTAATCTCCATCATTCAGAGTATAATTAACATCAGGAAGAGACTGATTTTCTGAAGAAAAAAAAACACACTCCCCTGGGCCGATGAATTAATTCTAAAAATAATAGAAACAATTTGTGTGAATCAAGGGCATTATATTCAATGGGTAGTTTAGACTACCTTAGTCACTGACACTGGAGATAATTCAGAGCTATTTTCTTCACCACAATGTAGGTCATTCCATTAACAAGATTTCATGTCACGGCCAATGGCATATTTCCCCTGCACCTCAATAAATCTCGTAGCGAGACAT
The DNA here is from genome assembly GCF_040938485.1 of Diadema antillarum. NCBI lineage: Eukaryota > Metazoa > Echinodermata > Echinoidea > Diadematoida > Diadematidae > Diadema > Diadema antillarum. Next base: position 6,195,285 of record NW_027270906.1, on the reverse strand, counting down.
ATAAATTCAATGAATCAGATTCCTGTGCTTGGGTCCTTATCGCCACTCCGACCTGAGTTATCTAGTTGCAGCATCATCCCTGTGGAGAGCCTGGTTCCCCTAACACTGCATACATCCCCCCTAAAGACAAGCCGTGTTCGTGTCAACGGGAAACAATGTGTCACTCCGTGCCAACTACGACTTGTATCGCCTTCCTTCAGGAAAGGGAAACTAGCAAACTGAAGTGCGATAACTTTTGGTCTCTTGTCAAGCACAAGGGCCCACGTTGCAGAGTCTGCTAATTGTGCTTCTTTTCCCTCCGTTCCACAGGAACACAAAATTTCCATGACAGCAGGCCTTAACTTTTGTTTAGTAGTCCACCTGGATGTTATCAATTTGGCACATTTATAAGCATAAACAACTAAACAATACATGGCTGCACCATAGAGGTACTCCTTATAAAATGTTGATGTACAGTCAGATATTTCTATTAAATGCACATGTCTGGTATTTAAGCCACAGTGTTTAATAGGACTCCTCTTCATTTCTACATTTCGTTGGGATTTCATTTTCTAATCAAAGTTGCTGACATCTCAGAGAACATACAATGTACGCTATATCTAAGTTTGACTCCACATGATGTGTATTGCATTGTTTCCTCTCAAAAGTCTACAATTTCAAGAAACCCCCATGATGTCAGGGAGATTCCATTTACATTGAGCATTGCTTGGATTGAATGTAATCAGGGTGTGTGAGTCAGAAACATCTCCCCCACCCCCACTGTATGTACAACTGTAACAATACCATGAAAGATTTTGACAAAGTATATATAATCTACAGTTCTAATAGCAAAGCTAAAACACACAACAATTGAATGCATCTTCTGTTCGATATCTGCATAAGATATTATGTATCCATATATACTGGACATTATTAGCATAAAATCTAATGAATTCAGGGGACTTTTGAGTTTCATCGTAACCCTGAACATATTTAACAGTCCAGCACTGTAAGTGTGAATTTTATCTGCCACCTCTCATCTGTTAGCATAAATCAATATGCAGATCATCCACAATAGCTCTATAGGGTGGGTTACAACTTCCACTGATGAGCAGAATGTATGTACCTGCCTGAAAATTGCATAATACATGTACACTGTAGGCCCATTCTCCTTGGGGAGAAATTGTGACTTAAAAAGTCAGCAAGCTGCACGCCAATACATGACGACAGCCTACTATCCGTCTGGGGTGTAGTGATTAACATTTAGCCATCATATATATTTTGTGCAAGTTAATTTGCACATTCATACAGCAAATGTTGAGTGGAGTGCATGGGGCAAAATTCATGATTTTACTGTGCGTCAGTGTTCTGGTTGCAAATCATTATGACTCTACACTCAAAAAAAAAAATCAAACTTCTGTGTGCTATGTCACACATTTTACAGTACCTACAACCTGTAAATCATCATTTTGCATGCGTCTACTTCTTAACTGTCAGTAAATGACCCTTTTGACGAACTGTATATAAACGAGGAATGTTTTTGCATGCGTTGTAATTTCATAAATTTTGCGAGATCCATGTTTCGCGAAATCAAAATGCACACAAAAGTTTTGTCTACACTATAGGCATTGAATGTTAGAGGCAGCTCGCGAAAATTTAATGCCGCGAAAAAGGCCGTTGGCTCAAATTCGTGAAAATTTCATGCCGCGAAAATATTATGTTAATAGTATTAATTTTTTAGGTCCTTTCTCTCTCTCTCTCTCTCTCTCCCTTTTGTTGTTGTTGTTGTTGTCTGGACTGGAAGTGATGATCGTTGATCCTATGGAAATTGCAGCCTTTTTACCGGTATTCTCACGTAGATAGCCAAATGGAATGAATATCACCTCCTATGAACTGAGCGTCAAAAGAAAGCTCAAATTTTTGCAAATCAAGAAAAATAAGAAACTTGACATGGGAATACTGTTTGCTATAGGTTAAGTGCACAAACAGTAAAATGTACTGCACAACCAGAAATATTTGCAGCATTAAATTTTTTGTAAAATGGAGCCAACAGCCTTTTTCACGGATTAAATTTTTGGGAACTGCCACTTGCATTCAATTCATGACCACAGCGTAGACAAAAACTTTCAAAGTTTCATGTGCATTTTAATTTTGCCAATCTTTGCTCTGGCAAAATTCGCAAAATTACAATGCACATAAAAATTTCTGGTTTTACAGCAGACCTATTGAAATCACTGTGATACACGTTTGTACATGGGTACTTCATGTCTTAACTGCCCAATTGAAAGAACTTGTGAGAGTTTACATAGTACAAATAGTTTATAAAGTTTGTAAACTGATACAATGGAACTGCCCATATTTCATGTATTCTCAAGTTACTAATCAGTGCGTGGTTTCTGATCAATGAAACACAGCCTACAGTTTTGACAAGCACAAAAAGTGCTGAAGTAAAACTAAACAAAACAAAGAATATTTGTACAAAAGAACATCACAGAAAATAAAACTAGAGACAGCATAGACAACGAAAACTGCACCTGAGATCCACTTGTAGTTTGTACTTTGAGAGCCCCTGCACACAACAGCTGTGAAAGTTTTACAGTGACTCTCCACATTGTATTCACTCACAATTTTGTATGACTTTTACGATGATGTAGAAGGATTGCACTGTACTGTAAATCAAGTCAAATCATACATTCGAAATCATGAACGTTTTATTCATTTGGAAATGGAATAATTAAGTCACAGAAGTTTGAAGCATGACATTTTTCTGACAAACATTCGAGGTGCAATTTGCAGTTGGATGTCTATAAAATATCGTAACATTCTTTCTGTCACTAGTTCAGCAACTACAGTACATGTACAGTAGTCAAACCAGTCTATAGCGGCCATCCAAGGGAAACAACAAAACTGGCCGCTATAGACAGGTTTGTGGCCATTTTGAATTTCAACACTCTGCATTTCATAACAGAAAATATCGCATGTTATTCTTAATACAGAATAACAACCAGCAAATAAGTTTGCATGTGCAGCTAATATGGGCATTTTTGTTGTACATTTCACTTTCATTTTATCTTTTTTCTTCTTTGCCTGCTTCTGTACCATATTGTCCTTATTCAAAGGAACTTAATAAACGCTAATTACTCAGCATTTTAGTAAAATTCTAAGATGTTATTAGGAGTTGTCTTCGCCTTTGTAGCATCTATTGAGGGTGGCATTACTGAAGCCTAGATCAAATCTACCGGTAGTCAAGTTAGTGATAAGACGGCTTTTCGTGGCAAAGAGCTTCAATTAATTTTGTCAATCGTGTCTGTATGATTGTGACTGAGCTAGGACTCGGTAGAATTCACGCAATGAACGTAAAAGACATCGTATTCCTGGCTGATTTAACGGTTCAGCTAAATTTTTGTGGCCGCTATACCAAAGTACATATTTACCACGGGATACAAAGTGAGTGGCTGCTGGCCGCATTAGGCAGGTGGCCGCTATATAAAGGGTCCATAATACAGGAATTTCGTCCGGGGGATTTTTCAGTGGCCGCTACAAGCAGGTGGCGCTATATAGCGGTGGCCGCTAAGACAGGTTTGACTGTACATGTATAGCAACCCTTACCTACACCATTGCTACACATTGATCAAACTTTAGAATTCAAAATGCAAACAATAAAATGCCTTTATGCAATCTTTTTAAAAAGGTATCATAATAGCTGCATTCAAAGTACAAAACAGCAGGATAATGATTGCGATCCATATCTCAAGATTTTTTGCAAGCATTTACACAGACAGAACTGGCGGAATAATGATCATGATCCAAATCTCAATGTTTTTATGCAAGTGTTCACGCGGACAGAAATATCCCGCTATTTGGCACATATGTATAGTGTGCTTCACTGCGTTTGCTTCCCCATGCCCTTTGTCCTTGCAAGTCACAGTGGTGTAGTGCGCATGCTGTTGGGATGTGTGCTTTGAATGATGGGATACTAATCTCCAGATTGATTGGTCCAGCGTTCACATGGTCACTGCGGGGTCAATTATCACGATAATTCAGAAATAAGCGCAAGATTTCTTGGGAATTGTATCGCGATGCTGATAGCGATAATTTTGGGATTTTTGTGTCCACATTGGCAAAAATCTCGAGATTTCAATTGTGTTGCAATTCTCAAGATTTGTATCCCGCTAATTTGCATACGTGTGAATCCCACTAATGAAGATTTTTGTGATATAGACATCCCAGGTTTTTAAATTCAACACCAGCACATCGATGCTCAAGTTAGCCAAGAAGCAGGAGTCTCCAGTATCCATACATTTTAGGAGACAATTTGTTTCAAATGGACAGAGAGATACAGTACAGTTGTACGATTAAAGTGAAGATGAGGTCAAGATGGACATTACTCCTCCGATACGTTTCACAATACAGTACATAAATGAATCAGCAATCAAGCCTACTTTAATTGTTGGAACATATACCTCCCAAAAAATATTTGGCCATTTGGTGATTTGAAGAACATAATTACACATCTGTGATTCCGGTTTGCTTTCATAAGGCACGGTCAGACTGGCAAACGATCGAGAAGTTTAAGATCGCGAAGTTTGGCCCATTCGTACGCGCGCAAGAAAGAGTGCGCCGTCCGATGGCTAGTGATTGTGATGTAACAATGCACATCTGTACATGACAATGGCCTCGCACTTCGGAGACACCGCCTGCAAACAGATCGAGAAGTTTCGCGGGAGGTTTGCGGTCACACTGGCAAAACTTCGAGATCTTAAAGATCGCGATCTTAAACTTCGCGATCTTTTGCCAGTCTGACCGCACCTATAGGCACAACAGTTTTGTAGTTCAATTAGTGAAAAAAAAAAAAAAGATGTTTCGAAGCATCTTCCTGTATGAGTTCTCTATTAATAGCGACCTGAAAGGAGTTACTTTGCATCTGACTTCAGGTGTACAGTCACTGTCAGAATGTTATGAGTGAAATGTCAAGGGAACAGTACCAGAGTGTCATTGGCTTTACACTATTTAACCAAAAAGTTAATGTGGACTGGGCTTATGCACGTAAGGATAGGAAAACTGTGGCACTTTATTCTACCACGTCTCGGCAGATGTGATGGGCCACGATGAAACACTGTTTCTAATCTCCAGGACTCCGCTGGCAGATTGGGAGCGCGTGCGCGCGCCGGTCACCGTGTTTCTTTGAACTTCGGCTGAACTCGCCCCCGGAGAGGGTCTGCAACCTCTGCATCAGCAGGTTATTTTCAGCGGGACCAGTGCGCAAGATGGCGGTGACTGGCACACAGCTCAGCATCCTCCCGTTTCTCCCTTCTCCCAGGGGGATACCTCTGCCAGCAATCTGCGTAATCACACTTGCTCCAGCTCCCCTGCACGATTCCCCATCCTCTGCATCCCCCCCCCCCCCCCCCCCCCCCCGCCTTTCCTCAATACTTCATCATTTATGCTGCTCTTTACTGAACATGACAACAGTGGGGCTTGGTTTTGCTTCCCCCTAAAATGTTTTAAAAGTTTAATTATGTCTCTTTAAGGTCAAGTAGACGTTTAACGAACAGAATATATTAACAGAAATGGTCAGTTTTACTAAACTGGAAACCCCCAAAAAAGTTAGGGAATTTCAATATTTCAGATGTCTTCATCCCCAACCCTCCCCCCTCATAAAAAGAGAGTACTAATTGGTTAGTCACATTTTCATGAGCATATAAACACTCAACCGATATCACTGTCTCACAACTCTTCTATTGGTCTCTTTCTATTATACTAAAATCAAGTTTTTAGTAACTACTAAAATCATATCTTTAGTAACTGATTTAGAAACTACCCCTCAAAACTTATCATTGCTGAGTGAGTTATCATAACTCTACGATAAAGTGACGCAATGGATGCAACTTATTCCACATAATTTCAAACAAGGACATTCGATTCAGAAAATCGGTACATATGATTCTATGAAGGTCAATGGGAGACATATGTGTTGACTGTATCATCATGTTATCTATCTTGAATGACTTTGATATTACTGTTCCATGAAAGAATATTAATTTTTTCGAGTTGTTCTCATTGCGACTGATTGACAAACTGCCTTTCATTGACATAAATACCCACCCACTTTTCAGTGTTTTTTAGTAATAGCCATGCTAAAAATGTATGTCAATCAGTTGAAATAAAAACAATTTGACACAAGAATTATTAATTTGAATACACATGTGGTACCTGCTGCCATAGGGGATCAGAACCATCTCTAGCTATCAGGCAGAGGCTTGGTAGTCTAGTGGATATGACGCCTGTATAGCAATCAGGAAGTTGTGGGTTTGAATCCCACCGGAGTACAATATGTATCACCTGATTTTATTTTTTTTTTAAATCATTACTACTACTAAAAAAAAACACCAACAAAAACGCTGAATGATTAATGTAAATCTAAATTAGTGAAGGTCAATTGCCAATTAGCAATCAATCAGCTATATGAAACCGTTCATGCCTCATTTCCTACTCTATGTTCCAATTTCTATAAAACTTTATCATACCATTTGTTTTATTTCACTCTACATATCAAACAGATGCCATGCCCATATTTACAGATTACTGATACCAAGAGATTACAATGGTACATTGTAAATGTTGTTGTTGCACTGATTTGCTGCTTTGCTAATGTTGAATTCCCTTTCTCCCTTTCTTTTCTTTTTTTTTTCAGATTGACCTTTTGGCAAGCTCTACTCAGGAAGTATCTAGAGTAATATCTGGGCTTGTCACTGGATAGATGTGTCATTATTGTCAATACAGTTTGGTTGGACTCCAATCTTTTGACCACTGCGATGACATCATCTAACCAATCTATCGCTAAAAACACTGTCATGTTTGTTTTGATTGGTCGATAGTTAAGCAGATCAAATGACTGATAACAGTTTCCTCAATGCAGTCTTTTCGCCACAGCAGCAAGTTGCTAGCAAGTTTATAGCAAAAGGCCACTTCCTGCACTTCGACAAAATCTCACCAAACACCATGCTAGAAAGAGATGCCGGTTGAGAAAAAAAGATATTTCCTGCACTGATACATTTCTCCTCCATACATTCAGTCACATCATATGTTCCATTCAGCACCCCCTCCTAGTTTAAATCGCATGGTAACAGATCTACAGTACATACAGCAAGAATTAGCTCTGTTTTCCACGAACACTTTGTTTCAATTATGCAACTGGTGATATGCCCCAACTCTTGCTTTCGATGTTACAGACCACATACTGTGATGACAGACACACTGCAAAAAACAAAACAAAACAAAACACAACCCCCCCCCCCCGAATGCTTTTTAAATACATCCAAATACACCACACATGCAGTCATCATGCATTTATCCATTGAATTTGTTTGACAGAAGCAAGTGTTCCTATAGCATACATGGGCAGTCTGGTTTGAATTATCTTTAGAATTCACTTCTAAGAAGAAACTTACTTGTCACATGGAGTTGGGATAGTGGCCCACCGTCCTGTTCCGCCATGGTTGCTCTTCACGGAAAAGAAGTCTTCCGAAACCAAACTATTTCTGTATGACAACACCTGGAGGATATAAATGAAGGAAAGATAGGTAGAGAGAGAGAGAAAAGAAAAAAAAATATGGTTATTGGAAACAATACTGAAGTTGAGCCATCTTAGACATTTTATGATTTTTTTTTTTTTTTTTTTTTGGTGATGAGTGATATTAAAGTGAGTATTGTCAGGCAATCAAAGTTCATTACTCCAATGTAGCCTGAACATGACCCCCAACCACCTTGACTTGAAACAAAAACAAACAAACATAAACAAAGAAGTGGTCTACACTGTACCTTAGAAATATGAGCACCTCTGTCCTACCATTTCACTGTTAGTAAGGCAGACCTGATCTGGTAAAAAAAATTTGACTCCATTATCTGCCTCTTTAATGTACAACTTGTATGATTACACAAACATAAAGATTATGTGTAGAAGTTTCTTTAAATCTGAAAAACAAAAAAGTTTCACATGTGTTCATGAAACAGTGACATAATTCTCAAGAATTATGCAAACTATATGAAGTGACGATATCGTAGACTCATTGAGCTCTTCTACTGGTTCGTAAAAACAGGTTTCTGGTTATTCATTTTAATACTGTGGCAGCTACATCACTTTCCCTATTCGTGAGCACCATCATTGGTGAGTTCTTAAAACTGTAAGTAATCTTATGTGTATATGATTGATTGATTGAATGAATGAATGAATGAATGTTTTAAAGTAAATGTAATGAATGAATGATTAAAGTAAATGTAATTTGTAAGTCAATGTGAGGAAATTAGTGAGGCCATAAAAAATATGATATAAATTAGGCCATTAAATTTGGCTATATGTGATCAAGAATAATACTTACATTTAGGGTATAATACATGTACACGTGTACCTTCCTTGTTGTACAATGTACATACAGTACGCGCAATAGAAAACGCCCGACGAAAGTGCGTCCAAATTTCGTCCCAACGCTTTTTTCGTTGTTGATTTCGTCGGGGACGTTTTCAACGCTTTTTGCGTCCAGACTTCATGGACGGATTTTGGACGAATTCAACGAATTCAACGAAATCCCCGAACGCTTTTCCGAAGCTGTGGACGCATTCAACGCTTTCAGCGCTTTCAACGCTTTCAACCCTTTACACGCGATCACACACACACACAGGAAAGTTAGCTCTAATCGCGAATTGCTAGCTCTTCTTTCGTCGAAGTTCTCTAGGTTTCCCGTCCATTTCTCTCATTTTCTCTCTTTTGCTTTCGTATCATTGTATCCCTTTCTTTTCAGAGTACAATCATACTTTAGAGAGTATTTTTTCTCATTTTTATTAAGTGATTACCGTGTTTGCCACAATTTGGGGTGAGTTTTTGTTCGAGTGTTTGTTGAGTTTTTCGATTGAACGATGTGTCGATTATCTTCGTGTGTGCGAGAATATCGTACCCACTCGTTTGTTTCCGTGTAAGTATTTTTACCGTAAAGTGTCTTCATCGTTCGTCTTCACGCATCGGGTTTTCACCCTAGTTTTCCTCATCGTAGTTTTCCACATCCATTTTTTTTTTCCGGTGCAAGATACTCTGTGTATTTTCTGCTACGGTAAAATGCCATCGTCGATATTTTTTGTGTATTCATCGTAGTTTTCCACCTCCATTTCATTTTTGTGTGCAAGATGTGTAGCTAGGTCTGCGATGTCTGAATCGTTTACAGATGTGTTTTGTGAGAGTATTAACCACGATGATTTTGAGGATTTTGAGGGTTTCGCGGTGGATGAGATCGACTGGAATGATAGTGATAATGATAATGAATCTACACTATCTAGTGGTGTTGATATAAGAGCTCTTATGATGATGCAATTTATTTCGTGTGACCGACCATCATGACGTTGGCGATGACGAGTACGAAACGAGTAGCATATACATGTACAATGTAGGCCTGTAATGATCTAAGACGAGAGTGACACTGACGACATGGCCTGGCCCTGGGGGCTGTTTTAGTGTTGCCTGCTGAGTAGGTGTTCCATTCTATCCTTTCAGTTATCTTTCTATCACTTTCTTCTTTTGACCCTGGATGAAAAAAAAAAAAACCCTATCTTGCCATGTAAAGACAGAACACATACCATCATGAAATATCATGACATTACTAAAGTAATAAAAGAAATAAGTAAGCGATGAAAATTCTTGTTTGTAAAATCATAAATCAAAGGTGATTTCATATGAACCAGCTCTTTGAAACGTATTTAATTTGCCTATTGATACTTGCTTTGCAAGTATACATTTTCTCTCCCATGGACTTTGTGTCCCCCCCCCCTTTTTATGTGCTTTAATGATTATTCTAATTTGTTTTGTCAACATCATCATTATTGCTGTATTAATATTACCATACTTTGATATGGTTAATTGCATTTGTTGATTGACTCTAACTTTCATTTTGTTGCCTCCTCTTGGTACTTGTACAGATCCTTTCTAGGGCTTGCTGTTTGCTCACCCCCCCCCCCCTTTGCTGTTGCTATTTCACTCTTTACCTTTCTTTGTCTCTCTGTTGTTCCTTATCTTGTTTGATGTTGCCTCCATATTCATCCTTTTCCTTCAATGGTTGCCCCCTGGCCCTCACGACCATTACTAACCTTCCCCTGCCTTTTGTCTGTCCATCCTCCTGCTCTAATCCCCCTCCCTTTACCTGTTGGGCTCCTTGCCCATGACATCCTACCCTCTCCTTTTGTTTTCTTTGTTCCTTGTCCCTTGCCTTTTCCTGACTGTTCTTGTTGTGTGAAGTCGCTTTACATGTGTGTGGTTGCTTTTTCTGCCTATTTGCCATTTTGCTTCTGACGAAGATTCTGCTATGATCGAAAACTTAGGTCCCTTTTGACTCTATCCTAAAAACATTCATGTACACTCCCAAAACTTGCTGGGCTAGTAATGAAAACTTCCATTATCTAGCAGGGGAGAGGGAATGCTTTCATTTTCTCAAGAGAGCTTTTGTGTGAGAGAATGCAAAACTTGATTGAGTGTTGCCAAGTTGTTTTCAAACTTCTTCATTTTATTTGATCTTAAGCATAATCACTTTCGTAAGTACATTTACAGTATTACGATTTCTTCTCCCCTGACTGTAATCGGAAAGTTTGCCATAAGGACGATCGCTAATGTGTTTGGATGTGCCGATATGCGAAACACGTGGTTCAAAAGAATGCACCATGTGCTACTTACAGTTGTACTGCCTTAAAGGTTACTGCAAGTTGAATGGATCGAATGCGCCATAGGCTTAGTTACGGTAAACAGTTTACGTTCGATGCGAATAATTATTACGTCTTTCAGGATCGAGGAATAATACACACAAAACATGCAAACAAACAAATCCACGAACGAGTGTTGATAACCAAAATTCATATGAAAAGTAATAGGCAGTTTTGATGAGCGTGAAATTTTATTGTCATGATTTTGCCGTTTAATCGGGTGGTGGCTGCATCACATAGGACATCTCAGTGAATTTGTCTAGGCATATGAGACTTTTCATATAAATCTGTGATTGCATTTTTGAGTGATTAATCAATTCCTTTTTACAGTTCGAGAACCAGAACATCAGAACATCTTTGCAATGATTCCTTTAACTCAACTCACCCGCGAGTTCTTCGATCGATATACTACACCAAATGCGCGCATTCTTTCGTCTGGCACCTGGGGTCTGGCACGCACCTGGTTTTGTGGAAATTTCCACAAAGGGAGAGGGTGGGGTTTTTCCAATCCCAAGAGACCGCATTATACACAAGAAGACAATCTCGTCGCTTCTATCATTTTCCGTCACTCGTGTTTTCCCCTTATTCTTTGCTAATAATGAACATTTCGATTGAACTTAACGATGGTTGTTCACACGTGGTTCCTTTTGTTGTGAGGTGTAGGTATTTTCTTTTTTTATCATTCTTGGGAGGGGAAAGAAGAGTAAAAGAGGGAAAACTTATTTAAATAAACGAAGGGCACGTACGCTCAGCATCCACAGCAAGCCGTCTTTTACATCAGCATCGTTGATTATCATCACTTGCACTATCATCAGGCATCACTCGGATAATTTTGTCCTTTTTTTTTATAAACATTTAGAAACACGATCACCATCACTCGAGATAAACACGTAGCAGTGGCAGATCCAGAGGGGGCGCATGAGGCGCACGCCCCCTTTATTTATCGTGGAAAAAAAAAATAGAAGTGAAACCCGGAAGTGGCACCAGAAATATTAGTTGCGCCCCTCCCCCCTCCTGTACAGAATTCCTGGATCCGCCCATGCCTGTACGAAAATAAATGTCAACAGACAAAGTATCAACAACCTCCCTGACAACCACATAAACATTACCACAGAGCACACCGAAGCGGCTGGCATCAAACACCCTTCGAAATACTGCAGCAAAGCGCGAAATCGCCGTTATACGAAAATGCATGTATATATACACAGTGCGAGGCAATTGAAAGATTACCTTTAAATATTTCAGAATATGAAAGGAACAAATAAAGTGATATGAAACGAAAGAAATCGTACACCAAACGAAAGGTATAACGACCTCCAATAGGCCCTTAGCCGCAGCATATCAATAAACATGACGTATAAGCACACGGAATATGCGTGTTTCGGATTCCTCCCTTCTATATTTCTTTCCTGAACTATTCCCAATGCCCGAATAAAATAATGACTAGTTTGTTACACTGATTTCTTCTTCTGAGGTAAGGAAGTTCGTTCGTCCGAAAACAAAAGGATTGACACTCCGAAGGTTTGCTAATCGGGCAATGCCCCCCCCCCCAAAAAAAAAAAACAAAAAAAAAACAAAAAAAAAAACAGCCCACAAAATGCTCGTTAATCAAAACATTGGTTAATAATGTTAAAGACGATAATAATAATAATAATAAAAATAATGATAATAATAATAATAATAATAATAATAATGATAATAATGATAATAATGATATAACAATAGACAGAAATAAAACAATATATGGCCCCCTATAGCAATTACCCGCAGCATGATTACATTTTCGAATCAACAAACATGGATAGGCACAAGGAATTAATATGCGTGTTTCGGATTCGAAATAACGCCGTAACCATCGGAATAGCGCACCCGTTTTCTTTTTTTCGGAATAATGAACACCACGGAAATGAATAAATGATTTCAAACTAAGAATCCATCGTAATTCTTGCCTTAAAGATTTTCCTCCCTTCTATATTTTATTCCTGAACTATTCCCAATGCCCGAATAAAATAATGACTAGTTTGTTACTCTGAAACATGGTGTTGTGAGTTAAGGAAGTTCGTTTATCCGAAAACGAAAGGATTGACACTCCGAAGGTTTGCTATACCCATCGAACAATGGGGGAAACAAAATAATAGTAATACATTTTATTTTCACACTAGGTACGAACATCTACAAGGTGTAAGGAATTTGCGTGTTACGGAACATTTTATCACTTTCGCATCAGCGAACTTTACGTGCATTGGGTACTACAAAAATGCCTCCCCCCCCCCCAAAAAAAAAATGTACATATAATTACACCAACGCTTGAGCATAACAACAAACAAGCAATCAAACAAACAAATAAACAACTTAAGATTTAATCTCATAGCTGCTTTGAATATTTCACGTTCCGTCTGCATGACTGTATATATACTTCTTTTCAGAATTATCTCTCGCTTCCCGCTTCACAACTAGGAAATAAACGATGTCAAACTACAGGTATATAAGAATTAAACTTATTGTCTTACTCTGAATATAAAATTCATTATTTCAAAAGTTCGTTTATCCTTGAATACAACAGGCTCGATACTACAGTACTCCGAAGGTTTGCTAATCCGACAATAACGCACCTATCCAATCACAAACATTCGTGCATTTTCGAATTATGAATCATAATTTGACTATCACATTTACGAACATCTATTTTTCGTGTAGGGAAGTCGCGTGTATCTGAATGTTTCATTTTCGTCCTAATGAACCTTATGGGTGCATGGGTACAACGAACATGAACCTCAAACCCCCCCCCCCCCCAAAAAAAAAAATAAAATAAAAAAAGAAAGAAAGAAAGAGCCAAGTCAAACTAAGAATCAGTCTGAATTAGTCGCTTTGAAAATTCCACGTACCGTCTGAATTATCTCTCTGTCCAATAAAGAAATAAACGATATCAAACTAAGAATTAAACTTATTGTCTTGTTTTGAATATTACTTTTTTTTTTTTGCTTTTCTGGGGCCCGTTGCATAAAACTTACCATTGAATTTCAATAGTAACTACCGTCAGCATCAATGATTATAAAATTTACCGCTGATTTAAGACTTACCGCATAGAAAGGAGCGGTAAGTCCAGCGGTAAGGGTTTTATGCAACAGGGCCCTGATTCAATAAAAAAACGGGCAATGTAACGCGCAATTGCTGAAGAAAGAAAATATATTTAATGACCAAATAACGGCGAACAAATCCTTCTAATTTCTTTTTTCCTCTTTTTGGGGGTTAATTTTCTTTCTATACTCAAATGGATTTTACGTACACGCAATTTTAGTGAAACCATTTTCTTTTTGGTCGGCATTCTACGATAAGGTTCCTGTGGGTTCCTGTGGGTTCACCCTCGCCAAAATTGCGTGATTTCTCTTAAATACTATGAACCCGAATGATCTCTGATTGGTAATTTAGTCTATTTCATGATCAACAGTTGTTTATTTTCTGCTTGTAAAAAAACAAAAAACAACACGTGAACAATTAGTAGGCCTTATACTGGGTCTTGTCATGTATCGTACATCTCTGTTTCGTTCAGCCGAGCGAGCCATGCCATGGCAATTGCGACGCACATACGGCGCACTCGCCTTTCCCACACGTGCACATTCCCTGGTTACATGCAGCCCGCATACCAACATGTGATGTATCAGGTGACTTACAAATGCAGTGAATAATCTGCTAACGGTGCCGTACTTACAGCTAGGGTAAGGGAAACTAAAACTTTTACAAATTGCTTCAATGAAAACGGCATCGATGTATGTATACATGTTACCATTCTTAATAGTATTATGTGAATCAGGTGAATTCCACGCCTGTCTACTGTTCTCATTCCCGACCGCTGTGCTACTACTAGTACTTGTTGAGTCTAATCTTGCAGTGATTCTTGCCGGCTAGCGGCTGTGGATGTGGCCACTACACACACACGTGTGTACTGTATTCCATGTGCGCCTTGGATCACGGACGCTTTTAACGAAATTTGGACGAAACTGCCGAGCTCCGAACACGCATTTTCCGAACGAGCAACGCATTTGCCGAACGAAATTGAGCGGGCGGTCGTGCGTGAAATGCGTCCACAAAGCGTCAGAATCGTTGCTACTGGATCGATAACGAAATTTCGTCCAAATTTCGTCCAAATTTCGTTGCTACTCGATCGATAACGAACTTTCGTTGGAAAACGAAATTGACGGAGGCGTTTCTTATTGCGCGTACTGTACATGTATGTCCTATCTTACTAAAGCTTCCACCATTTTTTCATTTAACTTCCTTTATTACAGTCGCTTTGAACACAGTATGAGTTTTCTACAATTAAATACTGTCAATTCCCCACTCAATCATTATTATTATTATTATTATTATTATTATTATTATTATCATTATTATCATTATCATTACTATTTTTATTATTATTATTATTATTGATACTAACTGCAGATACAGGGATTCCAATTTCTCAAACAGCCTTGCAGTACTGTATTTTTTACCTTTCTTGCAATACCATAGGTACCTTGTATTCATGTAGTAATGCAATTTGGTTAAAATCAGTATTGTCCATGAAACCTGTTAGTATTTTTTGCCTTCCAAACCCTACAAAATACTGCAAAATGATAGCTGACGTCTCTGTTAACAGCATCCTGAAAAATACCTCATAATTTCTGTATTTTTTTTTTCCTACTATCAGAATGAACAAGTGATTGCCATGAAATTATTAAGCATATGACATTGAAATCATGTGCTGGAGCATAGCATAAACACTCCAGGTCATCTGTGCTTTTGCAACAGCCAGCACAGAAATGCATTGCATGTGACAAGCACATAAAAATTGTGAATTACACTTTCGAGTCCGCATTACAACCACACACTCATCGTTTTCTGTCATGAAAATTGCCCGACGAGAAATGTCATGGTCATAAATATTAGAAAGGTGGCCCAGTTCCTTCAGAAAAAAAAAATACAAAGCAGCGGCACTGCTTTGATTTAAGAGCCATTTGGTCTTTATACCACCGAAGACTACAACGTACCTTTGCACAACAATTCTGCACACTGACAGAGTGAAAACAAGGGTAAGGGTGTGTGACATTTCAATGAATATAATCATATGGAATTATGCCACACGAATCCATCCCAACAAACACTGCGCTTTGCAGCAGTTGAACCTTACATCCTCGTATACACCTTTGCTGGAAACACTTTCCTAGTTTGAGCTGTATCTACGCATACCTCTTGATTGTCACTATTCACCTCATGACAAGTATGAGTATAGCATTACAAGTTCTTTTTGAATGCCCCCTTAACAATAAGCATCCACTGTGTTAAAGTTGCTCTTACCAGGTATACAGTGTGCACGTCTATCCATTGGATGTTATACATTGCATTTTACCTGATCATCGGCAGACAAATATTATTCTGTAATACATACACACACACACACACACAAACACACAAGCTGCGCGCGCACACACACACATACACACACACACAAAGGAGCTGAAGAATAGGAAAAAGAAGCAAAAAGCAAGTATGACATGACATCATTCAAGCCCAGAGTATATCACCATGGAAACAGTCTTTTCTTTTTTTTTTTAATGAATCTGAGTGTAAGCAGAGCTGTGCATGTACCAAGGTAGCTAATCACATCACACAGTTAACTGTCTCTGCTCTCAAACTGACCTTTGTGTGAGGGCTGACACCCAATACCTACTACATTTGTACTGTAATGATCAGTCACTTATTGATCAAATCCAGTATGGAATGATTATTATACTTCTGCAGTATAAACCATACTGAGAACACATGTACTGTACCTTCTACAAAGAAGGTACAGTTGTACAGCTGCTGCCTGTATACACAATACTTAACACCCATTTGGTGCTCTGCTGTGAGAATGCACATTCGCTGCCATATTGAGAATACACGTTTTGTATTGGCATAGAGTTTATACCTTGTTGACACAAATGTCAGATTCATTGGAGTGTGAACAGTTAAAATCTGACAGAGAGAGATACAAGCTTACAATGAACAAATTCAGACAAGGTACATGTTCAATATGGCAGATATCACAGGAGCAATGAAGAGCCTATTAAAATGTACATTGTACATGCACTACTGAATGTTCGCGTGCATTTTGATTTCGCGAATTTTGCGAGTGCCAACATTTGCAAAATTAAAATGCAAGCGAAAGTTCTTGCCTACACAATATGCATTGGACGCCAGTGGCAATTCGCGAAAAATTTAATGCTGTGGGAAAGGTCATTGGCTCCAATTTCTGAAATTTTTACGCTGCGAATATATTGTGTAACAGCAACTAACATTGTTCTGTTTCAGAATCTCTTCTGTTGCTATTAATGCTAATTATTCGGGGGGGGGGGGGGGGGTTACATCTACATATAGTCTTATGTAAGGGTACACCGTACACCATATTGTACAACACTTCCTTACCACGTTAAAGATGTAGTGATTCACACCATACTGCCAGGGATGCCAAGTTAAAAAAATTTTTATGAGTGAGATTTTCATGACTCGGCATCTTGGCGAGCGAATGTGCGCGCAAGCGAGGGTGTGGAAGGGTCCCCCCCCCCCTCCCCCCCGTGGCCTCCCACAGTAGGGAGGTTTTTCAATTTTTAGCTCTTAATGGTGCGGTCAGGTGCATACTTAAGTGACTATTTTTTACTTATTTTGAAAGACTAAATGAAAATTATATCTTCAATTGTAACTATTACTTTAATCCTTTGGGCTATGCTCCTTATTATGGGCCCAAATTGCAGACTTTGCCCGATGCGTGAGAAAAATGGGTGCCATGCGTGAGATCGTGAGACGACCCCTAAATGCTTGAGTCTCACTCAGAATGCGTGAGACTTGGTAGCTCTGTACTGCACATGCTCAGTTGATGTGAAGTTCTAGTACATCTGTAAGCACTACAGTGTATCCATTGAACATAAAAAAAAAATTATCAGTATACATTGTACAGCTCACTTTGCTGCACTTTCAATGGGTTGTGTAACTGATTCTGTACAATGTACGAGTTCTATGATATGCAGTGCAGTGATCCACATTGCCACACAATAGCCATACTCATAGTCCCTCCCGTTTCCCCATCTCTCACTCTGTAACAGTATACCGCCATGGCAACCACAGTGTAATCTCAATTACGCAAAAACGAGGCATGATAATGACAAATGCACTCGTGTTAATTCTTAGAACTGTACCTTATTAAGTGTTCTGTGTATGATACGATAAAATTACACTGCACTGTATGAATAACCAGCAGCACAGATACAATTATACTGCATGGCATCTCTCTGGTAAATAGTACAGGTGATGCATTTCAACCGTGCCTGCATTTCATTAATCATTCATACTCTGACCACATGCATATTGCAGGCCGTGTCAGTTCAGTTAATCATGTACACTTTCTCTTACCCATCATGTTAACATAATGACACATGAATGAGCACTATGTGACAGTATGAAACATGTACTGTACTTTGACAAATTATACAATCGTGTATCTCCTACTGGGGCCTCTATTACATTGTAGGCTTAATCTGTACAAAATGCATTTTATAGTATATTCTCGTCACAAAATACTAAACATTACATTGTATATCAAATTTGATGTACAAAAATGTACCATACTGGAGGCTGGCAGTCAATTATATGGTCTCTTTCAATAAAACTTTTCAAAGGTTTCTTCAAAATTGGGGCAGAGTTTCCTTTTGAAAAGCTCTTTATGAGTCATTTCACGTCTAGACAGTAGACAAGGAGAGGAATAGGTGAATATTGTGTGGGATGCATGTCGAAGGTTCAAATCCCCAGTCACTTGCTTTTGATATCGAGGAGGGCATGTAGGTACTTTACATCTACTTATGATGGGGCAAATTTCCCTGCCAGTTGCAGTGTCTTTGGAAGCAGTTACCCAGGCTCTGTTACATTAATACAATGTAGTAATAAGAAATTCTAGTGGGAAATCTCGTATGCACCAGGCCGACTAGCTGCTAGCCAAGCTTAGTTTGATCTTTTGGCATTTCACAACTCTCAACACAGTATCTATGCAATGTATGTACAAAGGCCCTATAGATATGTACATTGTATACATTGTACAGTCCACATTTCTGCAATCAAATAAGAATTTTTCATTGTGTCTCACTCCTGGGAATTATTACACTTGTACCTCCTTATCAAAACAACATGTAGGCCTACATGTAAATTCATTAGAAAAGCATAAGGGAGGGCCCCATGTCTACAACTGCAGAAAGTGACAGCTTGTTGCCTGTATGGTGAGTTGTCAAATCTTTTTGCTTTTTACATTTATTGATCACTTCCCTCTGACAAATGAAAAGTAAAGGTTGAAAGTTACACTGCATCTACCGACTTGTAGATCATACACAAATGAAGCTTTTTAAATTCAAAATACAAAGTAAGTACTGAATATACTCACCATCAGCTATACAACAGATCTAGTGTCTCCATGCACTCACAAATAGGCAGATGTTGTGAACAATCCTTGGACAATATGATCAGGGAGGTGGGAAGAGACCTCCCTGATATGATTCAGAGTGTACATGTACAGTGTATGATAAACCCAAAGATTTTGTTTTCACGGCTTGTCCACAAATAAAACACGAACTCCCCTTGCACGCATGACTGGCTAAATACTCTTAACAATCCACAGACAGTGAGGCTCTATGAAGGTTAGTGTACAACTGTGTGTAGTGCTAAAGACTTGTACAGAATGGCTTACACTGCTGCTTACACTGTATGTATGCAGCATGGAAGGAATACTGTATCAAAGCTGTTATTTTCGCAAGGGTTTACGCGAATTTAACAGCATGCTAAAATGCCACCATGCACTAGGGTAATAGCACAATTACGATAGCCAAGGTTTCGAGTCGTGAAAACAACATCTCGCTAAAATGTTCGAGACCTCCTCATTCACGAAAATATCTGTAGACAAAAATAACAGCTTATACAGTACACACACATGAAAACCTATAGAGAAGAGGGTGACACATGCGGAGCAACAAACAAAAATACTTGGCGTACAGTTACAAACGCAGTGAGTCCTATTTAAGCAGGATAGGAAGTGGCCCATTCACAGGTGTGTCTTGCGGCACCACTGAACACCCATCCACAACCACGAGGCAAGTTGAATGACACTGGGCATAAATGGGGGTGGGGGCTCACCATTTTTTGACAGCTGGGGGGAAAAAGGGAGGGAGGGTAGGGGTACAGGGAAACGGGTGCCTGGATCATTGGAAACAAATGCTGCTCATGTCATGACTCAACATCCAATTCTCCGCTTTCAGGAAGTGGAAAACGGGGATACTTCTAAACAGGTCCCCCAGCAGGACCTACCCCTATGTTGTCTTATATTTCTATTTTTTCTTTTTTGAATAAAGCATAGGCCTACCTGCTAAGGGAAAGAACCCTAATACAGACTAATGGTGTAATGGGAGAGCCTAGCCAGAGGGTCTTCTATGTCATCCACATAATACAATAGATGCTGCGGATGATAAGCCATAAACAACATGACGATACAAAGTGAAGGCCACATGGGCAGATGAATGCAAATTAGGTCTTCCGCAAAACCAGCACCATTAAAAGCTTCTGGGCGACAGCAGCAGATATCACCGAGTTGTAAGCAAACTTGTCATCCGTGACCAGTTCACCAATTCATAAGTTGAACAGATGAGCAACACACATTCTGTTAACATTTCAAGTCTACATAAATGTACGATACAACATGTACAAATACTTGTAATAAAGACTGATGGTAAACACATACAACGTACATGAAATGATGGGTCCTTCCTCTATGAAAATTCATAAAACACATCATTGATTGCTGTCATGGCAAAGGTTGGGGATTTTGACACTCAGACTTAAGTCATAATTTATGTTACATGTAATACAGGTTGTTCTTGTTTTTGTTTTTGAAAGGGACTCTCCTTCTGTAAAATGCTTAGAACATAATATCAAGGTGTTTGTTTTTTGTTTGTTTTTGAACATGTTCTTTATTAATTAAATTAGATTTTAAACTAATAATCAAGCTGTCAAGCACATCTAAGCATCTTACAATATGTACATACACTCTTATTGAGAGCACAGGCTCAGAACTACATGTACTCTGTACGTCTTAAAGGGATTGTATAGTTTTGGTTGAGACCTAATTTCAGGTTTCTTACATTTTTTGGTGAGATAATGAGAAACTTCTTATTAAATATGAAAGAGCATGTAATTCTATGAGGAATCCAACATTTGATGAAAATTGGTCTTGAAATGGCTGAGATATCCAAAAAAGAGCAATTCTAATGAAGTGTGGGACCCACACTTTATTACGATCGCCTTGTCTTACTTTGTTTTTTGATGTTTCAGTCATTCAAAACCCGATTTTCATCAAATAAACTTTGAATTCCTCTTAAAATGGTATGCTCTGTACTATATTATAAATGTTTTCTTGGTATCTCGCAAAAAGTTAAAAGCCCAATTCTCATCACCACCAATACTGTACTATCCCTTTAAGCTCTGGAAATCAATTTGCTCCCCTGCTACTGATGTATATTGTACATGTATTATATTAGTCTGTAGGCCTACTGTACACCTATGTCCTACAGCCATTGTTAATGCCCACGCAATACATGTAGGCAGTTCACATAGCTCACAGAATGTTTCAGTAGTCATGTACATGCATAACAGGCATTGTTTGACTGAGGGTAAATCTAATTGTGTCATGCTCTAAGCCGTTATAATGGAGCAAACTCGGGTACTCTACCATGTACAGTGTGTTCACACTTGTGTACAGTTATTGTATGTGTCAAGTCTTATGGTGACTCTGCCAACATAGAAGCAACTAACAACTTCATGTCTGGTTTATTTGTTGTCATTTTTGTGCAGTTTGAACACTGTGTTCTGCAGTTGTATACAGTCCCATCTTTTGTGTACAATCTAATACGAGGGGTTTCATCCACCTCCCCCTATTACAAGTAGGGCAGCACATGCAATATTTTTCTGCATGTGAACAAAAAGTGAGGGCTGCCCTGCCTGCCTCTGTAATTTTTGCATTTTAATTGTTGTTTTGTTGTACAGAATGCGTGCATGTTGTTGTTGCTTTTTTAGGGGGGGATGTACTATAGTCATGTACAATTGTACGTAGCTTGTCTCACTACAATGTACATGTGTGGTGTGTAGCTGTACATATCAGGGGCCGCGGAACCAGGGGGGCTGGGGGGGGGGGGGGGGGGGGGGGGGGGGTGAAGGAAAAAATGTGAAAAAAAAAATTGGGGACAAAAAAATCACAACCCATGAATTTTAATTTCCAAAGATTCCGCCAAGAAGATTCCGTCAAGAAGGTTCTTGACCTTGACCCCCCCCTTCCCGGTCCTGCAGCCCCCCCCCCCCCCCCCCCCCCCCACATACACACTGAAAAACGTTCCTCGGCCCCTGCATATTGTAGGTCAAACTCATTTTGAATTTATCTTGCCTATAATTTCTGGAATGACAGTACTTCTACAAGTACATACACAATCTCTAGTATCTTAAAGCTCCCCCAAAATGTTTGCACTTAAAATTTTGGCGCTTGTTCAGTGAAGTGCAAAATATGCACTAAATTTCTATTCCCCCACCCCCACCATCGTATTCTACGTTTACAGAAGTATTTTAAAGGGATAGTACAGTATTGGTGGAGATGAGAATTGGGCTTTTAACTTTTTGTGAGATACCAAGAAAACACCTATGATATTGTACAGAACATACCATTTTAAGAAGAATTCAAAGTTTATATAATGAAAGTCGGGTTTGGAATGACTGAAACATCCAAAAACAAAGTAAAACAAAGCGATCGTAATAAAGTGTGGGTCCCAATTGGGGGATAATACTTTGTGTGGATTTTAGGGTCACAGGGTCAAAGGTCAAAGGTCACAGGTTATTTTGTGAAAAAAAAAATTGAAATTTCATGTTTTTCTCCATATCTCGCAAATGGTTCAAGGTATCTTCATGGAACTTAGTATATATGCTTGTACTGATGGGCAGTGATTATCTAGGGAAGTTGGGGTCGTGGGTCAAAGGTCAGGGGGTCAAAGGTCAAGGTCAACTCCTCAAAATATCACTACTTTCCTTAGAATGCAATATGCCTGAAGGGTTTTTTTTTATACTTGATGTATGGCATGTATTACCCAATATATATTTTTGGGGAAGTTTCTTGCCAAAAAGTCAAAGGTCAAAGGTCAAGTGAAAGTGCTAAATTGCACTTTTTCCTCCATATCTCGAAAGTAACTCCAGGTATCATCATGAAACTTACATATTTATGCATGTTCAACCTAACAGTGATTCTCTTTTTAACTGTGAGGTCAAAGGTCAAAGGCCAGGTTTAGATAATGCTATTTTCCCATTTGATACTGAAATTATACTTTTCCTCAATACCTTGAAAATTACTCAATGCATAAACTTATAAAAGGGTCAAAAGTCAAGTAAAAATCATCAGTTCCCCAAATACCTGCACTCTGACATTTTAATCATTCATCCAATTGAACCTAGTTCTAGGAAAGTGAACATTCAGCACATTTGTGTCAAACCTGTCCTTTTAATATTTTGCCAGTTGTGTGAAACTGTCATCACACATTGTCAAGACATTGTACTATAGACCTATTAGGAGAACCATGCATTATGGCGGAGGCATATAAGTAGCCGTAGCGATATGTCTAGTTGGATATATTAGCCATTTCAAAAACAATTTTCATCAAATAAACGTTGAATTCCTCGTAGAATTACATGCTCTTTCATATTTCATAAGAGGTTTCTCACTATCTCACCGAAGAAATGTGAGAAACCTGAAATTAGGTCTCAACCGAAACTGTACGATCCCTTTAAGTGTCAAAACCAAGGACTGCAGCCTGCAGCTTTATGTTTCATGATACCCACAGGACACAATGTTCATTCATGATTCAGAACTGGTATTCAAACAATCATGCCGCATTTAACTGATTTCATTCCAAGCATTCACTGAGCTGAGCTGCTGACATTTCAATCAAAGTCACATTCTCCTCATCGATAAATTCGCCTACCCTACGTGTACAAGATGGTCAAATCGGCCAACTCGACGGCCACTGCTTGCAACAAAGAGGGTTCACGGTTCACCGAAGTGTTCAAACTCCTTGAAATAAAGCTATATCTGTACACAATACAGTGTTACAGCCTACTGAGCAGTAACAGGTAACTGTATACTTTTTATGTACATTATAAATTAGATTGGACCTCTAGCTAAAGCTAAGGCACAGTTCTGTACCTGTGACATAATAAAAGCCCTACCCATTGTTTGCTAGCAATAACAATATCTCTGTTCACTCTTTTGTTGCTTGCACAATGACTGCTTGCTACAATGTACGATGTCTCTGTTCAGTAACGTTATGTCTCTGGTCTCTGCTATCAAGTGCAATTCCACACTATTTTTAAGACGGCTGTTTAAAAATAGTTTAGAACAGAGTGATAGAGGTTTTCTCAAATCAGACGTTGTACCCTGTACACAGAAAGTAATGAATTTTAAAGTTTCATGGTTTTTAACCTACATGTAACAGTGATACAGGTAATAGTGGCAAACGCATACAGTACAATCCAATCATAATGAACATGGTTGCAACAAAACTCTACAACGAAACAAAAATCGAGGTCCTAAAATCATTATTCCATCTTTATATACTTTGTACTATTCAGCTATAATGAAAGAAAACTGCCAGTCCCCAGTATTTTGCTATTGAACAGGAGTGCACTGTACTCAAATTACAAGAGATAACAATTACATGTACAGTGTACAGTGTATGTAAGTTGATGATGTCACAGTTTCACAAGTTTCCTACTGATCTACACACAAATCTTCACTCACAACTTTTTGTTCAATGTTGTTCATGTTGTTTTTTTTCACATGATATCAATTCCAACAATAACCCACCTTACCA
Source organism: Diadema antillarum (assembly GCF_040938485.1). Taxonomy (NCBI): domain Eukaryota; kingdom Metazoa; phylum Echinodermata; class Echinoidea; order Diadematoida; family Diadematidae; genus Diadema; species Diadema antillarum. Next base: position 6,170,614 of record NW_027270906.1, on the reverse strand, counting down.
TAGACATGATCTTGTTCATTAAGCTGGTAATGGTACATTGTAACTTGTTTTATTTTATTTGGTTGGTTTTAGTTGTCTTTTTTTTATTTTTTTTATTTTTTTTGGGGGGGGGGTAATTATGACCGTATCTAATGTGTATTGTAAAACATTGTCAAACGCACAGAAAGTTGGTATCGCATTCACCATCCCCTTTCATAGCTAAACTGGGTTCCCGTGGTCAATACATCTTTGTCTCTAATTTGTCACTATTCATAAAAAACCCAATAATAATAAAAAATAAAATATAGGCAACTTTTGTTGAATTACATTGTATACTACACCTTATTTCATGTCCATTAATATTCAAATGCAATTCAAAAACTTGGCTTTTTTTTTTCGTATACAGCTATGCAGCACAAAGGAATTAAATGGATATGAGCTGCTTTACTACTGTTGCATTATTGGCAATATAAATGCACATTAAGAAAAATGTTTGTGTGTGTGTGTAATAAACAAATACCTAGATTCTTTCTCCCTCTCCTCTTTTTTTTTCTTGTTTTAATTTTATGCATATGTCACATCTATAGGCAACCTGATAGAACAACATACTACATTTTACAGTGAATTGTGAAAGTAAACACTTCATTCATTCTTACGATCTAATTTGCAGTCAAAAGAGAAATATGACTTACACACAACCTTACATATATGTACTAAACACGTAAGTACTATCAAAGCCAACACACACTTTCTATTTTTATACATCTCGGGGTCTACAAAAGAAATCTTCATACTCTCCCTTCCCTTGAGAGTTAATCACACAAAACAAAAGTGCTAATTAAGGAGGATCTAGACTCTTCCTTTACAGGAAGGACCTAGGTAAACATTACTGTGTCTCAATTACTTTAGTTATAAAGAACAAGTTTGTACCTTTCCTGCTCTCCTCTGCCAAGTCAATATCATTTCCTGCTTGTGTTGCAAGTAGTGTGACTTGCTCACTTGACTTGGCCCATGGACGAAATAAAATATTCATAATCTGGTGGGAGGGGAGATTAGGGTAGCCAACTTGCATTACACTATACAGTGTACCTCTTCTCCTTCTTTTTTTTATCTCCATGATGAAACTCAACTGTCATAAAAATTGCTCAGCCACCTTTACTTTGAATGTTGCACACAGGGCAGCTGTTTGGTGTTTTTTTTTTTTTGGTTTTTTGGTTTTTTGGTTGTTTTTTTTAATGCAACTCTCATGCTACTGGTGAAAGTGCACTGATAGGACTTACTTGTATTTCAAGAGTGCCCCTGCATTATAAGCTTTTTCAAGTTATTGATGAACCATCAAAAACTAAATTGTATTCATCTTTGGTATATTACTTATGATCAGCGGAATTGGGTATGTTCCTGCTTACATGTAAAATGACTTTATGTATCTAAAGGCCAATAGATGTAATCAACATGTGCATGAGGAATAAACAAAAAACTTTTGGTTTGTGCCATCACAACATTTTTTTTAATAATTTATCTATTTATTCATTTATTATTTTTTTTTGATTGGCAGAAATTTCAAGGAATATAATTTAACTCGTTGAAGACGAGTCCCTACTCGAGCAAGCGTCTGTGGGAAATGTGTATTGCAGCAAAATCAAACCGTCCTCAATAGGCGTTTTCACATCAGCCCGATGTTTCCAAATAGCGCGCTATTTTCTGACTTGGGAAGTAAAAAAATATCTTGAGCTTGGATTTTTATCGGGCTGATGTGAAAACGCCTAATGGGTTAATTCGCACTGTTGCTATCATTCAACATCAATGTACAAACACCTGGTATGTAAATTATGAGTTCACCACTACACTTAGCAGGGCTGGCAGAACCATACAAAGGAATACATAAGGTGCCACCACTTTGCCCCCCCCCCCCCCCCCCCCCCCCCCCCCCCACACACACACTATCAACATAAAACACAAAACAAACACACAAAAACGTCTCACATCAGATTCTAAATATATGTTTAACTGCTTGGTGTAGTGGTCAGCATGTACAGTAGCACAGCCACTGACTGACTCAGCCTGTACTGATTCACCAGGGTCCCTCCTCACAAAAGGAACTTTCTTGCTCTCTGTTTTTTTCTCTCTCTTTCAAAAGAAAGAAAAGTATCTCATTGGTAGATATGTCAAGCAGTACAACCTGTAACTGTAGATCCTACTTAATAATTAGAGGTCAAGTCTTCATGTATACTACAGATTATCACTTACAATAAGTTGTAGATATGCTCTACAATTTGTATGTTAGTAGTGTAATTGGGTGTCTTTGTATGCTTCCACACTATGGTATTACTGCCCGGCATACTGGACAACATGGTAATTCCAGAAGCGCAAATCTCTGCGTAATAATGACATTCAATACGCACGGGACTTCAAAGACCAGCCTTACGATACTGAGCACTGAATGAGCCAAAATTCGCAAAAATGTGAGACACGAATGTAGAAATGCCAAGAAATTCACATTTCACCTCAGATTTTTATAGAAGAAGATGTCGATTTATCACAAGACTTTATTGCGTAAATTGTTCGAAATGTTCATGTTAGATCTTTTACAATACCATAGTACTGGGCCTCATTTGCCAATCTTTGTTGTCCGCTCGGTACGAATGTGCACAATGCATCATGGGTACATGTATGAATTGTGATTCTGGTACAAGGACAAGATGTGAAAGACGTCAATTATTCCATTACAAAAATTGTGTCTAGAGTTATAATGCGATTTTACACTGCACTTAAAGATAACTTTTTGTAGAGGGGCTAATTTGAGAGTGTGCATTTTCCAAAAATTGGAGTGAACAATGTACATAATCTTTTTTACATAAATTTGCTTAATTCGTATTAAGTTTTCAAGACTTTTTCAATTTTCTGCTGCAATTTTCAGGACTTTTTCTATTTTTTTTTTTGGCCATATTAAATTTTACTGCACAGAATCTTACAGCTTGTATTACACAGGTCTAGAGTATGTGGAATTCAGAGCAACAGAAAAAAAGCATCTGGCGATACGAAGGACACTCTCCTGTCAGAATCACAAAGGGGTTGCCTTCTGAACACCTGGTGTTTACTCTGCTTTTCATTACCAAACCACTGTAAACGAACATCAACGTACAATTTCTATCTTTTCGCCGTCCCCACCACCATGCCGCTGGATGTAGACTCTAAACTAAAAGTTATGTCCTAACAACACAACACTCAACAGTTTGCATTTTATCCACATGCCACACAACCACATTGACTGGAGTCATTGCGAATCTACTTTTAATGTTACTGTGCAAAGCTGTGTTCATTTTTACAGCAGAAGCAGACTTGTGTATTTAGACTCTGCATTGACTGGGGAAGAGAACTCAACTGACAAGTAAACTAACGTTACATGTACGAAGTAACAGTTAGAATCTAGGCCTTGTAACATGTTATGTTATTACTTTCACTCCAAATTCCAGTTAACATAAATTTACAAACATAAAAAAAAAACATTGTCATGATTGTCGTTGACGTTAGTAAGTGGACCTCTCCTGACTAACGTAAATACTTTAAAACGTTACAATTTAACGTTACACATACCAAAGTCAAAGAATTTCAAAGAGAATAAAACGAAGGGAATATTTCTTCAACTTCGGCTGCTACACTGCTCCCTCCCGTAGGCGCAATACATAAATAGACTAGATGTTCTATATATTTTACAATGCTCTTTTTCCAATCGCTATCTCTTCCATAGACAACACTGCGACTGCACTGCATGGATATGTACGTAGATAACTATAACCAGGGTCAGGGAGGTGTCTCTCTTACACCTCCCTGCTATAACGTCAGTGTAGCCTATTTTTACACACTGAGAATGTACACAGGCAAAGCAAAAGTCGATTGAGACCCAACTGACCACACGAAGAAACATTCGTCGAACGAATTTTAAATCCCACGGAAGTGGTAAAATTTTAACCTATCAAAGTGCATGTTTTGCTAAATACGAGTACAAGCAGCATGTAAATACATCTTGCCGACATACGTACCGATTCTCAGGTCACAAGCTGTTGAACATAATTATAAATTCATTTAACAAATAGTCCAGTGATCATGACTGTTCGTTGTCTCCGGTATTCGTTTCAATGGGTTACATGTAACAAACACAAAATACGTGGGGGTTGGTCTGCCTGCGCTGCGTTCCGTTTATCGTACAGTCAGTTCCAGTGCCAGTCACAAGATGGATTCGTTAAAAAATAAAGAGATCACGTGATCAACTCACCGATGACGTGATGTTCCGGTGCTCTCAATAGAGGGCGACTTGACAGTTCCAATTACTCGTACAACGAAGTTGTCACCACGTTACCTTCCAATGGATTTTCATCATTATCCAGTATTTCTTTCTTCTTCTTTCTTTGTCTTCGTACAAGAAACTGCAGCAAAAAGGATTTCCTGTTATCTAGGAGTTTCATCTTTGAAGATGCTTTATTTTACGCAAAACTGCCGGGTGGGTGGGCTTGATCAGCCATGATCTCCGTATATCCACCCCACCCCACTAATGGACGATGTCGGAAGATGGTCTTCTTTCCGAAGTAAAGGACGAATAACACAAGAAAGAAAAATTAACGTCTAAAACGGGCCAAAATATACCTTGATGTACTGAACCATAAAAGTATCAACTAAAGTGCAAAGTATGCAGATTTATTTCCATATTCATATCTATACTCAATTCAATTCAATTCAAATTCAAAGGTTTTATTTTCACTTCTTTCAACAGAATGTACAAAAAGTATTCGACATGCGTTTGAAGTAATGATACATTATATCTATGTATCTTGTATCTGTGTAACTCGTATCTATATGTCTATATTATTCATTATTATCTATGTAACTTGTATCTATATGTCTATATTATTCATAATTATCTACATCTGGGCATTTCCACGGTAACTCACGTTACATTTTGAACTCAAAATTAGGTCGTTGAGATCAATATCCTTAAAACCTAATTAGTGATATGAGTTACTATTATATGTGAATGAGTATCATGCACCTCCATCCTACCTCACAGCAACATTACATCCACAGACTCTTATGAGAACTATGAGAAAAAACACTACAAATGTCGGTAACTCACGTTACATAATTTGGACATGCAAAAATTTGGCATGTCTTATATTCAAAAGTTTCCTCAAACAAGAAACAGAGAGACTTTAAAGTCTATTGTGTCAAAGTCATGGACTAACAACATACATCACAGAGTATGGTAAAAATTCAAACTGTCTTACATTCTCCAGGTATCGTCATGTGAAGCGGTAACTCACGTTACGGTAACTCACGTTACAGTTTGTCCACATGATCACAAGACGATTTTTTGTCTTAATAATCCAAAGAAAACTTACCAAGACAACTTTTTTTCACAAACAAACTCCATGAATAAAGAATCTAAATTGATTTGAACATTGATCTGACAGTAATTAATCCCATTCTATCCATGAGATTACCAAAAGGCAGGAAACTTTACATTTAGAATACCAACTTGAAGATAAATTTCATTTTTAATTGAGTCATTTTCCAAGCTTTCATTTGTACTGAGACAAAAATTGTATTCAACAAAATGATATGAAACAGAGTCTATTTCATTAAATTACACTCTTTTCCAGTTAACAAATGCATCAGAAATTGAGGATTTAATTGAGAATTTGATTTGATTGTTTTTTTATTTTACTAGATTTAAATGGATTTCAGGCTATCTAGATAAAACAAGTCATCCATAAACTATTCCATTTAATACACTGAGTCACGAGACTAGAGACCTGTACATGTTAGTCTGTGGAGAGTTTAAAGGTTCAGAAATGAATATTTCAATAAATCTTTTAACTTTTAAACAATATATATTATATTTTATATTCCAATTATTTGATAATTGTTTGAATAACTCGATAATCAATTGTTTGTATGTTTGATTTGTTTACAAATTCTTATACTAAACTGGTACAGAAATTAGACTTGAATTACAGAAACTGCAGATAAATTTTAGTTATCTGCTACCAGTATTGATCAGTTTAATAAAACATGTTCATAAATGTTTAAGCCTTAAAAAACAATGGCTGTGGTCTATGAAATGTCAAGTAGCCATAATTTAAATTGTACATACATGTAAAAAGTATACCAGTTTTTTCTAGAGTAATCAAGCAGACTGAAGCAGTAAATCCCAATGAAAAACATGAATAGTTAATATTTTGTGATCAGGAGGCTAACTATTAATATCACAAAATGTTGATAGTTTGCTTTAAGGTACATGACTGTCCAGCTCTTGAAGAAAATGTCTGATAATGAGGTTCACATTCAACAAGTTTTTGGTAATAGATCAGCATGTAAAGTAAATTATAGTAAACATGGAAAAGTTTCATTGTAGGATTTTGCAACAATATAGCTAAAACCTCAGAGTAGAATAGTATAAAACACATAAGCGTGTCAAATTCACAATGTTCAGTTCTCAAAAATCTCAGAAAAAACAGCAGGAAGCGAGCTCCAATCTTAAAATTCTGTTCATTCATGTACAGTGTAAATGTTTCAGCCTCATAAACAATGGCTTTGGTCTATACAGGTAGGTATAAACTATGAAATGTCAAATAGTAATCACTTGAATTACAAAAACAAGAACTTTTCAAGAGTAATCATGCAGTGATTATCCCAATCAGGAGGCTATTAATAGTTATCACAAAATTTTGAAAATTTGCTGGAACAAGGTCCATGCAGCTTTAGAAGAAATGTCTTTTAACAACTTTTGTAACAGATCAGTATACATGCACTGTAATATTAAATAGTAAATGTGGAACAGTTTCTTTCAGAAGTTAACATGTGATGAACATGTGTAATTGATACATTGTACATGTAGACCAGTTGGTTTGGTGATAGAGAGAGACCAAGAGAATAAAAATCTACTGGAAATAGAATCTTCATACAAGAGTTCAGTAATCATGTACTCATTGGTTACTTACAATCACAACCTTCATATCATTTCTTGGTATTAAAGAAAAATCATGTTGGTAACTCACGTTACATTGTGGTAACTCACGTTACATGGTAACTCACGTTACAATTTTAAGACCTCTGTTATGAGAATTTGAAGCAAAGACTATAAGTCCCATCATATTTCTTGGATGTGTGCTGCATAGTTATTTGATAATCCAAAATACCATGTCTCAGTTGGGCATAGTAAAATTGCTAGGTTAAAAAGTTCATGTTTCGGTAACTCACGTTACAGCAGCTTCTCGAGCTATGTAAGAGCACGCTGCTGTCCGAAGTACATATCTTATATCGAGGTCTCCACTTTATTTACTGCTAGATCAACATATTTTTGATTTGTAAAACCAAACAAAGTTTGATTTGAGCCTCAAATATAAAAAATTATCACAAAGAGCAACAGAAATGCATTCTTAGGAATTTTTAGGTCAAAAAATGCTTTCTGGTTTCAAAAGGTATAAAAATGCACAAAAGAGAACTTTTCCTAAAGGTAAAGTTGGTTTCACACACTTCAAACTATGGCTAACAAAGTAAGATTATCAGTTGTCCTGAAATATGCGGGTAAAATTTTGGTGGTCATGTCGCACAACTCACGGAAATGCCCATCTATATCTAAATCTATCTATCGCTGTTTCTCTCATTTATCACACACTCAGCAAATAAAGGAAAGTAAACACTTTTTCGAGTTCAGAATATTTTCATAGAATATTTCGATGAAAATCAATGTATTATATATCATATCAAAGGTAATTTAATTGACTATCAACCTAGTAGGTCAATATAAAGGGAAACGTTTGGGCATGAGTGAACACGTTCGTTTTTGTCCTCCAAGGCATAAAAGTAAATATTGCAAAAATTGACATTAATATTTTTGTCTTTCATTTACAAGTGCCCTTCAAGATAGCAATGATAACAAAAAACCAGTTTAACATAATGAGAGACATGAATGAAATAGTAAAGAAAAAAGTTTTGTTTCCCTTTATCCCTTTATAACATCAAACAAAATCAAAGTTGCTGTTGTTGTGTTTTAAAGAAAGAAGAGAGAGAAAAAGGGGCCTTATAGAACACATAATTTGCCCCAGACAATACTGACATAAATCAAACATGAATATTAGACGTGGTTATGTCTCCACGAGGGAGCTCATAAAGTCTCCACGAGGGACCTCATATTGGAAGTCTCCGCAAGGGAGCTCATATTGGATGTCTCCGCAAGGGAGCTTATACAAAATAACTCCACAAAGGAGCTTATGCAAATTTTAATTATTATGGTAGCCTTTATTGATATTTTGGGCTTCAAAGATATCATAAAGATCATAGGTATATTTTTGCAACTGAATTCATGTTTTTCATTGTGTTAAATTTGTCTTTTGTTCTTAGTGTTTCATGGAAGAGCATTTACGCATGAATGGCAACTTGCTCTTTTTTTGAAATTTTTACTTTTGTGCCTTGGGTTAAGAGGAAAACAAAGGTGTTCACTCATACGTAAAATTTCCCTTTTTATTGACTTACCAAGTTGATAGCCAATTAAATCACCTTTTATATGGTATGTAATACATTAACATTTAGCAAAACATTTTATGAGAAATAAACTTGAAAAAGTGTTTACTTTTTTTTGTGCTGAGTGTATGTCATACGTATAGAGAGGGCAGCGTTGCCAGGTTCCATCAGAACAAAATCCTCAAAAGGCATGTGAAAAATCACCAAAAGTCATAAAAAATCACCAAATTTGAAAAATTTTAGTTTCGGCTTCAATTTCAAGACAACTGACGTCAATAAACCTGCAAACACTCTGCATAATTGCATTGCGCGAGTCTCGGTGCAATTTACGCCGCGCCGTATACACATTAAATGCTTATGAAATCTTTTATCTATGGATAGTATTCAGTGTGGGAGTGACAAAATATGCACAGATTGTTGTTTCTACAGGAAATTGTAATGTGTACATGTGTACTTGATCGCGATATAAGGGGAGAACTTCGGGCAAAATGCATTTTCGTTTTCATTCAATCACCAAAAAATTACCAAAAAACACCAAATTTTGATTTGGTTACCAGGCTAAAATTTTGTCACCAAACAATTAAAAAATCACAAAATTTCACCCTTTTTGGTTACCAAAATCACCATCTGGGCCCCATTTCATAAAAAGTTGATATGATAGCAACTCTTGCTGGAATGACTATTGTCATAGTAACGACAAGAATCCCGCTTCCTGATTGGCTGTTGCTATTGGAAGTTGTCATTCCACCAAGAGTTGACATACTAACATCTTTTATGAAATGGGGCCCAGGCAACGCTGATGAGAGGGAGGGAGATGGAGAGAGATATAGTATACCTGCTATAATTCACATATGTGCACATTTTGTGCTTTCTCGTCATTGGCAGACCAGGGGAGTTTCATAAAGTTGTTCGTAAAGTTACGAACGTTAAGAACGACTGATGATCAGTTCTTGTGCTGGATTATGGAAATTCTGGTGAGTATAGCACATCAGAACTGATCACCAGTCGTTCGTAACTTTACGAACAGCTTTATGAAACAGGGCCCAGGTCTGTATAGATAAGAAAATTATACGAGAAAGGTAAGACTGGTAATTTTGAGTATCCTATTCTATGACGAAGTTATTTTGTGTGCCACAAACGTGAGCAGGGCCTGCTTCTAAGAACACAATTGACTCAACACACCAATGAAAGGATTATAATGTTTCTGTTTTTCTGGAAGTTGAATAACAACGTATAATCTTATTTTTTTTTGAGAGAGAAAATTTTCTAATTATTTAATCCGAAGTGTGCTCAAGATAAATGAATTTCAGTTCTTTAGAAATGCAAAAGCTCTTTATTTATTAGCTAATGCGGGAGGGGCATATATAGACCCTATATTCGATCTTTAAATAATTTGAGTAGCAGGCCATAAATGAGAAAGTCACACAGCTATCAAATTAGTATACTGTTTTATCGGATAACAAACATATTGTATTACTTTGTGCAGTGATTTTTTTCTCAATAATCAAAAAAGGTGCATCTGAATATAGAACTTTATTCAAATTATCCAACAGACTTAGATATCAGATTTTCAAGAAATTTAGTTTGATCAGCAATATTATTGATAAGTTCAAGTCATTGTTGAAAACTTATCTGTTTACTCAACTTTAATTATATTGTTTTGCTGCTGCATGTTATATCTTAATACGTATATTTACATAATGCTGTATTTTATTTTAATGTCATACTTCTTTTTTTTTTCCCGGATCGATGCGCTTAGAAACATCAGTATTAAGGGCTATATAAATGTTATTCATTATCATTATCATTTATCATTGAAAACATGTACTCAACAACAACAAACAACAAAATGAATAGTTAGTTTGTTATGAATAATTTTTTTAAGAAACCTAAACAAATAAGATACATTTTCTTCTTTTACTTTATTATTGAAAGGTGTCGAAATGCACCAATAAAAGTGTTGCATTCCAGATTGTTGCATTACAATAAAAAAGAAGAAGCAAAACCCTCGTTTTCGCAAGCCCCCCCCCCCCCCCGACATTATCATCTCATCTGATTTGATGGCTGTTCATTGGACTCTGATGGGAAATCTCTAAATCACATCTGGTTCTAGAGAATTTTTGTTTTAAACAATTTCCTAAATTAGGATCTTTTGCCCCTCTCCCTCGACTTGGTGACGCACCCTTCCAACAAAATAAATTTCTATTACTACTCTGGGGATGCTATACCTGGCACGTTTGGTGAAAATCTGTCTGTATGATATAGGGTTTTCAAGAAAGAGCTTAAAATGTGAAAGTTTTGCCCCATTCCCCCCCCCCCCCCCCGGCGCCTTGCTGGATCCACTATGAGAAAGTTTAAACTAGAGTTAATGTCTTCATAGCACTAACTTAGCTCTATCTTCCTTTTGTTTGTTTGGTTTTTTTTTGCTAAAAAAAGAAGAAAAAAAAAGGAAAAAAGACTAAAACAAAATCCATATGGAATCAAATGAGGAATGGATAGGAATGTTTTCAAAATTTACAACAAATTGCAATAAGTAACAAGGATGATGACATAGCAGCCTCACCATATAAGACTGCATGCAGTTGGGGCTCAAGGAAGCAGGACGAAAGAATTAAGAAGGCATGCATAGATTCTACACCTGATGAAATTTTTAAACATGCGGTATTATAACATGGAATTACATTGCTACATTAACAATTCTGAAATACATGACTGTGAGTCTGCTATGAATCAACATTGCTCAGTGTAATTTCAGAGTGTTGATATCTCTGCTCAAGGACCACAATAAATTCCACAATAATCTATTCGTGGAGCTGTCGATTTATGTAATAAATGATGTGAAATTATAAAGATAGTCTGGTCATGCCCCTTAACAAGTTCGGAATCTTATCATCCTATCCTAAAGTGATAAGGTCATAACGTCTCCTGGCAAGTGGATTCGCCTTCATACATACCGTATGTAATGTAATCATTATACGTCACACACACATCAACTCCCCCCCCCCCCAGTGCATTAATACACTATACTTTTGTATTTATTTACTCAGAAATTGGTTAACAGTGTTCATCTTCTCATCATATTGTTGATTTACATGATTTTATTTATCTACCTTAATATTCATTTATTTGTTCACTTGATTATTACGATTTTTTTTCCAGCTGAAGAGGCCAGAGAGAGAGAGTCTTTTGGCATGATGTCTTTGGTATGCCCCATCAGTTATTTTCGTATACTTGTGAATTTACTGCTGGAAGAGAGGCGAGTATCTGATAATCAAATATGCGGATGATGCAGTGATTTCAGGGTATTCAATGTGGATAGATTGATCGATTATTCAAGTGGTTGGTTCCGCATTACTTTGTTCATTGCGGGAACAAAATGAAAGATGTGATATAGATTTCAACAACACTGATAGGATCTTAAAGAGTTCAGGAAATTGTATTATTATGTATAATACCAGTTTATTCACAACAGCCCGCACAAGATATCAGGAAGAATGATTTGGGTTTGCTGCTATTTTGTCTACGTGAGCTGAAAAAAAATCAAACAACCATCAAAAGATCCTTCTCAGTGGTATAGAAGACGAAATGAGGAACTTTGATATGTAAGACAGTATAAAAGCGGCTTGATTAAGGCTACCGGTACCCACGCTGCGGAGCTGTACGTCCGACAGACCTTTTCTCTATGTTGTGGGAGAGAGAAGGCTACGCATAACCGCATTTTACGCTGTACCAGGGCTGTTTCCAGTGAATGAGGTAATTTTTGTTGTAGTTTTCATATTATGATTATCACTGGAGATATTACGATGTATACCTTTGAGCTAGCTTGACCTCGGCACTACGCTTTCTAGTCTAGTAAGTGTCTCGACTGACACCGGCATACAAACACTACAGTCCCAGATGTACATGTTCGCGTGTGGATGACACTGAAATGCGCATAGCGTAGGGTAGGTCCAATTGTATGACTTACTTAGATTTCTACTTGTCCAGCACATGCACTGCACAACTACCACAGAAGAGCTATAAGTGAGTATAAAAACAGTTAAGAGAGAAAGGCCTACTTCTTTTATCACAACATGAAAGTCCCACCTCATTTCTAAGTTGGACTGCGACTGGATTTACCAGCACGCAGCAGAGTAACTAACTACACGCAGCCGCTGTCGCTTCACGACAGCGGCTGCACGTCTACTCCTTCGCAGAGGTTGTTATTTTTCAGCGATGGGTGTATGTTTCCTTCATGAATATCTTTATTAATTGTGGAAAACTAAAATATAAGGAATCCCCGTAATCTATGATAATCATTCAATAATCGGTATGCGTATAATTACGTCAAAAACCCACCGAAATCCGTCCTTAAAATCAGGTCTGTAAGCGTCCGTATTGCTTCACTCCTCATCTTCTGCGTGTTATTGAATGGCAATCACTCTCCTATACTACAATGTAGCTAGTCGGAGCGGAAGTGGATGAGCTAGTCGGAGCGGAAGTGACGTCAAATCATGAGAGCAGCACGTGCGGAAATACACGTACATAGAAGACGACAAGCTTTACGTAACACACGAAACGCACGGGCGTACGTAAAATGCTGCCATGGTACCTAGGGTTGAGCGTTCGTGGTAGTTCGTTGATTTTGTGAATCATCGCACAATCTACTCCGAAAAATTCAACAATAAGGTTTGGATACCAACAAAACACCAAATTCAACTCAACCATCAGCAAAATACGATATACATAGTATAGGTGGGTGGTATTACTGTTAAAATCAAACAAAATAAAAGACATTTTTTGTGGTCTTGCCGTCAAAAGCGACGGTCGTTTACCACGTTTAAACACTAGTACATGTCAGACTGCTGTGCTTTGCACAGCGCTCTGGTCAGGCTACCAGCAGAGTCCAGTGCAGAGAAAAGAGAGTCCATCGGCATCGCATTGCGCATTGAATATTGTGTCCAAACTGGGCAAAGAAGCCCTTTCTTAATTGAGTCCTCTTATTCAAAGATGTAAGGGTGATCTTTCTTCATTTGTATTTCAGTATCTAAGCAAGATGGTCTTTTTGTGCACAGATAATTTGGCTTGATTGTTCAAGTATGATTTATGATGTTTCATGGTTCTGTCTATCACTGTCTAGCGGCTAAGTGGGTTTGGAGACGTGATCCACCAAGATGTACGCCTTTCATAGAGAGGTGCACCCTCCTACCGGGGTGGAGCACTGCGTCTACTGCCACTTTTTCACCCAGGACCAGCAGAATCTTGTCGTCGCTAAGGGCTCTGAGCTGACTGTCTATTCTATGATTACCGTTGACTCCAACAAACCAGCAGACAAAGGTAGGGCCTAGGGCAGTTCATCCTTGATACTGATAGCACTCTCACACTTTTCTAAAGTAGGCTGCAATAACAAGAATGAAATCAAACATCAGACCTAAAATAGGTGATATTAAGATTTCATGTGTTTCATGAAGCAGTTACATTACTAGCAACCTTGAAAATGCAGATTAGGAGTAGTGAGGATACCATTGCATTATAAAGTCTTCAATTTAGCTTTGCACAAATGTTTGTTTTGTTTTGTTTTTTTCATTTGGAAATGTTGTCTTTATGGTATGAGGATATGCTAAGTCTCCAGAATGAGGTTAATCCCGATTTCTGTGACCACCCAGTGAGGTCAAGCTTGACAAAACAATAATAGGAATCATAATAGTTTGGGGGTAATGTTTTAATTGTTGAATGTAAAAAGGCAAAGTAGGTGATCTATCTTACTCGAAGAGTTGTGCAAGTTTTTAAAGGAATGCAGAGAGCAATGAGGCTTTATCGTATTTCTCCCACTTCCAAGATTCAAAGCCCAAGCAGAAGCTGGAGCAAGCCGCCTCCTTCCGCCTCTATGGGCAGGTGATGTCCATGAAGACTGCCCAGGTGACAGGCTCAGGAAGAGATGCACTCCTGCTCAGCTTTATGAATGCTAAGGTAAAAGGTCACCCCCCCCCCCCCCCCCCCCCCCATGTACATGTCTCCTTACCTTGTCCAGGCCTTATCAGAAATCATCAACTTTATAAATTTTAAAACACCATATATTTAGCGAGTCTAATTTTTTTGCGAAGTCAAACTTCTGGACAATTTTGTGAATGGTTAAATTCACCATCGTAGAGTACAGTAAATTAATGGAGAAATGCATGCCTGCACTCACATTCATATCGGGATCAGACTTAGTATTTTTGCTCGTCAAATTTGCGAATAGCAACCAACCCATGAAATTTGCTTACAAAAAACCTCACAAAATATATGGCATATACAGTATTGATGAAAAGCAGTGCAAGCGCAACAGAGCTTGATGTATCACTAATAGTGATGAATTGACTTTAGAAAAAAAAACAACAATTTTATTAACCTGCATTTTTGGATGTAGTTTGTTATATCATTAACCATTATCTATAGCAATAAACTGTTCTCTACTTGTAAATTTTTGAACTTTGAAGAGGAAAATGTAAAGAGGAAAGGTAGGAGGAATCAGACATTTGTAAAACTTGTGGAGATTTGCCATACTGAGTGGAATGGGAGGGGAAAAAAAAAGATGACGCTTGATATAGAAAAGTTTTATAAACATAGAAATAAAAATATCTCAAATATCTCAGGAACAGTACATACATGTATTTGGGTTGTCATACCTGTAAAGATTTTATATATGGCTTATGTATATGTGACAAATGAATAAATATGTATGCAACACTTCCTGTTGTAAAGATTAGGATTATTCTTAGTGATTCCCTTTCATGTAATCAATGATTTTAATCCATATGACAATGGCCATATCCTTCATTGTTTATCTGAAAGTGAAATGTTGATTGATATAATTAATCTTTCTGATTGCAGCTCTCTATTGTTGAGTACGACCCCAGTATGCATGACCTCAAGACTGTGTCCATGCATTACTTTGAGGATGACGAATCAAAGGTAACAATTTAATTTGCTCTATTTTGTTTTGCCTGCATAGTGTAATGGAATGGGTCTGCTACCACTTTTAATTTTCCACAACTTTCATTTATCCCTTTAATAGATTTTACACGAGAAATATAATTTTTTTC
The DNA here is from genome assembly GCF_040938485.1 of Diadema antillarum. NCBI lineage: Eukaryota > Metazoa > Echinodermata > Echinoidea > Diadematoida > Diadematidae > Diadema > Diadema antillarum. The sequence continues at coordinate 6,155,054 of NW_027270906.1, read as the reverse complement.
TTGTGGAAGAACAATTTTTGTAATTGTTGAGTGATTGATTATTTATTTTATTTCTTTTTATTCATTAATGTTTTTTTTTGCTCTCCCTAATTTCTGAAACTTTAGGATTGGGCATTTTTCTTTATAATGAAGCTCTCTGTGTATTCTGATTTTACTCCTTTGATATGAGAATAAATTGAGCATAAATGTAGCTTGAAATTGTACAGTATACACTAGTTGTGGAAATTGACAATTGTCTGTCACATTAATAGATTTGACACTCATCGAAATTTTTAGTCTGGTAATAATAATAAAAATGGTTATAGTTAATAGTTATTGTTTTGATTGGTTATCTACCAGTAGTAGGGATGAGTCGGGTAGTGATGATCAAAATTATTATTGTAATATAAAATGATTATTGTGTTGATGATGATAATGACAATACCATAATTATTTGTTACTGCTCAAAAATATCACATGCGGCCACCACTATTTGTTTGCTGTGTAATCCCACCACAGGAGGGGTCTTTCCGCAACATTCACCACCCCCATGTAAGAGTGGATCCTGACCAGCGCTGCGCCATCATGTTGACCTATGGCTACAAGCTTGTGGTTCTTCCATTCCGTAGAGATGGGCTAATAGAGGACCTCGACAAGTCCCTGGGAAGGTGAGGCTACCCAGCTGATTTACTGTAAAACCAGAAATTTTCAGACACTTACATGAAACTTTCGAGAATTTTGCAAGGAGTCAAAATTTGTGAAAGTAAAATGCATGCAAAGTGTGTGTCTACACATTGCATTGAATGCTAGTGGCAGTTTGCAAAAGTGTCATGCTGCGAAAAAGACCGTCAACTCTAATTTGCAAAAGTTGAAGAAAATGGCGAGAATGTTTCTAGTTTTTACAGTATGTACAGTCAGAAAACAGTACAGTATGACCGATGACTTGTTCGAAGTGAAATGGCAGTATCTTTTTTGTGTTTCCATATTTGATTTGTATGATGCACATTTTAGATTAAAAGAATCTCACAAAATTATTTGTCTATTTAAGTTAAATTGAATTTAGATTATTTGGCCGTAACGTTTTGGTGTTTTCACATTTGATTTGTATGATGCACACTTAAGCTTAAAGGGTGTGTACAGTTCTGGTCAAGGTGAAGATTTAGCTTTTAACATATTGTGAGATATTCAGAAACCACTCTATGAGATGTCAAAGAGCATGCAGTTCTAGGGGTATCAAAAGTTTAATCGATGAAAATCGGTTTTGAAATGGCTGAGATATCCAAAAACAACGTGAAACAAAGAGATACTAATAAAGTTGGGGCATGTCGCCTTTTATTATTATCATTTTTTTGGATATCTCAGCCATTTGAAAACCAATTTTCATCAAATAAATGTTGAATCCTTCTTAAAAGTACATGCTCTTTCATATTTCATAAGAGGCTTTTCATTATCTCACTTAGGAATATTCAAAACATAAATCCCTACTTCAACCAGTACTGTACAGTCCCTTTAAAAGAATCTGACAAAATTATTTGCCTTTCATCGGAAATGTGTAAATGAGCAACAGCATGTAATTCTTGTAGCATATTGACAGAGAGGGTCATGATGCAGTGAAATGTTGTTTCAGATTATTTTTTTTTTTAAATTACACTTGAGGATTAGAGTCATCAATAGGAGGGATGGAATTATTTGCTTTGAAAGCGAAAGGATCGAAGGAAGGTTTTATTTGTGATTTGCCCAAAATATGGAGAGTTCAAGAGTAGTGATGTATTTGCAATACAGATGTGCAATTACATAATGAGGTGCGAAATAATCTTTGAAATACCTAAAATGACATCTGCAGCAGTCGGCGTGGAGCACTGATGCCGAGCTACACCATCAAGCTGAATGAGATGGATGAACCCATCAACAATATCCTGGACATCCAGTTCCTCCACGGGTACTACGAGCCGACCTTGCTCATTCTCTACGAACCGCTGCGCACATGGGCTGGGTAAGTTTGCCATTGGGAAATATTACAATTCTGCTTTTATTGTTATTTTTACGATCAAGCAAATTGTGCATCCTGATTTATGACAGGATGGTTTATAAATGTATTTAAATTACAGATTTTTCTCCTCATTGGGGATCTCATAACAAGCTGTTGAATTAAACTGAACACCTTTCAACACTTTGAGCCCAGTATGTGCACACTAGTTGTATTGCTATTTTATGTTTGGGCAATTTGTGGTCAAGTTATCTAGTTTATTTATAGAACATCAACTATTACGTGATAAGCATAAGTATGGATGTGTCAGTAAATGCTGTAGAACATAGAATTCTTTGATAATCTTCCAATGAATGAGACCAGAGTAGTGATTCAAAGATGGTACAATATTATGAAGTCACCCTAATTTGTATAGAGTGGTATGGCATCTTGAAGTTGGCTCCTCAGCAGTTTATCACTTTCAATACCATAGGAAATTACGATGCAGTAGATGTCAGGCTTTCAAGTAAATCATGCTGAAAGGGTTAAACTAAAATTGTTTATACATGTAACATCCTTCAGTACAGATCTAAGAAGTCAGTCCAAAGTGTTTAAGTCAGACAAAATGGCACACGATAATATTTTGGTCACCTGTTAAAATGTCAATTCAAAAGAAGACAGTATTCAAAAGCACAGTATATTCAGACAAACTTGTACTTTGGAGGAAAACCACATAAAAGTAGTGCGTTCCTTTAAACCTGTATTGTGTCGTACCATTGAGTGGACAAACTTTGATCTGTTTGTCATGTGACCTGCAGGCGTGTGGCAGTGCGACAGGACACCTGTGCCATCGTGGCCCTGTCCCTCAACATGGCCCAGAAGGTCCACCCCATCATCTGGTCCCAGAGTAGTCTTCCCTACGACTGCCAGCAGGTCTACCCTGTGCCCAAGCCCATCGGTCAGTTTCTGGTCTTAACACTCTGATAGAGAGTACTGAAAAAACAGTCTGTACCAGAAATTTAGCATTCTTATTCTTTATGTGATGTTTGTTCCAGTTACTGTATACGCTGTTTTTTTGCTTACAGATATTTTGCGCGAATGAGGTGACAGACATTTTTGCGTGATGTTGTTTTCGAGGATTGACACAGGGGCCATCATAAGCGCACTATTACCTTGGCTCGTGGTGACATTTTTCCATGTTGTCAAATTCGCGGTCCAAGTGTGATTCACGAAATTCGAGAAAATTAAACCGTCTCAAAAATACCAGCTTATACAGTACATTCTACAAGTGATGATGATTCAATAATTGAAGTTATGCTATTGGTACATGGTTGTTTGCACACTTGACTGCTTTGACTTGGTTTAGAGTGCCCCCCCCCCCCCCCCCAAAAAAAAAAGAAGAAGAAGTAAATGAACAAAAATTGAGGAGACTAGACAAACATTTCTTGTCTTGATGGCCGTAAGGTGATTGTAATACATACAGAGCATTCAACTGTAGGATCAGTTGGGTGAAAAGAAAGCGCTCTTGTGATTGATATTCACTTCTTTATGCCTCAATTTTAGACTGTGATGTGATTAGCATGAACCTAACCTTTCGTGTCATGTGCTCACAGTTTGATCACTCAGTGTGCTATCAACACTGCTGTCAATATTCAAAATTTGTGAGCCGGTTCCTTGGTATGTCAAAAATAAAAGCATATGGTAAAAATATAAGGTGTGATCTCATACTTTTGATTTTCTGCATCCTACCAGGTGGAGTTCTGATCATGGCAGTAAACTCGCTGCTGTACCTGAACCAGAGCATCCCTCCCTATGGCGTGGCCCTCAACTCTCTCACGGACTGGAGCTCAGCTTTTCCCCTCAGTAAGAATCTGCTTTGAATCTAGGAAGGAAACCTCTTTGCCAAGAAATCACTGCAGGAAATATTGGCAAAGTCTCACTTGTCTTGCAGTCTATGATAAATTATGAGGATGAAAGGATACGAAGTTGCCAATTCTCGGATGTCATCTATTCTATATTTGACTACTATGTCAACAATATCAGATTCTTGGAGAAAGAATTCTTAGCTCCTTGATATGTTGTTCTAATCTTTGAAATATTATAGAGTTCTGTACTCTTCATTGATGTAAATCATCTTCAAAATGACTCAGAATTTTATATTTTTTCAAGTCAAGTGCTGACCATGCTTTATGCATCAGCAATTTTGAAAACATGTACACTCCTTATTTTGCTAAAATGTTTTCAGTAATTATTTGTCTTCTACCGTTTTTTTTGTTTTTTTTTGTTATCATTGTATCATAAATAATTCTTTTTTTTTTTGTCATTTGTTTCCTGTTATATTAGAAACACAAGAAGGAGTCAAACTCTCGCTGGATTGCACCCAGGCTACGTTCATCTCGTATGACAGACTGGCATTGTCTCTCAAGGATGGTGAAATGTGAGTTGAAAGAGAGGATCCACATGCCCTTCCCTTTCATAGGATTGTGTAGCATTTGCCACACCCCCTTCCCCCGCACTTGACGTTGTTTAAAGCAGTCAAACGCAATCCATGCAGTTTCTAAACATATTATGGGTCTTCACTAACTAAATGTAATTTGTGCTGTGCTGTGCTGTGCAAGCAAACATCTCTAATCTCTGGTATGAAAAATGATTTGATTATTTTCTGTGTCAACTGCAGTCAGATTTCTTTCATAGTGTGATTTTGTAATGACATTTACTGCAAATTACAGATTTAGTAAATGCAATAATATTTGCAGCAAAACCAATGTTAACTTACAGTATGACGAGTGTACATATGTGATGTTTGATTGTATTCTGCAGCAGTGTCACAGGTATAGTACATGAGCAGCAGATTGCAAAATATTTTGACTGGCTTGTCAAATGATACTTAGCAACTCTAGAAAATGTGAACAGCTATATCAAGTTTAAGTGAAATCCTCTTGACTTCCCATCGTTTGCCAGATATGTGCTGACACTGTTGGTGGATGGAATGAGAAGCGTTCGGGGATTTCATCTCGACAAGGCTGCAGCCAGTGTCCTCACAACGTGTGTAAGTAGCCCATAGTAATATTGGTTTGATGAATTGTGTAGTATTGTCTCATTTACTTGGGGTATTCCCTTCGGGTGTTAACGCTACTCTCCAAGAGGATTCTTGCCCTGTGGTTGCAGTGGGTTCATGATTTCCTCATAGGACAATCCATTTCAAGATCTTTAGAAATACAGTATAACTGTTACCTCTGAATATCTCAGAGTTTGCAGGAAGAATGAGATTTGATTTTGAAAAAGTAGAGACAAGAGTCCCTAGTAAAAACGTCACTTCATTGATATCTGGACTTTGTGTCAAGAATAACTTGGGGTGGTGTAGACAGGAACAGTGTGCCAAGAATCACTGAAAATGAAGTTTTAAACATCAGATATCTGTCTTCATTGTCAAATCATGATTTTGGCATGTTCACGTATTGGTACGGTTCAATACAGTGGACTCCCGTTATAATGAAGTCCTCAGGAACGGCAATTTTCTTTCGTCATATCAAAATTTTATTATAACCGAACAAATAAACAATAAAAAACATAGAACAGAAAATGTGGTGGTCCGAATTTTTACTTCATTATAACCGGAATTTTGTTATAACAGCGTTCATTATAACGGGAGTGCACTACATGATTATGTCTTTATGTGTATCCATCAGATATGCCCAATGGGAGATGGTTACCTCTTCTTAGGCTCACGTCTTGGCAACTCACTGTTGCTGAGGTATACAGAGAAAGTATCTGACACCAGCTCATCAGGTAAGACATTTACCACTGCAGTAACATGATCTCTGGTTTTGAATGATGTTTATACAAACAACAACAAGAACAAGTATAATATCAACCCTATTCTAACTGGGCTACTTAAGACCAAGTTTTTACTGGGGGGGGGGGGGGGGGGGGTCAATTTGACCCCCCTTCAGATCTCGGCCGCCGATCGCACGATCGCTGCAAAATTTTGCCTGTACATAGAGCCGGATGTCAACTACAAGATTATATGGTCATACAATAGAAAAAATTTGATTTTATATTTTTTAATAAATTAATTATGCAAATTTATGCATGAAATCATATTTTCACCTATAACTCCATTAAAAAGATTGAAGGATTGCTAAATTTTTGTGTCAGAGTTCCTCAAGACATATCAAACAATTTTCTTATAAAAAAATAGCGCAATCAAAATCAGTTTCTTTTGTTTTGTATTGTTTTGTTAATTTCTTATGTATTTTATTGTTTTTTCGACCTTTTGTTTTCTATTGTTTTTTGCCAGAATTTGTTGCAGGCACTTTTCCAAGCTGATCTACATTAGAATTGATTAATTTCAATGGTTAAAAGTTGAAATAATCTAATTTATATCAATTAAACAAAAAAACACAATTTGCATTGGATTTGCACACAAAATCATGAATTTGAGCTGTTTTGGGGTTGACATGCATATGCAAAACATTGCGTAACTTCAGAACGGTGTACCTGGACATCGCAAATTTGGTCTCAAAATATGCGGGAGACTTCAATGAAAAAAGTCATGAAACGCCGCTGCAAAATCTTTGCGCGTTGCGGAATTGTGGCGCGAAATGTCGAGGGGGGGTCAATTTGACACCCCCCCCCCCTCCCCCAGTTAGAATAGGGTTAAGTCAGCTTTGCAGCTGTATTTAGCAGACCAAAGGAGAGGCTGTAGTAGTTTGGACACTTTGTAAGAACTGGTAGGCATTTGTAGATTTTAATGCCAAGTTGCAATGCCACATACAACATCGAAATATGTATTTACCATCCAATCATTAATGTCAGAACAAATCATAATTTAGTTGAACATATTTCACACACTTTGTTGTCAGTAACTACATTGACCTGTGTGGCAAGATATGATTTTGGTGATTTTTTTTTTTTTTTTAATAATGAGGGTGACATATTACTTGATAGGTTGAAATGAATGTCTGATATGTTAGTGTCTGTAAACTATGTTTCTTGTTTTGGCACAAATCCCTAACAGTGTGACTTAACCCTAAGAAAGCATCATGTGGTAATTCACAGATGAAGTCACCAACTATTCTTCAAAACTTGGTCCTAAATCTCCCACTGAGGCATGTATCCCTTCAGCCAATTGTTTGTGTCATGAATTCATTTTGTTTGGAGTATTTGTCATGAGACAATTCAATATCTATGTATTCTGTTTGACAGATGCTGTGAAGTCAGGGGACAAAAAGGCGGTAAGTCTATGAATCCTCATTAGTGGGATAGATAGTCTTTGTTATCAGACCCCTGCCTAATGAGATTTTTTGGTTCATCTTCTTGTGTGATGTTTAGGAGATTTATGAAATTGAATTCTACAGATGAACAACAAGTGACATTTTTTTTTCTCCAGAAAAATTACCAGTTGCATTTTTCTCTTTCAATAACATGGTGTATTTCTAAGTGTGTAAGCATTTTGCTTTAAGAAAAATCATGAGTTCACAACAAAATTTTCTGTGCATTTTGTCTCTGTAACATAATCCTAAAGAGTGTTCTTTTCAGCATATGCCATGACTCATCAAACTGTCAATCTCCGTATCATTGACAGGATGAACCTCCGAGTAAGAAGATAAGAAGTGACGATGCCAGTGATTGGATGGGTAAGAGAGTAGATAAATCCTGTCTCATCAGTACATCTCAGAAACGTCTTTGCAAAATATCTTTGTATTACTTATTCAAGTTTAGGTGTAAATGTTTGTTTAATGTATTATATTCTTATGGTGTATATTGTATTGTTTGTCAATAAGTTTTAGTTTTATATCTAGTGTAAGTGATATATTTTGTACTTGGAATGTATTTTAGACCAGTATGCTTTTTGTAATATCCAATGTACAATTGTACGAAGAATTTCCATTGTGGACAGTGAAGTAAGTCAATCAGTAAACTTGAAGACAGGATGTGGCATATGGCATGGAGATTACTGAAATTCTTAATTCAGTGCTTCTGTCACAATCAGTTTAGGGAATGAGGGAGAAGATGTAGCATCTTGTTTTGTTTTAATGTTTCAGCATCGGATACAGCATTTCTGGATGATGCGGACGAGCTTGAGGTGTATGGCAAGGAGATCCAAAAGACTGGCACCCACCTAGCTTCCTACTCGTTTGAAGTAAGTCTAAAGCTTCTCAATGGATACCTTTGTATTTTAGTTAAGAAATGAGTATCTGAATGTAAGAATGACCCAAGTCCATGGAAGACCATTTCGAGTAAACTTAGAAAAACTTCATATCTTTTTTATTTGTCCAATAATATTCTATTTAACTGTGATGGGAAGGCAACATTGTATATACAAATTAGAACATATATTATTATGACAATTAACATTTACATTAATTGTGGAGAGGCCATTTTGTGTTATGGACTTGGGTCGCTCTTTGAATCATAATAATACATGATATTCTGCTATAGAGATGAGAGAAAGATGAGAGAGGGCGCTATAATATGAACGTAAGAATGACCCAAGTCCTTCATTCTTACATTCATATAGGATTTAACTCATTCATTTCTGGCACTTCCGGGGGTAATTAGGATTCATCATTTATACACAAGATGAGTCAATGCATAAGCTACAAGTTCCCATGTCAAACTGAATTTGGCCAAAAATTGGACTTGGTTCGTTCTTATATTCAGGTCTTCAAATGTCAGTTGGGATCTCTCAGGGGAAGAGATATGGTGGCATTTATAGACAGATTGCTGCTATTAATCCTTTCTGTACTAAGGATTATGGACAGAGTGTACAAAGCTGTGGAGTTTTCTGTGCCAATTAGAAATCTACGCACACAAAGGGTTAATAGGTTCACAGTTCTGTTGATGTCGCTGAAGCTTGTAGCGTCATCAATGATTATCCAAACTCGTGTCTGTCATGCTTCTAGGCATTCGAAAGGTCTAATGGCATGTAATACACACTGACGGATTTGAGACATAAATGACTGGAAAAAAGAATCAGACATATGTGGTTAGATCTGCGAAGGGCGTTATGTAAGATTTAGCTGTGTTGTCAGAAAGGATACTTAATTTCCTTCTATTGTCGGTAATAAAACATTTTTTTTTCCCCATCTGTCAGCCATAGAGTAGGAGATGTGATTTTTCCCTTTTCTCTGTCTGCTTGCAGTTTCCCAGTCAAATGAAACTTACATGACAAGGTGGAGAATTCTGTTTAATCTAAGCTAAGCATTTGCAAAAAAGACTTTGATTCGATGTGTGAAATCTCACGGACAACTTGAAGATTAAAACGTGATTTGTCCCTCAATATAAAACTCTAGAGTGCATGTAGGAGCAATGATTGCTTCTTTTCTCACAAATAACTCATCATGTGAAGAATCTACCTTGTTCAACTTGTTTCTGTTCACATGAATTGATTTCATGAATACTTTTTCTCTCTTTTTTTGTTTTTTGTTTGTTTGTTTGTTTTTTTGACACACAGATCTGTGACAGTCTGCTCAACATCGGGCCATGTGGAAACATGATTATGGGGGAGCCAGCATTTTTGTCAGAGGAAGTGAGTATATATTGTGCAATACCGTTTGGTGCTCGAGCATTCTTTGCTGAAGAGAGTGAAACCAAATGAATAGAATGCAAGGAGTTTCATCAAAATTGGAAATGAAAGAAAGTCATGGAATTTTTAATTTTCACATATTTTCACACAACGGAAGGCGTACATGTGTTTAAAAAGAGAACTGCTCTGACAGTGGTGAGCTGTAAGTGAATGCTGGAAAAGTAGAAAAAATATTGATGGATGTAAAAAGAAAGTTTCACTGTAATGCTTATATGTGACCGTGCACCTCAAAACGAACATAAAGTCGCACACACTGATTTTGCGTGAGGACTGAAAATAAGTGAAATGGGTCAACCTAGCCGAACTTGACTTTTTCATATTTTCTGAAAGAGCGGGTCTTCTTTTACATTATGCTAAAATTTGGTATCATAACACGGGCAGGAAAGTGTGTTTTTTAGCAGTATATCTCAAACATTTTTGGTAGAATAGTGTGATTATGTGTGTCTTTAGAATCCTTTTTTTCATTTCTGAAAAACCTTGTCCACTCTCTTCACTTGCAACTCTAGTAACTTTTGAAAGGATAATGCTACTGCTTTGAAAGTTGGCATTAATTATAGACAAAATGTGTTAATGAGGCATACTCAATTTCACTTTCATCTGATAATCACTTCATTGTTGTTACTCTGGTGGTTTACTTCCTGTTTTTTGTCCCATTCATCACACAGCCAGCACGGTTTGGTAAAGATTAAGCGCTTGAATAGACACTGTACTTCAGAGCCTCTTTTCTCAGTTCACACTTTTCCTGAGTTTGTGCTTTCTTTCTAATATTAAGATAGGTTGGGAGAGTCCATTTGATTTGAGTTATACATCATTTTAAAGCTTAAAGTCTGCTCTTTCAGAATATGGTCTTAACTAAAAATTCATGTCTGGCGACTTTTTGTTTGTTTTGAGATGCAGAGTCACATATGCTTTCTTGGGATGCAACAACATCATGGAATATGTAATAGTAAAGGTTCGTTCATGTTGATAAAGTCGATGCTTCTATGAAATTGTTCACAATGCTCTTATCTGTTATTAGTGATTGGTTGCGCAATATATGCCTCCCTCCCTGGAGCAAGAACTTTTACTTTATCAGGCAGAGATGCTAGTAGTCATGACTGGATTCTACTCAAGATGAAGAACAATGATAATTGCTTTAATTAAAATGATTATCAGGGACCACCAAAAGTGAGTTGGATTAGTTTTAAAAAAAATACTGTTTTCATTATTCGATGAATAGAAAGTCAGTGTTGAAGAAATTTTGAAATTGAAGCAAAACTCTTGAAACTGAACAATGTTTTTAGGAAGGATCTCAGAGAAATATATTGATGGGATATAATGCTGATCTGAAATTGCTATTATTTCTGAATATTAATACAGTTCCATACAGAGATTGATCCTGACCTGGAGCTGGTCACCACATCAGGCTATGGCAAGAATGGTGCTCTCTCTGTTCTACAGGTCAGTGAATTGTCTCTCTTGTCTGATGCTGTTTACTGAATATGCTGACATTTTTGCAGTGGTTTTATTTTGTGGAAGGTTTTATTTTTTGCAAATTCTGCAGAGGTTTTATTTTCTCGAATTTCACAAATAGGCTCTCAATTACGAAAATATTGACAAAAATGAAAACAAAAATTTGCCCTGCATGCAATGTCCCCGGCCAGCACACTAGCATTCTGATATCAAGAGACTACTAGAAGTAGAGCCCCAATGTCATAAATATCACTAAAAGAGGTCTCTGTCATCATCTGAGTACTAGCATTTTCAGCTCTTTCCTTTCATGCGATGTTTCAGCGAAACTATTTGAGAAGTCACACTTTCTTCTGAACACTTGCGTTATTTTGTTGTTCTTACAATTATCACAGTTATGAAAAGACCCCAAAGCTTGAAGTTAAAGGGATCGTATAGTTTTGGTAGAGACCTAATTTCAGGTTTCTAACATTTTTTGGTGAGATAATGAGAAACCTCTTATAAAATATAAAAGAGCATGTAATTCTACGAGGAATTCAATGTTTATTTGATGAAAATTGGTTTTGAAATGACTGAGATATCCAAAAACGAGCAATTCTAATAAAGTGTGGGACCCACACTTTATTACGATCGCTTTGTTTTACTTTGTTTTTAGTTGTTTCAGTCATTCCAAACCCGAATTTCATCAAATAAACTTTGAATTCCTCTTAAAATGGTATGTTCTGTACTATATCATAAGTGTTTTCTTGGTATCTCACAAAAAGTTAAAAGCCAAATTGTCATCTCCACCAATACTGTACAATCCCTTTAAGTCTAAAAATGTCTGTTCAACTGCCCTTTGCAAAAACAGCTCTACAGGAAAATATAAAGAGGTAAAACTCCCTCACCAGAATAAAGTAATAGGAAAAACTTATGTTTTAAATTGAAATTAACGTTATGAATTCATATTTTATGATAACTGACAAAATGTTGTAATACTTTACCTTCTCCCATGCCATGTCAGAGGACTGTGAGACCCCAAGTAGTGACCACATTTCAGCTGCCTGGATGTCTGGACGTCTGGACGGTCAAGAGTAACAAACAGGTCAGTGCATCCTTCGTACATATTCACTCTGTTAATACTTGTATCCATGGAAACCAACTGTCCATGGTGGTCTATACGTGTTGCATGTAATATGTTCATTTTACCAAACCACCACCAAAAAAAGAGAAAAATAATGCTTTTGTGAAGTTAATTTGCTGGGTGCTACTTTCAAAGTCATTGAGTTAGTATTGCCACATGAATGAACAAGAGAGAAAGGAAAATATGATATTAGGATGCTTTGAGAAATGTACATTATATTTTTAACGCCTTTGGCAAGCATTAGAGGTATTAACCAATTAAAGAACAAACACAGGTTTACCATGATAGAGGGACTAGAAATTTGTATTGAAGACAGTTATATTTCTTTTTGTATTTACCTCTGTGTTCTTGTTATTGTTTTTCTTCTTCTTGTTATTGTTGTTATTCTGTAATTATTCTTAGTCTTATGATCATTATTATTTCTATCATCATCATTAAGCAGCAGCCAGAAGAAGACACCGAAGAGAAGGAGGCAGCCCAAGATGCCAAGGAGAAGCATGCCTTCTTGATTCTCAGCAAGCAGGAATCCTCCATGGTAAGTGGTTCATTACCAGAAATTCTGCTTTCTTTCAGTCATTGCATAAGTTTTTAGACCTCAAGGAGAGTACCAATCCAGGTTTGAATTTGTCTTTCAAAGACCCACATCTCTCCCTTCGTCGTAATTTGACTTCTGCTGGAAAAAAAAAGAGAAAAGAAATGTGAACGTAAATTACAGACATCTGGAAGAAGATATGGGTCTCTTCTAAACCAAAGAGAAACATGCCTCCTTGATTCTCAGCAAGCAAGAATCCTCCATGGTACGTGGTTCATTACCAAAAATTCTGTTTCCTTTAAGTCTTGGCATGATTTTTGAGACCTCAAGGAGAGTAGGCACCCCTACCAATCCAGGCTTGATTTTGTCTTTCAAAAAGCAACTAATCTCCCGTCATCATTATTTGACTACTGCTTGGGGAGGGAGGTGGGGGGGGGGGGGGGGAAGAAGAAATGTGAACATAAACTACAGACATCCAGAAGAATATATGGGTCGCTTCTAGACTTGGGAGAAGCATTTCTTCTTGATTCTAAGCAAGCAAGAATCCTTGATGGTGAGTGGTACATTAGTAAAAAAAAAAAACAAACAAACAAAAACAAAAACAAAAACAAGAACAAATTGCTTTCTTTCAGTCTTTGCATGATTTTTGAGACCTCAAGGAGAGTACCAATCCAGGTTTTGAGAGTGTCTTTCAAGAAGCCACTTCTCTCCCTTTGTAAAACTTTCACTACTGCTAGAAAAAAACAAGAAATGTGAACATAAACTACAGACATCCAGAAGTAAGATACAGGTCTCTTCTAAACCATGGAGAAACATGCCTTCTTGATTGGAAGCAAGCAAGAATCCTCCATGTTAAGTAGAGCATTAGTGAAAATTCTGCTTTCTTTTGGTCTTTGCATGATTTTTAAGACCTCAAGGAATATACCCCTCTAGGTTATGTGAGTTCCTCTTTGAAGGAGCTACTTCTTTCCTTTCATCAAAATTTGACTACCTTTGAAAAAAAATAGATGCAAAGAAAGAGAAAGAGATGTGAACTTAAGCTACAAGCATCCAGAAAAAGATATTGGTCTCTTGTAAACCAGCTGCCATTTCAAAGCCTATGATGAAAGTCGTACTATTAAGATTATTTCTAATGAATTAACAATTTTCCCTTTCACAAGTTTTCTATTCTAATCTGTTTGAAGGGAGTTTGTCTCATGTTTGAAAAAACCTTCCAAAAAGAATCATGGCTTTAATGTGTTCTTCAGAGGTAGTTGTACATACTGTGTGCTGTGTGTATCGACACATCTGTGATTTTCGTGCAAATTCAGGTCCTCCAGACAGGACAAGAGATCACAGAGGTGGCGGCTGGTGGCTTCAGCACCCAGGGTCCCACCATCTTTGCCGGCAACATGGGCGAGGATCGCTACATCGTGCAGGTCATGAGTGGCAGCGTCAGCCTCATGGAAGGAGGTGGGTGATGATAATTCAGTGCTTCTACAGCAGATGTCACTGCTATTGATTGCTTCTCAATGCGCTGTAAGGACGAAAGATAAAAGAGACAGCAAGACACTAGTAAATGCAAACATACGATTGTCTCGTTTAGAATGTTTTTGAAATAAGTGTATGTTCAGTACATTTTTATGCCTCCGCCAACGAAGTGGCCGGAGGCATTATGTTTTCGGGTCGTCCGTCTGTCCGTCCGTCCGTCCGTACGTCCGTCCCGTTTTGTTTTTGTCGATATCTCAAGAACCGTGAGGAGGTTTTGCATCAAACTTGGTATGAGGGTATATCCTGGGGGGATGATACTTTGTTTGGATTTTAGGGTCACGGGGTCAAAGGTCAAAGGTCACAGGTTATTTAGTGAAAAAAAGGTTGAAATTTCATGTTTTTCTCCATATCTCGCAAATGGTTCAAGGTATCTTCATGGAACTTAGTATATATGCATGTACTGATGGGCAGTGATTATCTAGGGAAGTTGGGGATCATGGGTCAAAGGTCAGGGGGTCAAAGGTCAAGGTCAACTCCTCAAAGTATCACTACTTTCCTTATATTTATGCAATGCCTGAAGGATTTTTTTTTCCTTGATGTATGCATGTATAACCCAATATATATTCTGTGGGAAGTTTCTTGCCAAAAGGTCAAAGGTCAAAAGGTCAAAGGTCAAGTGAAAGTGCTAAATTGCACTTCTTCCTCCATATCTCAAAAGTAACTCAAGGTATTATCATGAAACTTACATACTTATGCATGTTCTACCTAACAGTGATTCTCTTTGGAACTGTGAGGTCAAAGGTCAAAGGCCAGGTTTAGATAATACTAGTATTTTACCATTTGAAACTGAAATTATACTTTTTCTCAATACCTTGAATATTACTCAATGCATAAACTTATAAAAGGGTCAAAAGTCAAGTAAAAATCATCAGTTCCCCCAAATACCTGCACGCTGACGTTTTAATCATTCATCCAATTGAACCTAGTTCTAGGAAAGTGAACATTCAGCACATTTGTGGCAAACCTGTCACTTTAATATTTTGCCAATTGTGTGAAACTGTCATCACACATTGTCAAGACATTGTACTATAGACCTATTAGGAGAACCATGCATTATGGCGGAGGCATACACCAGTCGCCGTAGGGACATTTCTAGTTCAACTTTGAAGTTGTGGCTGAGTCCTTGAGATAAGATGGCGTATAATTTCAGAGAAGAGTGGCAGTGTGAGCAACAGAGTGTTCTCCATAAAACTTGGCCTGAATAACTGGACAATCTAAAGATCTTTCTGAGCTGATCTGAGATTTTTGGGAGGGCACATACTTCACTAAAGATTCACTGATATATTCTGGATCCATTGGAGGAAGACACTGGTAAATCAGGAGTAGTACTTTGCATGTAGGAAGTGAAATGGTAGACAATGACTGGCCTAGAAGCAAGTCTTCTACTCCCTTGACGGAGAAGAGGAAAATGGTGGATGTAGGACAGCACACAAAAATGGAGGGATGATATCTCCTGCATCTATGCAAATGAGATGAAATATGTTGCAATGGGGGTTGGGCGTGCTAGAAAATTCAATCTTGGATCCGTCCCATGGATTCGTGCAGTGGAACAGGTGCAGCACATCATCCTGGATGTTGGGTCGCCGGTCGTCCACTGCTCCCTGGCTGACCCTTACCTCCTGATGCTGACGGAGATGGGTGCCCTCGTCCTCCTCACCCTGAAGCCAGACCAGCAGGGGACGGGGCATCGTCTGCAGACAACCAAGCCACAACTCCCCCAGGTTGGTCTCTGCTTCCCTGTCCCTTCTGATGAGGGCAGTTTAAAGCTAAAACATAGTTCTCAGAAGGGCTGAAAATTCATCTTCCACAATTTAGAATTTGCTTGGAATACATGGTAAGGGTCACCCAAGACACTTGTCCGGCTGACACGATTGTGCCAGGATGATGAGTTGTTTTGGAGTATCAAAAGTGTGAAATAATTTCCTTTGTATGCATACGACTTTGATTCCTGAAGCACCCTCCCATTCACATTGTGGGTAGGTAGAACATTACGTGATGATCGATCATACCCTTGCAATCATATTTCCCAACAAGTTACATGCTATTCTCTCTTTTGTGGAAGATCAGTGGATACTGCTATGGCTCGATTTATTGATAATCAAGAGAGCAAAATCATATGAGAACTATATTTTCCCTTTAAGCTTATGCCAAAGATTACTTGTACGGTATTTCTCTACTTAGTTTTACACCTTGTGATTGAATTGTGGCCCATCAAATTTGCATTTATGTTTTGTGTACACCCTCAATGAGTAAAACTCAATGCCTGTGCCCTCTAAAGAGGAAGTCAGTACCAGAATGTGGTTTCCCTTTGCAGAAATCAAAGATTTTGACACTCGCCACCTTCAAAGACAAGAGTGGAGTCTTCACCACGGCCTCTCAGACAGCTGCTGGTGGAGAGAGTGGGGTGGCAGAGAAAGCAACCAAGATAGAACCAAGCATCCAGGACACAAGGTAACAATGATACTGGAAATGCCAGTGAAATGTTAATGTGATATTTCCTAAGATTTGTTGCCATGGTGTGAGTAATAAAACCCAGTTTTCTGAAGGATTTGTTGTTGTTGTTGATAGTTTCAGTAGCAGGGTAAGTAACATTGAATAGGTAAGGCACGAACAATGGCCAACCATTTTTTTTCTATGCACTTGATATAAGGGTTGATGCTTACCAAGTGAATTAAGTTTTGTTTGATAAAGCAAAACCTTTTCTTCTGTGCATGTACACCTCAGAATAGACTAGAAGTTCATAATAAATGTGCAAATATGACCTCTGTTGCTAATGTAACTGATGACAAAACTAATTTTGGATTTGTACCTATGCAAATTTTTAGCCCCCAGAGACCTGTAGAACATAAGATGCAAGTGCTGAACATGAACTTGTTAGGTATATCTATTTATCTGAAGCTCTGCTTGCCTGTAAGTCATAAATATGACACATCTAACTCACATCTTTTTTACCCCTTGTCTTTTAGTACAATTGATGATGAAGATGAGCTGTTGTATGGATCTTCTGAACCTGTAAACTTCTCTCCGGCTGTCAAGGTTGAAGAAAAGCCCAGGTAACGTGATTCAGGCTTGCATGAATCATCTTTAATGTTTAAGCAGTTTTGTCTGCCCTAAAGTTTGTGTTGTAATATCACTGGGATTGGTGTGAAAGAAAAACATACAGATATGTTTTCCCTCTTCTTCTGACTCAACATGTTTATGGTAGCATAGTCCATTGTACAAATAGAAATGAAATGAAAATATGTCATAAACTTATTTGTACTTGTGTGGACAATTGTTTATGCTCAGCAAAATCCTGTGCTATGATTCAGACATTACATATAACAAGGAATAGTGTCTAAAATTTTAATGTCCCATTTGTTGTAAAGAGTGATATCAAAAGAAAAATCATGAATGGTATTGGCAGTATTTTTTTTCACAAGCTACATCATTCGGATGAAGTTGTTTAGTGCACCTGTAGCTCACCAGAAGAGCATTTCTTAACAAAATTTCATAATTAAACTGGGTTTGCAATGTTTCTTGTGACATAGATTTGCCATAAAGGAGATGTCGTAGGATTCGTTTTGAAAGTTCCGGCTAAATGCAATA
Source organism: Diadema antillarum (assembly GCF_040938485.1). Classification (NCBI taxonomy): domain Eukaryota; kingdom Metazoa; phylum Echinodermata; class Echinoidea; order Diadematoida; family Diadematidae; genus Diadema; species Diadema antillarum. The sequence continues at coordinate 6,137,296 of NW_027270906.1, read as the reverse complement.
ACCATCGGAGAGATGTTTGTTTGTACATTGCCAAATGGTATTTCTTCCAATAGGTAGTACCATCTACCCTTATTCAGTTTGGCAGCCAGTAGCATGTATATTGTCAGCATCTTTTTTTTTTTTTCAGTTTGTACTATGTTTGCTCTGTTGTGATCTTCCCAAAGTGCATACTTCATAGGTATTACTGTAAAAGTGGTTTCTTTCGCGGTGGTTTTATTTTCGCGCTTTTCGCGCTTTGAGGTTGAACCGCGAATTTAACATCACGCGAAAATGTTTTGAACCCGTTGCTTGTTACAACGCTATCATTACCGACCGCGAATTTAAACACACGCGAAAAAGTCGGCACCGATGGAAACCGCGAAAGTTTCTGTACGCGAAAGAAACCACTTTTACAGTAATACATGAAAACTAACCATTCTTTGATTAAACAGTAGACGGATAATCTATGAAACAGACAATAAAATACTACTCTCCCAAACTATTTTGGGGAGTTCTGATATTGATCAATTTAGAGATTAATAAAAAGATTTGCTTTGTGTTTTCTTTTATTTATATGATATTGATAGCAAGCTACAAATTTTGTGGTAAAAGACACAATGAATTTTTATTCCATTGGATGGCATAAACAGACCGTATTTGGTATATAGGGAAAAGTTACTTTCCTCTTATGACGTTAACAAATCGCATGTCCAGTAAAGTGTACAGGAGACTCTTGGTATTGCGAATGAAGCCCTCGGGACAAAATTTTGGTATATGCAAACAATGATGTATATAAAATTCTATGGATGATACTGTAAAACCAGAAATGTCCCCATCTTAATTTCGCAAATTTCGCGAGAGCCAAAGATTTGCAATATTAAAATGCACATGAAAGTTCTCGTCTACTCCGTATGCATTGAATACCAGTGGCAGTTCTCGAAATTTGCATGCTGTGCAAAAGGGGCCATCACCTCCAATTCATGAAAATTTCATGCTGCAGAAAATAACTTGCTGTGCAGTAACCATGGGAACTTGAATTTCTACATGTACTTCGTTGTAATGAAATTTTTATTATACATGTATCCATGTTGGCTTTAACGGGAGTGCACTGTATTTTATTTCCTGTGTCATGTTGTATGATAATGACCAACAGCTTGAGCTCTGAGGAGACAGAGAAGTCTATGATGGAGCCCAGCTACTGGTGTGTGTGCTGCAGAGAGAGTGGTCAATTGGAGGTCAGTCAGTGGGTCAATGTCCACTACTTAATTGCCACTTGACTTTTGTGTTTTGGAGACTATTACACGTTTGATTTATAGATTGAAAAAAAAAATCCAAATGAATGAGTAAATGACCAGATAAATACACTGTAGATGACATGCAGAGAGACAGATGAATACTTCTCGTATATTGTTGAATAGATAGATAAATGAGTACAATACATATAAAAGATACGCTCTAAGCCAAGAAGATTTATGTGTGTGTGTATGTATGTATGTAGTATTTGTGTATATATGTATGTATGTGTGTTTGTGTATAGTTTTCATTTGTCTCACATCATATCGCATGGAAGGAATATTTTGAGCACTTTTTGTAGATTTACAACATGGGATTCTACTTTTTTTGTAACAACAGCTAATGATTCATGTAATGAATATGATGTGTCTTTCTGGAATGTAAGATGAAAAGGTCCTTAAATTACATTGAGATTACTGTCTCTCTCTCTCACCTAAATGTGTTCTACCTACAAGTCTTCAACTTTTAATGTTGTGTTGCTGTCGTTCTTTCAGATTTACAGCTTGCCTGATATGGCAGTGGTGTTCCTGGTCAAGAACTTTCCCATGGCAACCAAAGTTCTGGTGGACAGTGGCTCGACCTTCACCTCAGGGTCAGTATCAGTGTCCGAATACAAGCATTGGTTTCACCTCAATAGCAATCAAGTGTGCTATGTGTATCATTCAGTGAGGTTAGCTTCACTGTGTGAAGTGTAAAGAATGAAACATGACAATTATATCTGCAGTTACTTCATTTTGATGTCATACCTGACTGTGTGAATTTCTTCATTCATGCCAGGAATACTGTCAATACGCAGTCACATGCATGAATGAAATGAACACTAAAGTGTACAGCATAAGAGATGATTTTGGAAACGTTCAATGTCTGTGATAAGATGGCAGTATAACCCCTTTTTGTTTAATAAGTGTTTACTCATTTGTTTGTTTGTTTTTTGTTTGTCCTCACCAGGGATCAGACCCAGCAGCACGAGATGTTGCAGCAAGTCCAGGAAGTCATGCTCGTCGGTCTCGGGCACAACTCCAGAAAGATCTACATGCTGGTGAGACATTGATTGCAATTTCGATATATCTTCTCATTGTGCAATATTTGTTCCATGACATTTTACTCCTGCGACAATTGCTCCAATGAAATATTTGCATGCTAAGCCAAACATGAATTCATCCCACAAACTTAACCTTAACCCTAATCCTAAATCCTCACATCAAACTTGATCTGAAACCCTATCACAACCCTAACCCTAACCATAAGTCCTTAGAGAAAATAAGACTTGAGCAAGTGTCGCAGGAGCAAATGTCGTGTCACCGCATTATCATCATCATTGTCATTTCTCCAGTTGTGTATTGATGGGTGACATTGACCAAGTAGAAGAGTTGAACTCATGCTTTAGTGCACCCACAGCATTTTATTTTTTAAATTCAGTAGCAAATGTTCAGGTATGATAAAGACAAGAAAAGGGACTGCAAAGAAGAACCATGAATTATTGATACAAGATTGTGAATTTAATTGATTTTAAGGTGTTATATCTTCCATCCAAGTGTTGATGATATTAATTAGGTATACTTCAAGATGATTGTTATTTCCTAAGTGGTGTTGTTATGAACTCATATTCCATTGTCCTAGTATGGAATTGTTTTACTTTTTCCTCCAGGCTCTGGTTGAGGATGATCTTCTGATCTACGAAGCCTTCCCGTACCATAGTGTCGTGCAGGAAAACAAGCTCAGAGTCAGGTTCAGGAAGGTTAGTTTGCACTCTGTAACGATGCGTATAACACTTTAAAATGAAAAGTTCTGTTTGGCCAGAATTCAAAACTGCTGCCATTGCATAATTGATGATACACTTGTGCCACGACTGCATGATTAATACTTTAGAATGTATATGTAGGTATATGCTAAATGATTGAAAATCTTGAAATCAAAGAAAACACAACAAATGTTTTATTTTTTGCCACCACGAGCATCGTGAGGGAATATGACATTCATTCATGTTCACTATCATCTCTTTTCCATGTGCAATTTAAGTAGCTGATTATACACGCAAACTTTCATTCTTGGTTGTTTGGTCATCTGATAACTAACCCCCATTTTGTTGAGTTATTCCTAATGAACGTCCATTGGACATCTCTCTGTGTCCCAGGTGCCCCACAACATCCTGATGAAAGTGAAGAAGACTAAGGGGGCCAAGAAGACGACAGATGGGGCTGGCAAACCTGAGGCGGACTCCGAGGCGGAGGGGAGTGAGCAGACGAAGCCGACAAGACGCATCAACCGATTCAGAGAATTCCACAACGTCTCAACATACTCAGGGGTGCGCAACCCCCTCACCCCTTTCCCACCTTCCCTCCTCCCCCTCCCCCTCCCTCTTTCAGTCACAACTTTGAGGTGACATCTTTAAATTTCAACAATATCTGATATACCATCATATTTCACAAAATGAATGTTTGTCCCCAGGTTATTAAGCCATATTCTTTTCTGGTCTTGATGGAAGATGCTTGCTATAAACCCATTGAGGACGGATTGATTTTGCTACAACACGCATTTCCCATAGACATCTGCCAAAGTGTACTTGGGACTCATCCTCAATGGGTTAAGATGTTTAGCTGGCAACCATTACTTGTGTTCCGAAAAGGACTAAGGAGCATGTAAACTTGTGAAAGTGTGTCACTTGAGTGTCAATCAAGATCCTTCCAATATTAGGATTAAAGTCAGCCATTACAAAGGCTGTGAAGGTACAACTTTTTCATCTCATAGATTATGGTAGAGTAATCCACTTTGAAAAGTAATTTGTCAAGCAATCCTCTACTACAAATATTTATAAGTATGAGACTCAAAAGTAAAAGGACCAAGATAGTCTAAGATCGCTTTGAGATTACAAGTGAGCAGAGAACTTGTATTGAATTTGAGAAGGATATGCTTAATGTTTGTTTGAAGAAAAATAGAAAGAAGGAAAGAATTTATGGGTTGATGCATTTCAACTTTTTCCACCGATTCCCAGGTTTTCATCAGCGGGTCTCACCCGTACTGGCTGTTTGTCACCACAAGGGGCGCCCTTCGGATGCACCCGATGCCGATTGATGGGGCTATCTCCTGCTTTGCCTCCTTCCACAATGTCAACTGCCCGCATGGTTTCCTCTACTTCAACCGAAAGGTAGAAAACCACTTTTGGTGCTAGGGTCTAACATTTCATATGTAAAGCCAGAATATAGTTTTTTGGCACTGCGAGATCATGATTTTCTCTTTTTTTTCCCCCCGGATTATGCAAGAGAAAAATATTTGAAATGCTTGCAAGGAAGGTTTATGCATAAAGATTTCTTTAGGACCAAAGTTTAAACTGTACTTTGGGATAGGGTTAGAATTGTGATTAAGATTTTATGTTGGGTTTTGTGTGGGGATTAGGAGTAGGATTAGGGTTATGTTTGTGGGTAGACTTTATGTTTGGCTTAATGTGCAGTTATTTCATGTTATAAAATGGGTTCAAGAATGTAGCCAATAGGAAGCGCTGAAATGAGTCACGTGTGCGTGCATGATTTTCTTACCAACATGCATGGGCCGCCCCGCCGTGCAAAAAAGCGTAAAGTCACTGTCGTCACAATGTTTAAACTAGCAGTGCACACTCAATCAGTTGTTACAAGTGCGTCGCGCGCTACTATACGCGCTGTCAATCCTGTAAACAACTTCTAGTTCGGGCTGCCAGCCGGCCTTTCTTGTGCATAACATGTGGCGTACGTAATATATTATACGCTTGTACGTACAGTACTTATATGTGCGGGATAACCGAGTGCGACGTGCGTAATGTTTGGGATGAACATCTTCGGACATCTTGCTACATGTAGCTGACTGGTATTGACCCACAAAGATACACAAAAAATGCTGTTAGTTTTCGACCCATTTTATAAATCAAATAATACACAGGTTTGAGTTTGTGACATTAGTGGAGATGCAGCTCACTCTCGGGTATTTACAATGTGCAACATGCACTCGGCTTCGCCTCGTGCATGTTTCACAATTGTAAATACCCTCGAGTGCGCTACATCTCCACCAACGCACTCTCACCTGTGTATTATTTGTATAAGAGCAAACACAAACAGACACACATACACATAACATGCAGTGTACATACACAAGCCAGTGTCATGGAACAGATTCTTTTTACCTTACTATCTTCCCCACCAACCTCTACAGGGCGAGCTGCGGATATGTGTCCTCCCGTCCCATCTGTCCTACGACGCCCCCTGGCCAGTCCGAAAGGTCCCCCTGAGGTGCACCCCCCACTTTGTTGCATACCATGTGGAGACCAAGGTAAAGAAAAACTTAGTGTGGAAACATGTGAGGCAATTTTTCCCATGTGGCATGGAATTGCATTTTTTTTTTTCTCAGATACCCCTCTCCACCTAACTCTTTATATTTACTGGATTAAAAAAAAAATGAAGAAAATAAAGAAGAGTATAACTTGTCTCGCATGTCTTGCAATAATAGCAATAAATAGATAATTGTCAGACACCAAAGGGAAAGACAATCAGATATAGCGATAAATAGATAAATTTGCATACATAGTCACTTTCAGAAAGTCACTTTATCATTGCAGAGGATGAAGACATTCTGAGAAATTGCCATGGATATCAGACATCAATCACGCATCAGATCAAAATTTCCACCTAACCCATTAGGAACTGAACTGTCCGAAACCACCCATCAGCTCTTTAAAAAAAAAGATAGTTTTATGCCTTAGTGTTTTCATTGTTTTCATATAGAATTATGTAATTTTAAAGAGGTCAAAGGTCAACGAAAATATGTCAAAATTATTTCTGTGACACACAAGTCTCTTTGTAAAGTCATCATAGGCTTTCAAATAAACATATAACTTATAATAGACAAAATTTACATGCAGTGAGCTATTTTGCATAATTTAAAAAGTTGTTGACATGAGAGTAATATTGCTGTACCTTCTGGGGAACAATAGACCATTATGTACGGAATCATTTCAGGTGCTAAAGGGTTAAACTGAGAGTCAGAGAGGTACACTTATCAGGGGCGGATCCAGGAATTCCATAAAGGGGAGGCGCCTTTACAAAATTAAAGGGGGCGCAGCCCCCCCCCCCCCCCGCTTTTTTCTTTTTATTTCTTTTGTTTTAACCAAAAATAAAGAGGGGGCGTGCCCACGGTGCACCCCCTCTGGATCTGCCACTGCTTATTCTCATGACTTGACTGTTACGTCTTTTTGAGAGTAAGATGAAAAATTTGTGTCCTTTTTTCAGACGTATTCCGTTGTGACGAGCGTCCAGGAAACAAAGACGACAGTGTGGAGGGTTGTTGGAGAGGACTTCTCTGAGGAGCCGATAGAGAGAGGTGAGTCTGGCAAACTTAGAAGAAAACAAGGTGTAACATCACAGTAATAGGCTGCGCGCCGTGCGCGGACCACAGAACCGCGTACGGCAGAACCGCATGCAGAATGACATCTCGTTACGTGTACGCGCAACATTGATCAAGACTTACGTTGCTTTGCTGTAGCAATTAAATAGCTTGATTAGGTTGATGCGGTAAAGCAACGTTTGTGTTGATTTGTGCAAATTATACTAGAAATATGGGATCTAATGAAATTGATTGCATTCAATGTATTGTTGATACTGTTGGTCCTTTTTTTTTGAGGGTGAGATATGAAGTATTAAATAAAAACAGAAAAAGAGCTGTGTGTTTGCAAAACTTTAAACTCAGTTTTCTGGAAAAGAGGTTGCATGTAGATACATTGTTTTGCTATCTCATGGCCGATTTGGCCATGATACCTAGGAGTAAGTGAAGTTATCGCAAGAGATGCATATCTTGAGAGTTGACAATTCAACTACTGTTACTTGCATGTGTATATTTTCTCATTTACTTCGTGTTTTGAGGGTTTGTTTGTTATCATCCCCTCCCAGATGACAGGTTTGTTCACACCGTCAAGGACTTCTTCTCTATCCAGCTCTTCTCCCCTCTCAGCTGGGACGCCATCCCCAACACAAGGTGAGATCCTGTCTTTTGTGCCCCCCCCCCCCCAAAAAAAAAAAAGAAAAGAAAGAAAAGAAAACAAACCATCAAGCTTGCTTTCTATGACTGTGGTTTAACAGTGACAGTGAGTAATCATGTTTCCTCTTTCTAATTTTATGTGTTTCTTGAGTGTATGTGGATATGTGGCTTCAGTTATAATATTTACATTCTGGTAGTAATGGTATATTTATGTGATGCGTTTATATACAAGTGTTGTTTGATTCACTCTTAAGTTATATGTAACGTGATATGTGATCTTCATGTTTCATGTATTTTCAAGATGCAGACTTATTGTGAAACTGCAGAGCACCTTTGGAAAGCAGTTTTGTACAAGTGAAGATGCCAACCCTGCACGATAACACTAAAAAAAAATGAATGAATGAAACAATAGCAATCCAAAGAAAACATGCTTGTTAGCTCACCTGAGCCAAAGGCTCAAGTGAGCTATTGCGATCGCCCTTCGTCCGGCGTCCGTCGTGCGTCGTGCGTCGTGCGTCGTCCGTCGTCCGTCGTCCGTCGTCCGTCGTGCGTCGTGCGTAAACTTTTTACATTTTCATCTTCTTCTTGAAAACCCCAAGACCTATTTTCATCAAACTTGGCAGGTAGCATCCCTAGGGGGTTAGGAACTCAATTTGTTAAAATGGGCACCATGCCCCACCCAGGGGGCCCCCAGGGGGGCCCAAACCCCCCAAAATTAAGGAATCTGTAAAAATCTTCTTCTCTAGAACCAGAAGTGATAGAGCTAAGTTAATACTATGAGTTAGTACATTGATGACTGTAGTTTCAAGTTTGTTCATGGCAGAATCAGGGGTGCCCCCCTTGGGACCCAGGGGAGGGGGGGTGGGGAGGGGTTCTAATGGGGCCTATATTGTACATTTTCATCTTCTTCTTAAGAATCCCATGACCCATTTTCACCAAACTTGGCAGCTAGCATCCCTAGGGGGTTAGGAACCCAATTTGTTAAAATGGGCACCATGCCCCACCCAGGGGGCCCCAGGGGGCCCAAACCCCCCAAAATTAAGGAATCTGTAGAAATCTTCTTCTCTAGAACCAGAAGTGATAGAGCTAAGTTAATACTATGAGTTAGTACATTGATGACTGTAGTTTCAAGTTTGTTCATGGCAGAATCAGGGGTGCCCCCCTTGGGACCCAGGGGAGGGGGGTGGGGAGGGGTTCTAATGGGGCCTATATTGTACATTTTCATCTTCTTCTTAAGAATCCCATGACCCATTTTCACCAAACTTGGCAGCTAGCATCCCTAGGGGGTTAGGAACCCAATTTGTTAAAATGGGCACCATGCCCCACCCAGGGGGCCCCAGGGGGCCCAAACCCCCCAAAATTAAGGACTCTGTAAAAATCTTCTTCTCTAGAACCATAAGTGATAGAGCTAAGTTAATACTATGAGTTTGTACATTAATGACTGTAGTTTCAAGTTTGTTCATGGCAGAATCAGGGGTGCCCCCCTTGGGACCCAGGGGAGGGGGGTGAGGAGGGATCCTAATGGGGCCTAAATTGTACATTTTTATCTTCTTGAGAACCCCATGACCCATTTTCACCAAACTTGGCAGGTAGCATCCCTAAGGGGTTAGGATCTCAATTTGTTAAAATGGGCACCATGCCCCACCCAGGGGGCCCCCGGGGGGCCCACACCCCCAAAATGAAGGAATCTTTTAAAATCTTCTCTAGTATCAGAAGTTATAGAGCTAAGATAATACTATGAGTGAGTACATTAATGACTGTAGTTTCAAGTTTGTTCATAGGAGATCCAGGGGTGCCCCTCGGGGAGGGGGGGGGGGGTGGTTGGGAAGGTCCAAATGGGGGCCTAAATTGTACATTTTCATCTTCTTCCTGAAAACCTCATGATGGATTTTCGTCAAACTTGGCAAGTAGCATCCCTAGGGGATCAGGATCACAATTTATCAAAATGAGCACCATGCCCCACCCAGAGGGCCCCAGGGGGCCCCAATCCCCCCAAATTAAGGAATCTTTAAAAAAATGGGACCTTATTGTACATTTTCATCTTCTACTTGAGAGTGCCTGGTCAAATTTTGGTAGAGCTGTGAATAATTTAGATTAGTGACTGCGTGAAAGGTGAACTTGCGATACTCAGGTGAGCGCTAGACCCGCGGGTCTCTTGTATCTACAATGTTGGAACTGCCTCCATGAATGTGACAATGATAAAAGCCATTTAGACAAGATGTGTCAATTATAAAAGCTCACCTCTCCATGCTTGTGACTTCACTCAGTGAGATTGCAGATATTTTGAGCTAGTCATTCACGTATCAACTGAATTCCTAATTGCAGATAGAAACTTGGTTTTGTTACATTGTTGTATTGGCAATGACACGATTTCGTCCATTTCCCTTAGACCTCATGCTCATGGGAAAAGGTGTATGTAAGCATACAGGGTATATGCTGAAAAATTTGTGCTGTTAAATGCCTTAATGCAACTTTAAATAGCACTGTTATGTTTTCCTTCAATTGTGTTCTTATGGTAAAGGAGGGAAATGATGAAGTGTGATATTGCCTTTTTAAAGCAATTTGAGTAGAATATCGGAAAGTGGAATCTTTGCCAATGACTGCATTTACTTGCTGTAGAGGGACATGTTTGCATTTTAAAGCAAAATTTCCTAGAAGTGATCATGATGCCTTTTCAATTTCAGAATTGAGTACGAGCCAGCAGAGCAGGTCACATGTCTGAAAGTGGTCAACCTGAACTCTGAGGGCAGTATAACAGGGAGGAAGGGTTTTATGGCTGTGGCGACGACCCACGTGTACACCGAAGATCTCCAGAGCAGAGGATCTGTGAGTTGTATTTCCATGACAATTTGATATTATGTGTGGTCACATATTTATGTAGCTCTTCATGTGGGTGTTGTAGAGTGGACAGTGATTGTGGCTTATTTTGTTTACTTGTTTGCTGCAGATATACATCTATGATGTCATCGAAGTTGTGCCGGAGCCAGGCCAGCCACTGACAAAGAACAAGCTGAAGCCCCTCTACTCCAAGCGGCAAAAGGGACCGGTCTCCACCCTGTGTGACGTCCTGGGATACCTCCTCAGCTCTGTGGGGCAAAAGGTCAGTGTTAGTGGACATCGGCCATAATACTTTCTGACGGACAACATATAACGTCGTGCTAGTGCTAAGTTGTACTTTTCACAAGCTGCTTTAAAGGCATAATTTACCATTTGCAAATGACACAAAAACCCAGCATTAGTTCTTTGAAGTAGTTCTAGAATGTGAGTCAGGGAGGGAAACAACTGCTGTAAAAATTTGAATCGGTAAAATTGATGTTTAGTATTGTTAAATATACAAAATGTGAACAATAGTTATAATAAAGATGTTTCCAGACTAAACTGTTTACAGTTACTGTTTATTGAGAAAAATACAGATATCTCCGTATATTTCAGGCTTTATCGTGAAATTTTTATATGATAGGATGCTTCGTGGTACAACAGACCTACACATATGCATTAATTGTCATATCTTGATTTTTTTTTTTTAATCACTGTTCCCAAGGATAAACAAGACCTTTTAAGTACACTGGACAGAATGACCAATGACATCTTAGGCCTCATATGCCATTGACAGTCCTAACACAAATTTCTGAAGGCACTTAAAGGCATAATTTACCATTTGCAGATGAAACAAAAACCCAGCTTTGGTGCTTCAAAATAGTTCTAAAATGTGAGTTAGGGTTAGAGACAACCAACGTAGAAATTTGAATCAGTATAATCAATGCTAAGTATTGTTAAATATACAAAATGTGAACAATAATTATAATAAAAATGTTTCCAGAATAAACCGTATACAGTTATGGTTTATTGAGAAAAATAGTAATATCTCCTTATATTTTTGGCTTTATTGCAAAATTTTTACATGGTAGGATGTTTTGTGATACAACTGACCTACACATATGCATCAAATTTGATATCTCGAACATTTTTGAAATCACTGCTCCCAAAGGTAAACTGTACCTTTAAACAATATGAATATGGAGAATATTTCATAATCTCTGCGACAAAAGAATGAAGATTTGTGAAGGAATGCATAAAAAAATCCCACTCTTTTATGCTTAAAACTGCAGCAATCTAACACAAAACACTTAGAATGACCAATCAATTTTATATTACCAGACAGGAATTTGATTTGCAAGAATCTGGAAATTCTTTGCACATTGTGAGCATCAGAAGTTCCAATACAAGTTTTTGGCATGTTACTCTCCAAAGAACTTATCTAATCATGTGCTATTCCTCACACAGGGACCAGATATCATCCTGATCACATGAAAAGCATACTGCCCAAACTGTTAATCCCTCTTTTGCTCAAAAAGAAGACATTCTGTCTTTTTTTACAGAATATTCATGCAATGCTTCATCACTGAAGAATTCCATTTCATGTCATATGAAAGAAGTAAAGTTTGTTCATCATTTCAAATCATTTTAAAAAGCTTTCCTTTTTTGAGACAACTTTTTTGAGACTACAGTACATAATGATTTCTAAAGTGGAACGTTTCTACTTCTGTGCAGAGACATTTAATTAGTAACATGTGCTCTGTAGGATTTGTGGTTATGATTATGACAATTATCTATTGATATATTGCAGTTTTGGTTCTGGTTGTAATGTTTTTGTTGCTGTTAATGGTGATTGTTAAGAGTTAGGGTGATTAGGTGATTATATGCTATTTGTTTTGGTTGTGGTTGCAGTTGTGGTTGTGGTATTTGTTACAGCTCCTGTTCCGGTTGCAGTTGCAGTTATACTTATGACTGTGGTCCCACACCTCATTGTCATGATTTGAAAAAAAAAAAAAAAAAAAAAAAAAAAAAAAAAAAAAAAAAAACCCTGCTTGATTAATTTTATGGGTATCTGGCTTTGGTATGCTATATGCCATTAAGTTTCAGTTGATCTGATTAAAATTGGGGGAAAAATTCCTCAAGGTAAGGTCCAAAGTCACTATATGTAGTCAAGAATTGCCATTTTTCAGCTGCATTTTTCATATTGTCCTTTGTGTAGGTTTACATGTGGCAGTTCAAGGATAATGACCTAGTTGGACTGGCCTTCATTGACACCCAGATCTACATCCACAACGCTGTCAGCATCAAGCAGTTTGTCCTGGTCACCGACGTCATGAAGAGCGTCTATCTCCTTCAGTACCAGGAGCGGGACAGGACCCTGTCCCTTGTCAGCCGGGTGAGCTTGTTGCCTTTGTCACCACGGAAGTCTTGCTTTCGTTAAACTTTGTCCTAGGATATGATTGGGATGCATTTGTGTTCATTCTTTACACTCCCTCTTCTCCTCGGGATCTAATTTTGAAGAACTGCTGATTGTAATCGAGAAGATATAATCTTGTAGATGATGTACACCATATTGCTGTGCAGTGCTCTGAAACCTGAACTGCCAGATTTAATTTTGTGGATACCATATACTATACATGCTATATAATTTTGCAGTGTTTTTATATAGCCAATTGACTGCCTTCGTGAAATTATCAACTAGTGGAAATATTGCTACCTGTTAAAACAAATGCACTGTTATCTATAAGGTGGAAAATCACTGTGTTTTCGTCTGAAAAGAAATGATATTTGTTTCTCATTTCATGACAGTGGTTCTTGAGTGCAAATTATAAGCCACTCACAAATCTGTCCTAAAAGTCCAAATTCACCAAATGCACATGAAAGCTATGCTGTACACTGTGTGAGAGTTGCAGCATAGCAGAATTCAAGAAATGTAGTTAAACAGCTCAGCCTGTTAAGTAGCATGTATGACAGGACTACTTTACAGTCATATCAAAACTGTTAATGAATCATATTTGATCCTATTTATGTATTGTGATTTGTTAAAGCAGATTAATACCTGATGGAAAAAAAAATTTACTGCAACCCTTCAGAGTCTACATTATACTACACTATACTATACTTATACTACATTACATTACTAACATTAGTTATCACGTTGAATATCATAGTTTATTTGAATGTGTATATGTTTGCTCCTCTTTTTTTTAATTTGCACCTTTGTAATCTTAATAGGATAGCAAACCGCTGGAGGTATATGCCTGTGAGTTCATGGTGGATGATAGCCAAATAGCATTCCTTGGTAAGTTCTCCATACAAAATTCTCTGTGCAAAATCATCTATTTTTTGCTCCTATTTTTTCTTCCAGTATTCACTTCAATGCATGCAGATTTCAAGATGTATAGCAGAAAAGGAGAAATTTGCCAGAATGTAGGGGGATGTTCTTCAAAATCATTCTGTATAGTCAAAATGGTACAAATAACATGTTAATACTGTATCTTACTGTAAAGCATGATATTTTCGCTGCAAAAAAAAAATTGTGAATTGGTGCCAGTGGCCTTTTCCGCGGTATAACATTTTTGCAAATTGCCGCTAGGATTAAATCCATATAATGTAGACAAGAACATTTTGATTTCGCAAATCTTGGTTCTCGCAAATTCATGAACTTTCCTAGTTTTACAGTATATTGTAGTATATATATGATATTGTACACTTTACCAATTGCTAGGAAACCAGGAAGTATCTAGTATGTAAATATTAAACCTATACAACATTGTGAATGTGGCTTTTTTTCTCTATCCTCTCTCATCCACTTCACCCCTCCTCCTTTCACCCCCTCCCCCATCCAAACCCTTACCCCCACCTCCCTCACTCACCCAATGCTGCACTCACCCCCTTCTCCACCCATTCCTTTCCTCCACTTCCCCACTCACACCCCTCACTCCACCCAACTCTTTTCCCCACTCACCCCAACCCTTCCCCCCCATCCAACCCCTCTCCTTCATTCCCTCACTCACCCCCCTCCCCCTACCAACCCCTCCCCTCACTCACCCACTCCACCACCACTAAACCCCTTTCCACCACTCCCCCACTTACCCCAACCCCTCCCACTCCTCCATCCATCCCTACTCTCTCCCAACCCAACCCCTTCCCTCACTCCCTCACTCACCCAACCCTTCCCCACTCCCCCCATCCACCCCTTCCCCCTGCCGACCCAACCCCATCCCTCACTCACCCAACCCTTCCCCACTCCCCCCCATCCACCCCTTCCCCCTGCCCACCCAACCCCTCCCCTCACTTACCCCTTCCCCCACCCAACCCTTCCCCCACTCCCCCGTCCACCCCTTCCCTCACTCCTCCGCTCACCCACTCCCCCACCGAAACTCTTTTTCCCACTCCCCCACCCTCATCCCTCCATTCAGCCTCTGATGTGGACAAGAACCTCATCCTCTTCCACTACCAACCAGAGGCCCGGGAGAGCAGCGGAGGGATGTACCTCCTCAGGCGGGCTGACATCAATGCCGGTGCCCACATCAACACCTTTGCCCGCGTCAGGTGTCGACTGACAGACCCCTCCAGTGAGAGACCACTGACTGGTCCAGTGGAGAGGCGACATGTGGCATTCTATGGTGGGTCCGGTCAAGCCAGTTTCTGACAAGTCCACTTTCAGCACGGACAACTTCCCCTTCTTTTATCCTTGTCAAAACATCAAACACTATGACATTTTGTAACTGATTGATAATTGCCCTACATCAACATGAATAAGCATCAAATAAATAAGTGCTTAGTAGCAGCCATGATAACAATTATGAGCATACATACTCGGGCAGGATTCAAACATAAGACCTCCTGATAACTGGACAGGCGTCTTATCCTCAAGACCATCAATGTCAACATTGATATGGGGCAATTTGCCAATCAGTTGCAATAAAAACAAGTCAACGCAAAAATGACATAAATTTGAATTATGTAATCTTTCTTGAAGTAATTACAGTAACGGGGCATGGTCAGTCTATATGTAAATAGAGAGATGGTATACATTGTAGTATCTCAGCAAGCTGAAAAGCTTAGGAAACAGTGAGCGTTTGTGTTCACAAATTACCCAGCAGTATTCATGTTGAGCTGTCCTCAAGTGGATTTCTCACCGTGCCCTTAGTATTAGAAAGGGATAGGGATTCAAACCTTGCCACAGCCTAAGTGTCCTCTAACAAGACATATTACCCACAATGCACCTCTCTACCAAGGTGTAGTAATGGTACATAGTTCAAAAGCAGAACATGATTATGGATGGATTAAGTGCATACATGTGTTGTAAAGTGGCAGCATGGTTTGAATACTTCCCACAGGAACAGTGTGAAAGAAAACATGTGTGGGTTTCATCCCACTGACCTGTGGTATCCAGGCGACTCCTTTTATGACCAAGTCCTCAGGACCAGCAGTATTCTTTTGTTGTGTCAACATTTTGCTATATCCAAACAGATAAGATATACAACATAACATGTAATTATCAGAGGACAAGAATATTTACTTTGTTTCAAAGAAATTTCACCATAAGCATGCTCGTAGTAATGGGAGCACCCTTTAATATGTTGTATAGTGCTGCACCATGACCTGTAAAAGTATTATCATAAAAGAAATGACAATGTCTGTTAATTATGACATGGTCATCTTTTGTTCTTGTCGTCATTTCTCTATATCCTATACATGTATTTTTCTTCCCCAGCTACCCTGGATGGAAGTATAGGCCTTCTGCTGCCTATGATTGAGAAGACTTACAGGCGACTCCTCATGTTGCAGAACGCCCTCACAAACGGCATACCGCACACCGGTGGTCTGAACCCCAAGTCTTATCGGTGAGCATGGACCATTTCAGACTCACTAGCTTTACTTGTCTCTGTCTTCATTCCTGTTTTGATGTCTTCACCCTATGAAAAGATTTATATAAAGTGAAACCCCGTTATAACGAGCTCGGATATAGTGTGATACCGCTTATAACGAGGATATTTTACCGGTCCCATTTTCATTTGCACATATCAAAATGGTAAAAATATGCATACGTTTATAACGAGGTACCGGTTATAACGAGGAAAAAAATGGTGGTCCCACCGACCTCGTTATAACGGGGTTTCCCTGTACTTTCTATTTAGGGTCCGTGGAAACAAGTTAGGAGCTTGACAAAGATTTTTGATTAAAGCTGTTAAAATACATAAAATAACAAGAAAATATGGGATATTTTTATTCGTTGTTTTGTTATAAGTGCATTATCACTAGAAAGCTTTTGTATTTTGCTCAGTCGGATGATGGACTTACTTTAAAATGTTTAAAAATATTACTTAGGCCATTTTGCAATCAAATTCTTTATTTAATGAATCTTAGGTTCGGCAGCTACAGATTTTAAGGAAGTTTCCATTGATATGAAGAAGACTATTTTCTGCCTGCCAAATTTCAATGCCTTGATATGCACATATTGTCAAATATTATGAAACTTATTTTGTAAATTCCTTTATGTTGTATAATAAGACTGTAATGATATGTTCAGTGCATACTATGCTAGTCATGTCAGCCTCTTGCATCAGTTGTATATGTTCCATTCATAATGATACTCATGCTAATATTGTAGCAGAGAGGCTTAAATAGGGGAGGCATGGAATCTATGTCATTTAATTGAATCATCTTCGAGTCTTACAGACTTATGATTTGTTTATTTGCATGTTCATTTTCATTCATTTATTTTTCATCTTGGCTTGTGCTTGCCGCTCTGTTGTTTGTGTACTTTATGAATGCTCCTAATGGGCCAATTTTACTAAGGTATTTGAAATCAAATCCAGAATCTAGATATAGTCCATGGACCAAAACGAGCATGAAAGAGGCTTACCATGCCCATGAGAATGTCAGTGTTTGTTCAGTTTTGTATATCTGTTTGTATACACTATATGTCACACACATTCAACTTTGCGTATTCCATGGTATAGATGTAAACAACCTTTGTTAATTCAGCCCAGTGTGTCGAACAATGAACACTCATCTTATGTTAGATTAATAGCACTGTTTATAATTTGGTATAGAGACCTATGAAGTTAATTCCTAAGCAACCTTTCAATGATTGTCACTACCAGGCATGTCAAGTCCCATGTCCGTTACCTTAGCAACCCACATCGCAACGTCATCGATGGAGACTTGCTGATGAAGTACTGTCATTTGAGTGTTGTGGAGAAGAACGAATTTGCCAAGAAGATTGGGACCAGCGTTGATCAGGTACATTATAAAGAAAGATGTGTCTTTCTTACATATTTCATGCTGTTCTATAGTTAAGGAGACATTCAATTTCACATCAAAGCATTTGAAAGTTTTAGTGGCAAAATTAATGTCTGAATTACTTTTTCTTTGTCTCATGCACTTCTAGCAATATTAGAGAATTTTACAAAAGTGTTAGTCTGTCATGTAACTGACAAATCACTGCTGTGAAGTTAATGTATCTTATTTCAATATTACTTTGACAAAAAAGTAAACTGTGATACCGTAAATGCTATATCTATAGCGGGTCTAATGTTTTTGCAAGTCGGGATTTCACAACAATTGTGTGAGTGGTTGAATTTGCAATCGTGGAGTACATTAATGAACTGATAAATGTATGCGTGCACCTCACATTCATGTCTGGATCACAGTTAATACTTTTGCATGTTGTTAGATTTGCGAATAGTACCCTACTTGATCAAAATTCACAAAAATAATCCCCCTGTGAAATATATGGCATATACAATAGTGCTTTGAATTTATGTGTGTGTTTGTGTGTGTGTGTGTGTGCCTCTTTGTGAGTGACATCCTCACAAAAGGAGACTGCCTGCCTGCTGTGATATTTATTGCATTTTATAATCTTTCACACACCTGCAATATTGACTTTTTCCTTTCTTCTTGTAACTCTCAGATTATGAGTGACTTGATGCTGGTGGAGACGCTGACCATGCACTTCTGAGGGGGCTAAGAGGCTGACCAAGAGATATCCTCCAATCTCGGCCCTTCTCGGC
Source organism: Diadema antillarum (assembly GCF_040938485.1). Classification (NCBI taxonomy): domain Eukaryota; kingdom Metazoa; phylum Echinodermata; class Echinoidea; order Diadematoida; family Diadematidae; genus Diadema; species Diadema antillarum. The sequence goes on along the minus strand of NW_027270906.1, from coordinate 6,119,186 downwards.
CAGTGGTGGCCACTCCTGCCTTTGGACGATGGCGTAGCATGTTCCGTATCTTGACGCAAAGTCCTTCTCGATTGTGAGACATCCTGAAATCCAGCGGACTTTAAGCTGAAGATGGCGGCATTTGACCTCAGTACAAATTACGTTTCAGCTCAGACCACTTGTTTATATGAGAAAATAATGCATTCCATGACATTCTCTTATTTTTGCAGTCTGCCAATGGTATAGACATCAGAGTCAGACTATTCAATGTGACATGACACTGGCTGTGGTATAAAGCAATGGTCTATTTACCTTTTAGCCTTTGAAATACTGCAGAATAATCAAAATGATTTTGAAGTGATTGTTCCTTGTAAAATCTACAGGCATCACACTTGTACGCCTGAATACACTTGAGAAAGCTTCAAATCATTCTTCAAATGAACTGTCAATGCTCATTGGATGAGACCAAAAACTGTTAATCATGAGGTTCCTGGTTTTGCTGCTGTGCCCCTTGGCAAGGCACTCATATTTCCTTACCTTTCCATATTAAGGAGGGGACATACAACGATCAGTCCCGTGGTGAGAAGCTTACAAGCATTCACTGCTTACTTAGCAGCCACACAAAACATATCACAATTCAGTTCAATAGTTCTGTTAAAGGGATCGTATAGTTTTGGCTGAGACCTAACTTCAGATTTCCAACATTTTTTTTTTGTGAGAAAATGAGAAACCTCTTATGAATGTGAAAGAACATGTAATTCTGAGAGGAATTCAACATTTATTTGATGAAATTGGTTTTGAAATGGCTGAGATATCCAAAACTGAGTGATCCTAAGAAAAGGTGGGACCCACCCACAGTTTATTAGGATCAATTTGTTTTACTTTGTGTTTGGATATTTCAATCATTCCAAAACCGATTTTTATCAAATCAATTTTTGAATTCCTCTTAGAATGGTACGCTTTGTGATATTTAATAAATGGCTTCTTGGTACATGTACATGTATCTTGGAAAATGTTAAAAGCTCAATCCTCATCTCTACCAATACAATACTATCCCTTTAAAAACTCATAACAACCTGTAATTCTTGCTGAACTTTGTATCAAAAATAGTTATTGTACCAATTAATGCTTTAATCATATTTCACATCTGTAAAGCCAATTAATTAGCCATTGACTCTGAGGTTCAGAAAAATATGTCAAGATGAAAAAAAAAAAATGAAGCCAGTGTCTGCAAAAATCATGCCACTTGATAACTTCAGATGGTATTGACTAGTGTGCCTTGAAATTGAGCACAAAATAATTTTAAACAAATACACCTATAGTAGTAGAATTGATCCCTGCAAATCCTGAAGAATATTGAAAAAACAGCAACTACAACAAACTCAGCAAGAACAATAACAGTGCAAAGAAATTAATAGACTGGAAGAGATTCAAGTTTTCTCTTAGCTCAGATAGATGCATTCTATTTCTTCTTTACCCTGGCTTTGTCTGTACCATCTGGAGAAGAGAACTTCTGTCTGAATGCAGATTCTGGAGGTGCCTTAGTTTCTCCATGAAAAAGGAATGTGGACATCCTGAAAGTTGATTCACAGGAGATATTAAGAACTTACGCTTCAAGTTTATGCAACCCAGTATGCATTTTTGTCACCCAAGTTCTCAATGTATACAGCGGAACCTTGTTATAAAGACGTTGGATACAGCAAAACCCTCTTACAACAAGGTAATTTTGCTGGTCCCAACTCTATATGTTTGTCTTGTTTGTCTTGTACCCTGATATAGCGAAAAACCTGATATAAAAACTAAGGCAATTGTCATGGTTTGTAGGTCCTCGTTATAACGAGGCTCTCCTGTTGTATGCCAAATATGCTGTCATCTGAGACATTTCAGAGTACATTGTATGATATTTGTATATAAGCTCTACCAGTCAGACTACATTGTTTTGGCATTGTCATCATGATATGACTGAATAAAGTGAAAACGTTTTTTAGCATATCAAATATATTTTGTGATTTGTTATTTTTTCTTGTGCGTCGAGTGAGTCTCTGTAAAGCATTGATAAACGCATGATTTTTGTGCTTATAGCATGACTTTACTGGTTGTAAACTCAATTCCAGAGGAAGGTATTATTTATTCCCAAAATTCTTTTGTGAGTTTCTAATGATATCATCATTCTTCTGCCTGGCACTTACATGTATATGAAATGTGTCCATTTTGCAAATATGGGTTGTCTTTATTTTCTCACAATTCAGAGTGAATGTGTCCATATTTGAATGTCCTCCAATCAAAACCAGTAACAACCGTGATACAGCGTATTAGTACAGTGTATGTACATGATTGTGTGTTAATTGAGTGCATGCTTGCAAATGGCATATGAGATGACAGATCTGTTATCGGACCAAAAGGTTTGCATATAAAAGTGATTGAAAACAAAATCAAAAGATGTGTAAGAAAAATAGATACTACAGTCATTTACGGCTTCATGTGAAAGAATTTTTAAAATCAATCTTCATAACCTTTCATTTCAGAAAGTTTTTACCATACATGTCCCCAAATGGTTGCACGTGCATTGGCCAGGAGAAAAGAATTCTTTTGAGATGGTATCAAAAGATGTGTAAGAAAAATAGATGCTACAGTCATTTACGGCTTCATGTGAAAGAATTTTTAAAATCAATCTTCATAACCTTTCATTTCAGAAAGTTTTTACCATACATGTCCCCAAATGGTTGCACGTGCATTGGCCAGGAGAAAAGAATTCTTTTGAGATGGTATCAAAAGATGTGTAAGAAAAATAGATGCTACAGTCATTTACGGCTTCATGTGAAAGAATTTTTAAAATCAATCTTCATAACCTTTCATTTCAGAAAGTTTTTACCATACATGTCCCCAAATGGTTGCACGTGCATTGGCCAGGAGAAAAGAATTCTTTTGAGATGGTATCGTATGGAAACTCAAATCGCTAGCCTAGACCTATCGTTAGCAAGTGCACTTGAAATGAACAAAGATTTATGGCCTTGTGTGTAGTTAATGGTACATTGTAATTCCTTCTGGACAGTGACCTCTTAGAAGGCAGATATTGTGGGTGTGGTTTGCCAGAGTAAAAAAAAAAAAGGATCCACAATTGAACAGAATGTTCATATTTATTATTATGGTCTGGAGTGGGCAGTCAGATGTAAATATGTTACCGGGTAATAACTATGCGAGGTACAAGCTACCATATCAAAGAGTGTGGACAAACAACTGGACAAACAAACACGCACACACACACACACACACACACACTAATACTGATCCATGTTGAGTTTGTGTAATTTTTTATTCAATTGAAAGGGGGCAGTTCTGATAAATATGTTAATGTACGTGCATGTGTGTTTTCCTTCAAAAAAAATCACTGAGTAGTTATGAATCATTAATTTCATTTGATAAAAAACAAACAAACAAAAATGAGCACATTCAATATTTATCACCCTTCAGTGTATGAAGAGATGTGATGTTAGTCCCTAGTACGTTTATTGTAACTTATTGATTTGTTTGAAAACAGTTTGAAGGAAAATGGTGCAGTCAGAGCATTTTTGCTCTCAGTCAATCAATTATAATTGTGTGCTTGTATTTACACAGACTTTACCACCAAATAGACCAGTTGACAAGAGAGTGCAAATTTTCAGCTTTTCCCCTAGAGACCTCGCAAAACACCTTGCAATCCACCTTTTCCTACGTAATGCAGTTCTGTACTTGAAATCCAGATTGCGAGTAGTCAGTTGTTGCAATGTTAGTCAATCATTTTTTTTTTCTGGTGCAACCTTTTTTTATTTTTAATGAAGGTCTTGATAAGATGTGGATGCTATATGAAACCGTGTTTACTGATCATCAAAGGTAAAATGTTAAATCGCCGACACAGACAGAAAAAGATACTCGTCCAGTCGGCATAAATACTGCAAATAAACAGACTACCCATAGCAATCAATGTTAGCAATACGTTGTATATCATCGTCGAACACACGATGACCCAAACTGCCTAATGGACAACGTACACGGTACGCAGAAACCATACACAAAACACAGAAGCATCTTCATGACCATATGGTATTGCTATCCATGTATTTACTGTAGGATTCAGAACCTCTTCATTTTTTGTCATACGACAGTCTCATTCTCAGACTCTAGCGAGCATAATTCAAATGGGGTGGAATGATTTATCGGACACACAATGAATTTAATTTCATTTCAGTTGTGTATTTGAAGAATCTTTTGGTCCTTTGCGCAAGATTAATGATTTTAGTATTTTTTGAAAAATGCAAATGCAGCAACTATAACCCAGATCATAAAAAGAATGGGAATCCTTTTTTTTTTTGTAGTTTATCCAAAAATAAAAAAATCTTCAGGGTGACGTCGGCTTTCTTAGTTTTACGGATTTGAAGCATGAGAAACCCTTTACACACTTTTAACATTCAACCCTGATATTATTTTGAAGGGATAATGCAATATTGCATTGACAGCCGTCATAAATCATGAATAGAATGTACTTAATGAGTGTGCAAAATTTCAGCTTGATTTCATAATGCCTCATAATGGCTGCTACTCCAGGAATTTAATAGCCCGTTCTTTGTCCCATATAATGCACAGAGAATGCATCCCAGGGTGAGATTTGGTACTCAAATAGATCCGAAACTTCAAAGCCCCTTTTTATCAGTAAACTCTTGAAGAGAGTGTGTCTTTCCCATTGTTCAAGTGGCTATGTGAAGTCCATTGGTATGTTTTTGAGCTTCAGCGTGTGTTCAATCATATGATATCCTACGATAATATTCAAGCATTTCCCTATACTTTCAATATTGTGCAAAATTATACATTTATGTTATTATTAATACATTGTAATGTAATTTATGCATTCAACTTCTGTGGAATGTCTGTATTTCTGCTGGAAATGGAAAAATAGATGAATGAATAAATACAGTGGACTCCTGTTATAGCTAAGTTCTAGGGACCGGCAGTTTTTTTCGTTATATCGAAATTTTGTTATAATCGACCTAATAATAATAATAAAAAAAATACGTGGAACTGATAATGTTGCGGCCTGAATTTTAAATTCGTTGTAACCGTAATTTCATTACAACCGTGTTCGTTATAACTGCAGTGCACTGTAGTGAATATGTAATTATAATGCATAAAGTTTGCTCTTATATGAAACTTTATGTCTAGCGACTTTTTGGGAGCTTCGTGACACAGGGTCCTATTTAGTCGCTACAACATGAAGTGCCTCCAGCCTTCCGATCGGGCCCATCGGAAAGCCGTCGGAAGTTTTCGGCGTCACATCGACCAACCACCTGTGGATGTCGTCGACGCATTCGTCCTTCAGATCGTCCGGGATACATTGAAGGTGTCCGGTAAGACTTCTGATCTGATCTGGATTGATGCAGTAAAAAACACAATGCTGAAATCATAGTAATTACTACACTGACGTCATATTAAGGGGGTGGGGGGGGGGGGGGGGGGGGGGGAGGGGTGGGGTGGGGTTCCAACGAACCAGGGTCCGCTTGAACAGAGTAAAACAAAAGTAGCTCAATACTTCTTTCCAAGCCTGAAAATGAAACAGAAAAGTGGTATTGTAGGATTTAAAGAAGAAACATAAAAGAAAAAAACAATTGTAAAACAACATCCAGACTCTACTCCCGCTTGGTCGCTTTACTCCTGCTGAGAGGTTCACTATTTTGAATTTTGCCCCCCCCCCCCCCCCCAATGAAATCCTAGTTTTATGCCTAAAATTCATTGGCCCGAATTCACAAAGGTGGTACAATCGAAACCATGGTTTAAAGCATGGACAAAGACCGTATTTTTTGTCCCCGCCGAACGAGTTCGAGCAGGGGACTATGAAACGGGCTCCGTACGTGTGTGTGTCCGTGTGTCCGTCCGTCCGTCTGTGCGTCCGTGTGTGATCAAAATGTTCAATTTGCTACTTCTCTGTCATTCATGAGCCAATTTTGATTCTGTTTGCTTTATATGATAGCACTACATGGGAGCTTTGAAACTTCTACACAGAGTTTCAGTTGTGACCTTTGACCTTGATTTTTTACCTATATTGTACATTGGCTACAAAATGCTACTCCTTCGCCATTTCTAACCCGATTTCGATTCCGTTTGCTTTATGTGATGGCACTAGGTGAGGGCTTCAAAACTTCTACACAGAATTTTGACCTTTGACTTCTTTGACCTTTGACCTTGATTTTTGACCTATATTGTACATTTTGCTACAAAATGCTACTCCTTTGCCATTTCTAACCCGATTTCGATTCCGTTTGCTTCATGTGATGGCACTAGGTGAGGGCTTCAAAACTTCAACACAGAATTTTGACCTTTGACTTCTTTGACCTTTGACCTTGATTTTTGACCTATATTGTACATTTTGCTACAAAATGCTACTCCTTCGCCATTTCTAACCCGATTTCGATTCCGTTTGCTTTATGCGATGGCACTAGGTGAGGGCTTCAAAACTTCAACACAGAAGTTTGACCTTTGACTTCTTTGACCTTTGACCTTGATTTTTGACCTATATTGTACATTGGCTACAAAATGCTACTCCTTCGCCATTTCTAACCCGATTTCGATTCTGTTTGCTTTATGTGATGGCACTAGGTGATGGCTTCAAAACTTCAACACAGAAGTTTGACCTTTGACTTCTTTGACCTCTGACCTTGATTTTTGACCTATATTGTACATTGGCTACAAAATGCTACTCCTTCGCCATTTCTAACCCGAGTTCGATTCTGTTTGCTTTATGTGATGGCACTAGGTGAGGGCTTCAAAACTTCTACACAGAATTTTGACCTTTGACTTCTTTGACCTTTGACCTTGATTTTTGACCTATATTGTACATTTTGCTACTAAATGCTACTTCCGGCGGGGACATATATTACGCACCGCGTAATTTCTACTTTTCCTTGTTTTTTATAGGGCGCCAAGTGTCGCATGGCCTATTTCGTTACGAAATCAGTCATTTCGTCAACCATTTCGATAACGAAATGATCATTTCGTCGACGAGATTACGTGTATTTCGTAACGAAATAGGCCATGCGACACTTGGCACCCCATAAAAAACTACAGTCTTTGTCCATGGTTTAAACCATGGTTTCGATTATAGTCGGATAAGGATCGCAATCCATATCTCTAAATTTGTTGTTTTTTGCATACGTTCACATTGACAGAAAAATCCTGCTAATTTTTGCCTGTCACAGAGCGCAAGGTATTGTTGATATAAAATATCACGATTTTGGTCAAGCAAATCACTCGGTCACCGCGGAGCGAATGATTATCAAGATAATTCAAAAATAAGCGCATAAGCAAGAATTTTCTTGGGATTTGCATCGCGATGCTGCCTGCGATTAAATTGGTGGGATTTTTGTGTTCACACGGACAAAAATGTCTAGATTTTTATCCAGCTAATGGTCGTAGCTAGGGCCTATATGCAAATCCCACTATAGTTTATGGAACAACAAACACGCAATCCAAAACAAGAATAGCAACAACATCCAAAAGAAAAAACAAATTGCTTGATAAAGTACCCATTCCACCTTGAGTTTAATACATTATAGCCAATCATTTGCATTGCCAGTTCGACGAGGTGTACGAATAATCGTAAAATGACATAACACCCCATCCCGCACTTCAGAGGGGCTCTTTCGCATTTGATTCGCCTTTCAGCTTCTTTATTGTTGTTGTTGTTTGCCGAGTTTTTTGTTTGTGTTCAAAGACAATACATTTTTAAAATGAAGACAGAATAATGGTACAGAGATTCACACGCACCAGCAAACCCTCACCAAATAATGAACTGCTCTGAATATCATCTTACCTTTTATCTTAGCAGCATTCCATTTGGGCCATGTGACGTCAGCAGCTCGAGAGGAAACAACTTTGAATCCGACTGACTGAAACATTTTCAAGAAATCGTCAGCGCAAAGCCACTCAGTGTGTTTATGTTCATAGTCCTGAAGAAAGACAGAGTTCAGTGAGAGAATGGAAATCCATGTGCGAGAGTATAAAATCACTTAGTGGGTAGTTTATTTAGATTTAATCAAAGACCCTAATTGAAATTCTTGTCAAACGTATGTTAACTGCCGGATATTGTACATATTTTGTATAATCATGCATCTGGTACCTTTGCCTACAACTTGTTCCTTTTCAGAGTAGGTTACCTACTCTTGGTATCTGCTGATAGGTTTTTGAAAAATTCACACAAGGAACACACATTTTGATGAGAGTAGTGGTCTTCTCTTGGTTACATCGCATTTAAATCTCAAATAGTTGAGACTTGTTTGCTTTATGCAGAGAAATATAGGGGCGGATTCAGGAATTCCGTGAAGGTAAGGCGCCTTTGCGAAATTAAGAATTCTGATTGTTTGTGCAGAATCTATACAGGACTATTTGACAGTCCTGGCCAAACGGGGTCATCCCACGAAACCGACACCCACGAGTCATACTGTCCACGAGACCGACATCAAAAATAGGTCCATGAGTAATACAGTCCATGAGTTATACGGCTCACGAGTCATACAGTCCATGAATTCGACACTACTCACAAAAGCCTCATGAAACCGACACTATGCAAATATAGCCCACGAGACCGACACTAGGCCTACACAATAAAGGCTCACGAGACCGACAGTAGGCAAAAGAGGCTCACGAGACCGACGCTAGGAAAAGAAGGCTCACGCAACCGACACTAGGCTAAGAAGGCTCACGAGACCGACACTAGGCAAAGAAAGCCTATGTATCCTATCCTCCTGCCCATATACCCGCCTGCTTAGAGTTTTCAGTTTGTATTTTCCTTTGGCTTTAACTATAATGTATGACATTTCAAATGATGAAAACGCTTATATCGCAGCGATTCACCTCGATTTGTGTCTTGTATTTGTAAAATCATTCACCTCAAAACGGTACATTTTTAATGAAATAGAAAAGCTGTTTTCATGGATGCCTCTTCTTTTTCCGAATTCCTTAAATCTTCCTTAATACAGTGCACCCCCGTTATAACGAACACGGTTATAACGAAATTCCGGTTAAAACGAAGTAAAATTTAGGGCCGCAACATTGTAAACACTGTGTATCTTTATTGTTTATTCATTCGGTTATAACGAAATTTCGATATAACCAAAGAAAATTGCCAGTCCCTAGGACTTCGTTATAGCGGGAGTCCACTTTAGGCGATTATCTCATTTTCTGTGAATCTGACTAAATCAGCACCTTTGCAGATGACTACTCTCCTTCCATATCATGTAAAGCAATTGTGCACTGCAACATTGACCATTTTGTGAAATATTTTATTGTAATTTTCATTCAAACCTGGGTTTTACTCTAGTTGGTTGATCTGAATGTCCACATCATTTAATTTTATTATCTTTTTTTTTCTAAGCAGGTGCATAATATACTGGTATATGTTTTGCGGAAAGAGAAACGAGGGTGTTTTGGCATTTTCGAAATTAATGTTGAAACATCTCAGGAACTTTAGATGAATTTTGTTTATTTTTTCACAAACACTCAAACACGCAAACACAATTAAAAATCTTGGGCAGTTCAGGGGGCAAGGGAGGGCAATTGGGGGCATCCCACGAGACCGACACCCACGAGTCATACGGTCCACAAGACCGACATCAATAATAGGTCCATGAGTCATACAGCCCACGACTTATACGGCTCAGGAGTCATACAGCCCATGAGTTCAACACTACGCACAAAAGGCTCATGAAACCGACACTAAGCAAATATAGCCCACGAGACCGACACTAAGCAATAAAGGCTCAAGAGACCGACACTAAGCAAAGAAAGCCCACGAGACCGACAGTAGGCAAAAAAAGGCCCACGATCCGAGACTGACACTAAGCTAAAAAGGCTCACGAGATCGACACTAAACAAAGAAAGCCCACGAGACCGACAGTAGGCAAAGAAGGCCCACGAGACCGACACATGGACCGACAGGATAAACAGCGCCATCTACATGTCAATCACCTGTACAGGGTGTTCCATGAACGGAAAAATAACATACTGGCGGGTGTAATTTCGTCACGCTATCAACTGAAAGATGGTGACCCTCTACATAATTATGAACGACATCAAATATGTGTTTCTACATACTTGGGGGGGGGGGGGGCAAGTGTGTCAGGGAGCGACATTGTTATCAAGTAGAAAAATAGAATTGTGTTCTTCATGACCCCGCCCCCCCACCCCATCCCTCCCCCCAAAAAGACAAAAACACAAATGAATTAAAAAGAGGACAAGAACGATGTATGGATTAATTTTAGAGCTTTGATAATGCCATCGTGCTATTCTTTAATAGGCTTTCCCAGATTTTAGTTAGAAGATGGACAGGATATAATTTTTATCTCTTCTCTTTCCCGATTCACTAGTTACTCATTCTATTTTATGAGATTCTTCCCTCCTGCTTGGACGTTTTGCAGTAAGATCTATTTGTAATTTTCTCTGTAACTATAATGTAATTATACTGATTAAAACATTTTATATCGCAAGGATTCACCTCAATTTGTGGCTTGTGTTATTCTCCTCCAAACAGTACATTATTTTTCGGGAAGTACAATAGCTGTTTTCATGGATGCGTCTGGTTTTTTCCGAATCCCTAACTCTACCTTAATGGACGATTCCATTATTTTTTTAAATTTCTAATTAATACTAAATCAACACCCTCGCAGGTTTACTGTGGATAGATCTGTTAAACACTTTTACTGTATTTTGTTCATTTTTTCCCACAAACACACACCCATGCAAACACAATTAAAGATCCTGATCATTTCGGGGGGGGGGGGGGGGGGGAGGGGGCAACTGATGGGGGAACACCCTGCCGGAGATGGCAACTCTTCTTTTCCATCTCTCATAATATTATCCTATGCTATCATCAGGACACCTTATACAATTTATTGGTCTATAGGTGGCGCTGTTCATCCTGTCGGTCTCGTGGGCCTTCTTTGCTTAGTGTCGGTCTCGTGAACCTCTATTGCGTAATGTCGGTCTCGTGAGCCTTGTATGCGTAGCGTCGGTCTCGTGGACCTTTTAAGTATAGTGTCGGTCTCGTGGCTTTGTTTGCTTACTGTCGGCCTCATGAGCCTTTTGTGCGTAGTGTCGGTCTCGTGAGCCGTATAACTCCTCGGCTTGTTTTACTTGATGTCGATCTCGTGGGCTTCATTTACTCAGTGTCGAACTCGTGGGCTGTATAACTGGTGGGCTGTATGACTTGTGAGCGGTATGACTCGTGGGCTGTATGACTTGTGGGCTGTATGACTCGTGGGTGTCGGTCTCGTGACGTGCACCCGGGCAATTGACGGGTAATCCCCTAGCAACTCTCCTTTTCAATCTCTCATATCTTCCTTAGGCCTTAATCTGGACACCCTATACAATTAGTTGGTCTATAGGTGGTGCTGTTCATCCTGTTGGTCTTGTGGGCCTTCCTTGCCTATTGTCGGTCTCGTAAGCCTCTTTTGCCTATTGTCGGTCTCGTGAGCCTTTTAAGTGTAGTGTCGGTCTCGTGAGCTTTTGTGTGTAATGTCGAACTCATGGGCTGTATAATTCCTATGCTATCATCAGGACACCTTATACAATTTATTGGTTTATTTCACCTCGGCCTTCAGCCTCGCTCGGTGAAATAAATCTTCACTTGGGCTATTTGTGCATTTGTCGCGAGAGTGTATAGTGCATTCAAAATCATGCACTACAATGGATGTTATATGTGCGTACAAGTTGTCAGTGTACATGTGAGCGCGTTTGGCTTAACTTCTTTTTTTTTTTTTAAATCTAGAATAAAATACTAGGTTGAAAACATACCGTGAGATACGGCCCCCATTTCGGGTGAGCTCGCAACCACGTATCGGCCGTCTCTCCGTATTTGCACCTCTTGCTGGCCAGTTGAGACTGTAGGCCGAAATGGAGCAGGAAACGCCCTCCTGGTTTCAGGCAGCGGAAAATATTCTGCAGAACTCTTTTCTGGTCTTCGCACCAGTGCAGCACGGAGAGGCAGATGATCTTGTCGAAATTCTCCTCCCATCCCTGACCAAAGGAATGTGCGTCGGCGACGACAAAGTCGACATTCGTGGCGGCGTGTTTTTGGTTGGCCACAGAAATCATACCTGGAGATAGGTCGATTCCTTCGGGATGAGGAAGATATAAAGAGAGATTCTAGATGATATTATAATGCGTTAACCACAAAGCCGGCGCCATGTTTAGGGGGGGGGGGGGGAGGAGTTGCAGTTTATATTTCTGGTGCTACTTCCGGGTTTCATCAGCTATACAAGCCAAAAAAGACAAAAACAAAATCAAACAAACAAACAAAGCGAAAATAAACAAAACAAACAATTTGCTATTTATACTATACTATAGACATCTACTATTCCTTCGGGATTAGGAAAATATTAAGGAATATAGATTAGTCTATATTATAATGCGCCAACAATACGTTTTAAACATATTGTTATTGCGCAAGGCAACCCCACCCCCCCCCAAAAAAAAAGATTAAAAAACACCGAACGAAACACAAACTGCACACATATTCGTGTATGACAGTGAGATAAGAGAACGTAAAAATAGATGTATAGATTCATTGTTTCTTTATCTTGTCAGCATACGAATATTGTTTGAAATGAATATTTCGATGAATTGTTAGCAAAGTGGGGCAAGGGTAATCTGCAAGGTAGACTGAATTTCAGTTTTTTTTTTAACGGCAAATGGATCACAGAACATTGCAAAACGCTGAAGTACGGAGATTATCATTAATATATGCTTAGCTTAAATTGTTAACTTTATTCATTCTTCGTAATTATTATTATCATCATTTTTACGTTCGAAACCAAAGAGTGCAATCGGTGCGCGAGACAAATCAAAGTTACCATAAGAGAGTCAATTAACGTTTAGTGTACGACGTGTATACGTACCTGTGACGGATTTGACACGTGTAGCGATCTCCCCGCACGCCATCCCCGGTCCGCAGCCGACATCGAGCACCTCGTCGCTGCAGCTGAAGTCGAAATCTTTGAGCACAAGCTTCCTTATATCACTCTGAAGACCGCCATTCTCGCTGGCTTCTAGGTATGTTCGGGCACTGGCGGCATCCCAAGAATTCATTGTGACTTGTGAGGAGTGGACAACCTTCTCTTTCGAAACTTCAAACTCTCGCACATAGAGTTACACGGACACCCACATGAAGTTGGCTCCTTATTCACCGTCTTATTCAGAATGTGAAGTTTGCTACTTATTCAGCTCGTTTTTTCAGCTACTTATTCACCTATGGTACATTCCATTTGTTATTTCTGATTTATGAAGATCGTGATGCGCCGTCCTCACACTGACCCCTGACTGTTGTCAATGTCGAAAAATAGATCAGATTTCGATCTACTTCTCAGGGAACTGTCCTGATTAGTCAGCTGAGTACAATGATAGTTGGGTGGTGGAGCGATAATGACCGACGTGGTGGTAGGCACGCGGCTGATACACTTATCACGCTGTTCAGGAAATACATGTATTTTAAAGAGATCTGAGAGCACCAACCCCACTTGGCATAATTTACCATTTGCAGATAATGAACAAAAACCCAGCATAAGTGCTTTAATATAGTTCTAAAATTTCAGTTTGGGATAGAAACAACAACTGTAAAAATCGGAATCCGTACAATCAATGTTAAGTATTGTTAAATGGACAAAATGTGAACAATAGTTATGATAAAAATATTGCCAGACTAAACCGTCTACAGTTATGGTTTAATGAGAAAATTATTGATATCTCCATATATTTTAGGCTTTATTGTGAAAATTTATATGGTAGGATGTTTTGTTATACAACAGACCTACACAATAATGCATCAAATGTGATATCTTGAACTTTAAAAAAAAATCATTATTTCCAAAGTAAACAAGACCGTTAATAGACAAGCGTCGGATCGATAGCCTATACGATGTCATAGAATGGGGTTTGACAAGTCGGCTCAGCATTCCGGCCGGCATTCTCGGCAACTCGTCCAAAAAGTTTTGACAACTCGACCGTTTCCAAGGGAATTAAAGGGAATTGTCGCATTTAACATCTTTATGAAATAATGTTTAATATTATATTAGTCATATATTCCCTTTAACAGTCATCAATCTACGGCCTGTGCCAAAATAAAGTTGTCATACTGAGTTTCTTACGTCCTCTGTTGTCCAGTCGTACCCTACTTAATTTAGGCCAAGCCGTTTTGGGGCCTTAAAAAGAAGGAAATTAAAGGATATGTCCCATTTCACATATTAGGTCAACAAATGACTTCCCTTTAACTGCCAGCCCCCCAAGCCCTGGGCCAAATATTGAGTGGTCATATCAGGTTTCTGACTTCCTTAACTTGTATCTCGTCATACCCGAGTTATTTTGGCACAGGCCGTTTAAGCATCTCCATAGGAAGGAAGTGAAAGAGAATGTCACATTTAACAAAAGATCTGTATAATGCTAAATATTTTCTTCAATTGATTTCAATAGTTTATCCATTTCTATCAAAGAAGAAAAAGAAAACATGATTCAAAGCGATAAAAGTTGTCAATTTGACCTTCATTCATCTGATAAGGACAGTTCGTCAAATACAATGTATAAAGTATATGCACAAATGATATTGAAAGGAGACAATGCCCATTTTGTCAAGGTAACAAGAAAAGTAAGTAATCATAACGACGGAAATCAGTGTTCCACCACTTAATAGCCAAGATTGTAGGTCGTGGAACACTGGTATGAAAACCACGACAGCACCAATATACATATACCAATAAAATAAAGTCATATCAAATTCATCTATAGATACTCATTGTACATTTTGGTCATTGATGTATGATGCTGATAGTAGAAGCATATCATAAACAGTACTTGCTATGATTCTAGCATGCATACAAATGAAATATATGACAACACAGGAAAATAATGATGGCACAGGCACTATTTGGCCGTGCAAACCAGGAAAATGTGACCAAAAGAGAAGATATGCACGTGGCGACACAAAACAATAACGAAAACAACAATAACAACACATAACACAGAAATAACAGAAATGAGGAAAAATGCACACACACAGTTACTGGACAATAAAGAACGTGGAAAGAGGAGCAGGGAAGAACAGAGAAAGAAAAAGAAGTGGAAAGGAATGAGAAAGCTCTGAGGACTGTGGATGAAATTAGCATTTATCACATATGATTGTATTCATAATTATGCCAATTAATTATAATGCTACTAAAAAAAATGCCTGAGGTTGCCAAGGTAGAAATCAAGCTGAATTTACTTCAATACCCTCCAAAAGCACGAATCATCCCCCAAAACATACTTAACAAAACAAACAAACAAACTAACGAACAAACAAAAACTTCTACTTGACAACTTTTCCGGGTGTGAAAATTTTACCCGACTATTCGGTGCTCACGATGCGCCGCGTGTCCATTAACCACTGAAGTTGGTGCACTTTGATCTCTTTCACATAATTTCCGGAATAGTCGGGTAAGTGTATCAGCCGCGTGCCTACCACCACTTCGGTCATCATCGCTCTACAATCCACCCAACATTGCACGCATGATTAATCAGGCAGGACAGTTCCCTATATATTCAGAAATTTCGCAAATCTGATCTATTTGTGCGACATCGACGACACTCAGTGTGAGTAAGGTGTATAGTCTGGGTGCCAGAGGCTGAACCTTGTTTTACCGTCCACCCAATGTTTTATGATGGTTTTACCCTATTTCGGGGGTGCTGAATCCAAATCCGGATGATGCAACTCTTGCATCCTTGAGGGTTTTGAGATATTCAAGATGGCCGCCAAGATGGCCGCCAAAACCAGAAATTCCCACGTATTTCCTTCTAAATGGTGAGATATTGAAAACAAGTGATGGTTTTACCCTATGTCGAGGGTGCTGAATCCGAATCCGGATGGTGCAACTCTTGCATCCTTGAGGGTTTTGAGATATTCAAGATGGCTGCCAAAATGGCCGCCAAAACCAAAAATTCCCCCGTATTTCTTTCTAAATGGTGTGAAATTGAAAAGAATTGATGATTCTCCCTATTTGGAAGGTGCTGAATCCGAATCTGGATGATGCAACTCTTGCATCCATGAAGTTTTTGAGATATTTAAGATGGCCGCCAAAATGGCCGCCAATTAAAACCGGAAATTCCCATGTATTTCCTTCTAAAAGTTGAGAAATTAAAAACAATTGATGGTTTTACCCTATTTCGAGGGTGCTGAATCCGAATCTGGATGATGCAACTCTTGCATCCTTGAAGATTTTGAGATATTTAATATGGCCCCCAAAATGGCCACCAAAACCGAAAATTCCCTCGTATTTCCCTCTAAATGGTGAGAAATTGAAAACAATTGATGGTTTTACCCTATTTCGAGGGTGCTGAATCAGAATCTAGATGGTGCAACTCCTGCATTGTTGAAGATTTTGAGATATTCAATGTGGCTGTTAAAATGGCCGCCCAAAACGGAAGTTCCCATGTATTTCCTTCTAAATGGTGACAATTTGAAAGCAATTGGTGGTTTTTATCTTATTTTGAGTGTGCTGAATCCGAAGCTCAGGATACAACTCTTGCATCCTTAAGGGTTTTGAGATGATGAAGATGGTCGCCAAAAATGACCGCGAAAAACGGAAATTCATATGTATAGACCCCCTATTTCCTTCTAAATGGTGTAAAATATAAAACAGTTGGTGGTTTTACACTATTTTCAGTTTGCTGAATTTGAAGCTCCAGTATACAGCTCTTACTTCCTTGAGGGTTTTGAGATAATAAAGATGGCCGCCAGAATGGCCCCTAAATGGCCGTCACTAAAACGAAAATTTCCATGTAATCCCTATATTACCTTCTAAATGGTGTAAAATTGAAAACAATTGGCGGTTTTACTCTATTTCGAGGGTGCTGAATCCGAACCTGGTTGATGCAACTTTCGTGTTCTTTTTTAAGGGTTTTGAGATGTCCAAGATGACCGCCAAAATAACTGTCAAAAATTGGTAAATTTTAGGCCCCGAACTTGGCTGTTGAAATTCGTCCATTCTTGAGGGTTTTTAGACGTCCAAGATGACAGCCAAAATAAGTGGCAGAAATTCCAATGTTAATATATTTTTTCTTAATGGTAAAAATTTTAAAATAAATCGATGGTCTTACCCTATTTCGAGGGTGCTGAAGGTCTTTGAAGGTTTTCGGACATCTATAAATGTCCTGTATGAACGGAAACTCCTTAACATGTTTTTATACTGAAATGGTGAAGTATTGTGCTCCAACGCGAAGCGGGAGATTAAACCCATGCAGGGTGAAAAGCAATAATTCGTATAATTCTTGAATTCAACTCAGTTGAGCGAATTTGTCAAATCAGCCAAAATTTATTGACAGTCAAAATTACTGTCACAATGGTATTCTAATATACTGAGATATTCCGATATGTCTCAAACGGAACTTTAACACGTACTGGAAAAAAAAAGAAGAAGTGATATTGACATCATACTGAAACGTACAAACGCAAAGAAAGATACGACTGAAAATGTCTTTATGCATAATTGTTATGAAATAATGCTTGTGGTCGCCAATAATATGGCTCCATAGATGTAAAGTTAATCCTTTTCGGCTATCAATAGAGTAAAATTAAATTATGGCATGTTGGTATTTGGTGTTGAAACTTGTCTTGTATTCTGACGAGTCTCGCCTCGTATTCTTGTGAAACTTGTCGCATATTCTGATTAGGTCATGGTTGCATCCATTGTTACAAATGTACACACTAGTAGTTATGTACATGTATATATGATGTACTGTATGCATGGTTGTTTTAATGTGTATGTACACAGGTTGACCAGATTAATGGAGAACATTCTATGTGGTATAGATATAGTACATACAGGCTGACCAGATCAGTGGAGAATTTGCTAGGTGGTATACAATGTAGCTGTACAGTACATGCATGTAACTGGAAATACATTATAGCTCACTCAATCTAGAATGATTTCACCCATTCCAGAATGTTCTAGGAAGTGCTTACATGTTTGGCTGAGTGAGGCACTGTCCCTATATCCCAATGTGATTGGTAGTTAATTTTGGCAATGATGTTATGCAGTGAGTCATCCAGGATTCCTGGAACTAGGACTTGCTAGAATGTTCAGGTGTGTGGCCCCAGGTTGGAGAGAGTTACAGAATGTGCTAGAAGGGGGTGAATGGATAGTATATAAGCCAGAGAAATTCTGCAGTAGGCAGAGTACCCAACACCTCTGCTCTGAGAGTTACGTCACTTCTGGCTCTGAAGCAACTTGTTATAGTCAGTTACCTGCTGACCTGTTATGTTTGTGGAGATAAGGCCTGGGAGACATTTTGCCTGCAGATAATTGATTTGCCTACATTGGAGATAGACTCCATTTTTGTGTCAATGGACATTGCTACGGAAAAGCTGTGACGGGCTGGATTCCTAGCTGAACATTATTGAGCGAATCATCATTCACCACATCGACTGGACGTGGTTGTCATAACGTTGGATTCTGCATGCTTCGCTGTGAACATTATACCTTGGACCTATAACGTGGATATATACCCTGGATTTATACCGTGGAGTATTGTAACCTGCGCCTCTGGATTTACATCGGAGTTATCATTCATCGGTGCATCAAGGACCATTCATCTGTGCATCGAACATCGTATTTGGACATCATGAGGGGACTATAGGAACTCTGTGATTTACGATTCGGATGCATGTAAGTGATTCCATTACCGCTTTGGAATTGTTTCTATTGATCATTATTGTACTGATGTGAAGACTGATTACGAGTCTGTACCCACAATATCACTGTTAATAAACCGCCTGAACATTAGTTGATTGTTTCTTTTGTGCGATCATTCTCATAGTGATTTTGGTCGTAACACCATGACCACTATAGTAGATATCAATAAGGGTAATTTCAAAAGCACTCTGCGCGATTATGATATTCGTAAGTACTGGATTATCAACTATTACCTTCCGTGTTGTCGTTTGATTTTTATTTAGTTTTTTTTCACTGCGCGTTACCTGTGATTTGTCCGTCCCTCGTGTGTGTTTGTAATAGATTATATTATATACGTATACATCATACACAATGTTACATCGTATTGAAGAAAAAATTGAAGCATAGCAATAAAAATGTCCCACTCGTGTCTTCAACAATGTCATCAAGACCACCAATATAAACCAAATAACCAATTTGAGTGTTCATGGATAAAGAGATTAAAACTGCTCATGGATTAAGGCAGGTAATGTTGGGTAATTTCAGTACACTTCTCTACATCACTATCACAATGTGATTTAGATGAACATGTCTTGTCCATTAATTGTTAGTGTTCAAAACTTATCCATTATATGTAGAGGAAACAGTGTAATCTTGCAATTATTCAACCGCATCTGTAGTCTTGAAGGGTTAATTGCTGGCACACTTGTATCGTACCAACTCAAAGATATAGAGCTGGTTTCACTGTATATACAGCAAGTTCAAACTGTGCCATTGACGAAAACCATCAATTGTTATCAATTTCTCACCATTTATAAGAAGGAAATACATTGGAGTTTCCGTTTCGGCGCCCATTTTGGCGGCCATCTTGACTATCTCGAGGTGCATCATCCAGATTCGGATTCAGCACCCTCGAAATAGGGTAAAACCATCAACTGTTTTCTATTTCTCACCATTTAAAAGCTAATACAGAGAAATTTCCGGTTTTGATTGGCGGCCATTTTGGCGGCCATCTTGAATATCTCAATACCCTCAAGGATGCAAGGTTTGCATCATCCAGACTCGGATTCAACAAAATAGAAATAGGGTAGATCCATCAATTGTTTTCAATTTCTCACCATTCAGAAGAAATACATGGGAATTTCCGGCTTTAATTGGCGGCCATTTTGACAGCCATTTTGGCGGCCATCTTGAATATCTCAAAAACATTATGGATGCATGAGTTGCATCATCCAGATTCAGATTCAGCACCTTCCAAATAGGGAGAATCATCAATTATTTCCAATTTCACACCATTTAGAAGGAAATACGTGGGAATTTTCGGTTTTGGTGGCCATTTTGGCGGCCATCTTGAATATATCAAAATCCTCAAGGATGCAAGAGTTGCATCATCCAGATTCGGATTCAGTACCCTCGAAATAGGGTAAAACCATCAATTGTTTTCAATTTCTCACCATTTAGAAGGAAATACATGGGAATTTTCGTTTTTGGTGGCCACTTTGGCGGCCATAATAAATATCTCAAAATCTTCAAGGATGCGAGAGTTGCATCATCCAGATTCGGATTCAGCACCCTCGGAATAGGGTAAAACCATCAATTGTTTTCAATATCTCACCTTTTAGAAGGAAATACGTGGGAATTTCCGGTTTTGGTGGCCATTTTGGCGGCCATCTTGAATATCTCAAAACCCTCAAGGATACAAGAGTTGCATCATCGAGATTCGGATTCAGCACACCCGAAATAGGGTAAAACCATCAAAAAACATTGGGTGGACGGTAAAACAAGGTTAGGCCCAAAAAGTGGCTTTGGCACCCAGACTAGTATCACAATGTGCATAAATGAAATTAAACTAACATAAATTGTAGCTGAGTGAGGAGCGGAAAAAGGAGCTGAATAAGGAGCTGAATAAGGAGCAAACGTACGTGGGTGTCCATGTACTTAAGTTTGAAGTAACTTTTGAAAGAGAAGTTCGGCAACTCCTCACAAGTCACAATGAATTCGTGGGATGCCGCCAGTGCCCAAACGTACCTAGAATCGAGCGAGAATGGCGGTCCTCAGAGTGGCGTAAGGAAGCTCGTGCTAAAAGATTTCGACTTCAGCCCCAGCGACGAAGTGCTCGATGTTGGGTGCGGACCGGGGACTGTGTGCAGAGAGATCGCTACAAGTGTCAAATCTGTCATAGGTATGTTCACGCAAAGTCGTATATGCTAAATGTTTTGACTCTGTTATGGTAACTATGTGTCGCCCATCTATTTCTCTCTTTGGTTTCGAACGTAAAAAAAAAGAAAAAAAAAGAAAGGATAAATACAGGTGAAAATTGAACTTACGTACTCATGGATGATAATTTCCGTACTTCAACGTGTTGCAATATTCTGTAAGTTAGTCTACCTTGTAGGTTACCCTTGCCTCCACTTTGCTAGCGATTCATCGAAATATTCAATTCAAACAATGCTCGTTACCTGACAAAAAATAATATGCATTTATCTTTCGTGTAGGCCTACTCTTATCTCACTGGAAAAGAATAGGGAAATATTTGCAGTTTTTCGTGTTTTTTTCTTTTTGTTCTTTATTGTGGAGGCTGCCTCAAGCCTTTCCTATTAACAAAGGGCGTACAATAACGAGGTATAAATACTATGGTTGACTCATCATTACATCATTTGTATTCTTTGATATCTTCCTTATCCTGAAGGAATCGACCTATCTCCAGGTATGATTTCTGTGGCCAACCAGAAACACGCAGCCCCAAATGTCGACTTTGTCGTCGCTGACGCACATTCCTTCGGTCAGGGATGGGAGGAGAAATTCGACAAGATCATCTGCCTCTGCGTGCTTCACTGGTGCGGAGATCAGCGAAAAGTTCTGCAGAATGTATTCCGCTGCCTGAAACCAGGAGGGCAGTTCCTGCTCTGGTTCGCTCTCCAATCTCAGCTAGTCAGCAAGAGATGTAAATACGGAGAAACGGCCGATACGTGGTTGCGAGCTCACCCGAAATGGGGCCGTATGTCAAGGTATGTTTTCAACGTAGCATTTTATTTTTGATAACACACGAGCTCACACACAGAAAACGATACATAGTTCAACTGTTGGTGCAATAATATACAGGAAATATATCAGAAACCAAGTGCATGCTTTCATTACCAAAAATGAAATGATAATAATAGACTGTTGGTAATGATAGCATGATTTTCTTTCTTTTTTTTTCTATAAGGCCTCCAACCTTCAGATATTTATATACATTGTATATCTTATCTACCGCCGATTGTGATACAACATATTTATCGGCATAAGCAAACAAGTCTTAATTCGATGTAGCTAACAGAAAACAACTGCTCCACTCAAATGTGTGTTCGTGAATTATTCAAAGCCCTCTCAGATGATACCAAGAATACTCAGAACGGAACAGGTTAGATAAAGGTACCAGAAACATAGGTACAAAATGCGTCAAAAGTACTTGACATACGTTTATCAAGAAGTTCAAAATGGTCTTTTATTGAATTTCAGTAAATGTACTCACTAATTCTATACTCTCGCACATGCATTTCCATTCTCTCACTGAACTCTATCTTTCTTCAGGACTATGAACATGAACAAACTGATTGGCTGTGTGCAGACGATTTCTTGAAAATGTTCAAGGCAGTCGGATTCAAAGTTATTTTCTCAGAAGCTGCTGACGTCACGAGTGTCAAGTGGAATGCTGCTAAAATGAAAGGTAAAATAGCATTCAGAGCAGTTCATTATTTGATTTGGGTAAAGGTTTCATGGTGTGTGTGAATCTCTGTATACCATTATTCTTTCGTCGTTTACCAACGAGTTGTCTTCGAACAGGAACAAAAAAACTAAAAAAAAAAAAAAAAACCTGAAAGGCAAATCAAGAGAGCCCCTCTGAAATGGGGGATGGGTTGTTCTGTTATTTTACCGTTATTCATAGTACATTTCACAGGAATCGCGTCGAACTGGCGATGCTAATGATTTGGCTCTTGCATTACACTCAAAGTGGAATGGGAACATTATTCAAGGAAACCAAAATCCACATATAAATGTGGATTGAGTGATTTCAGCAACACAGTGAAAGTTTGAGGAGGATTAGACAATCGATGCAAAAGTTACGAATTTTTAAAATTTTGGTGTTGGAACGGCTGTATGAGAAGACTACTTGAGTTCATGACAACATGACTTGTATTGTGTGGGCAACAGTTTATATAGAGAACACAAAGAAAATTCAACATGCTTTCACTTTTATACCACAATGAAAGAGTACTTGATTAACCGCTTTCAGAAAGGGGGGGGGGGAGGATAATGACTACCCTTTACATAATTATGTCAGTATCTAGCTGATGGAATGTGTAGTTTATATGAAAAATGATCTTTGTGTGTGTGTGTGTGTGTGTGTGTGTGGAATTCCCTTTATATTTTCTTCATATTGTTGTCCACACCGGGGCCCGTTTCATATAAATTGTCATCTGTGACAAGTTGTCATAGATGTGACAAGCTACTGAAATCCTCGCATCTGATCGGCTGAGAGCAAATTTGTCATAGAAATGTGGCAGTTGTCACTGATGGCAAGTTTTATGAAACAGGCCCCGGACGTCATAACCTTGAGTAGTCTCTTCATCCAGCGGTTCCAACACGAAAACTGTAAAAATTCATAACTTTTCCATCGATAGTCCGATTTTCCTGCAACTATCACTGATGTGTTTTTACTATTGATATTGCTGCGTTCACTCAATCCACATTATTATTTGGGGGTTTTTGTTTCCTTTGAGCATTTTGTTCGTTCTTTCGGTTGTTGTTGCTGATCTTATTTTTGATCCCATGTTCGTTTTTCCATACACTAAAGTGGGATTAACATGTAGGCTCTAGCTGCGACCATTAGCGGCATGCAAATCTCGAGATTCCTGCTCACGTGGACACAAAAATCCGACCAATAGACGCGACAGTATAGAGATGCAAATCCCAAGAAATCTTGTGCTTATTTCTGAATTATCCCGCACTGTGACACGCAAAAAAAAAGTATATTGCAAGATTTTTCTGTTCGTGTGAACGCATGCAAAAACAACATCAACAAGCAACCCCCCCCCCCCCAAAAAAAAAATTCGAGGTATGGATCGTGATCCTTATCCGACCATTTTGCATGTGTAAACGTGGCAATTGGAAGTTAAAAAAGGTTTTGAAAACAAAAGCTAGAAACAAGGTACCATTTCTCCTCATTGTGTGCTCTCTTCCCGAACGAGACAGACGAAAGGCCGAGTTAGAGGCTACAATGTAATCCATGGATTTTTTGTGTGATAAAAATTGATTTTTTTTTTTTGGCTATCTTTGTCAATTTTGGGGTGATGAATCCCAAAAACTTTGTTTCCATTTTTCCCACCACGTCTTCAGCCGCCATTTTGAATTTCAAAATGGCTGCCATATAGTAAACAATACTTTGACCTAATTTTCATAATATGAGCATCGTAGACGGTTCAAATTTAGTGGAAAAAGCATGTTCATGATGTCAGACATTGTGATACATCATTTTCTAATATTGTAGATTGTTTGATACAATTCGTAGGCTGCCATCTTGACATACAAAATGGTCGTCATAGCTAAATGTGTTTCTACCCATATCTCAGGTTGCAATTGTTGTAGAAGCTTCAATGTTTCATGAATGGGCATGTCTGCGATGTCTAACATTCCAGTACAGCTGTTTCATAATGGTGATGATTGTGGAACACGCAATCTCTCAGAGCGGGGCAAAATGGTAAACATTTGTAATTTATCTTCTCAGAAGTATTTCAGTGAATGATACATCTAAGGCCAGTAACTACGATTTTAATAGAGGTGAATCAAAATTTAGAATAGTGAACTTCGTTCGAAGCACCCCCAACCAACGTTATGACGTCAGTGTTGTGTTCTTTACTCTTTGCAGATCAGATCAAAACTCTTACAGGGCACCTTCGGTGTATTCCGGATGACCTAAAGGACGAATGCGTCAACGACATCCACAGGTGGCTGGTCGATGTGACGCCGAAAACTTCCGAAGGACTTCCGATGGGCCCGACCGGAAGGCTGGAGGCACTCCATATTGTAGCGACTAAGACCCTGCGTCACAAAGCTTCCAAAAAGTCGCTAGACATGAAGTTCAAAGGGCAAATGTTATACATTGAATTACATAATTCATTCATTCGTTCATTCATTCATTCATTTATTCTTTTTCATTTTTTCTCTCTATTTTTTCCTTCCCAATTTGATTGACGTCAGTTGACTTCGTTTGATTTTGGTTTATATCAGTTTGTTGCCTCGTTAAAGTATGGTGAACGAGAAAAAAAGGACGATATTCATAAACAAGGTGATTTATACATTTCTGGAAAGCTTAAGTCTCTAGAAATATGAATAATTAACTTTCAGAAGGTAAAAACGTCTCCAGATCGATGGAGAGATGGTGCTTTGAGACCCTTTTTAGACCACCTGAACCCGATCTGACGGTGAAATTTCGGTGACCAAAATTATGACGTCACGAAATGTGCGCTGTGCTACGCACTTCATCCACACATTGGGCTCCGTCTATGGAGGGCCGTTGTGGACGTGGTTCGTTTGGGGCATACGTATGGAGAGGCAATTGCATACGTATGTCCGTTTCCATGTATAGATGCCCCAAACGAGTTGTGTCCGCAGCGGCCTTCCATATCCGTCGCCTCTCCCTCGCTTCTTCTACCACCCTGACTTTGCCACTGCCACTATCAGTGTCATTGTCACTGTCATCACTCAATTCACTCTCGATGTCAAACTCAAAGTCTTTCCGTCCAATATAAGGTAAAAATTGGGCGTTTTAATGTTTCAGCCGAGAAGCAGATGCGACTACAGGCCAGATATTGCATCCGCTCACCAAGAAATACGTGCTTCATAAATGGCAGCCACGACGTCCCGTTGCACTCGTAAAGAGTTTTGTTCATTTCGTGACGTCATATTTTAAGGCTCGAAAAAGACGGCTGTTCCGGAGCGAATATCTTATTTAACTCGCGATTTCTCAGTGGCGCGAATATCTTTCAATAAGTCACATTAAAAATCTGTTTTAGGAGACATTTCTCTCTGCTTTAACACCTTCTTTTATATGAATTTCTTGATTCTAATGTCTCGTTCACCATACTTTAAAGGGGAATTAACCCCTAAAATGCATGTTGATTGAGTGGATGGAACAATATTAGAATACATCAGTAAGAGTTTGAGGAAAATCGGACAATCCGTTCAAAAGTTATGAATTTATGAAGTTTTGCGGATGAGACCGCTGGATCAGAACACTTCTTATATTATATGGATCATGACATCACATGTTTTTTCTTTTTTCTTTCTTTCTTTTCTCCCTTCCCAATTATTTTGATTTCATGTCAGTTGACATTGGTTCGTTTAATTTTGTTTTGTATCGCTGTTTTTCTGCATTTTCTGAGGGTCCCATATCGTACAAGCTTTGCTTTTTTAGTGGGACCCTCCATTTCCATCCCCATCCTTAGTTAACTTGTATTACACGCTTTAATATATTAAAAAAGATATAATTTTGTGTTCTTTTTCTTCTGTTTTTCATTTCATTTTTATGTACTTTGTTAAATCATATTCTGCAATTATTACAAATATCCTGTACATACACAGTACATTGTATATACAATGTAATTTCTTTATTTATTTGATGGAAATGAAAATGAATTTGAGTCTTGAATCTTGAATCTTGAATATACATGTTTTACTTTTCTAGCATAATGAAAGAGCACTAGACTTTTCTCTTTCAGAAAGCAGGGGGAATAATATTACCCTAGACATATATATCAGTAACAAGTCCAGGGAATGAAATGATACATTGTGGAATTGTCTTTATACTTTCTTTAAATCGTGGTCCATATGTGCTGTCACGATCTGTAGTAGTCTTCTGATCCAGTGGTCTCGTCGGTCAAAATTTCAGAAATTCATAATTTTTCAACGAATTGTCTGATTTTACAAAAACTTTCACTGATGTGATCTACTAATATTGCTGCATTTACTCAATTCACATGCATATTTGGGGTTCATCCCCCTTTTAATCATTATTATCTGTTCTATGTATTTTTTGAGGGTTCCACATCATACAAGGTCTGTTTTTTAGTAGGACCCTCCTTTTCTATTCCTATCCTTAATTTGCCTGTAGTCCTGTACTGTATGTATATGTATACATCTTTAGAAAAATACAATTGTGTTTTCGTCATTGTTACTCACTTTCACGTGTATTTTGTCAATTTAATTTTTTTTTGCAATTATGTTCTGCCCATTACGTTCTATACAATTTCTCTGTTTATTCATAGAAATGAAAGTAAATTTGAATCTTGAATCTAATTTTTTTCCCGTTTGCAGCAGACACATCCAGATATTTTACAGAAGTTGAATGCTTAAATTATATCACAAATGTATGATAAAAATGTAAAAGTTTGCACAGTATTGAGAGTATACGGAAATGCTGGAATATATATTGTAGAATATTATATGCTGGAATATACATTAGCTTAATATCGACGGACTATCCTAACCCTTTTGAATAATTGAAAGAAAGATAAAAACTGTCTCCAAAGGGTTTACAGGAAAAAAGAGGCTTTAAAGGTAAGGATATATTCGAGTGCCAAATCTCACCCAGGGGTGCGTGCTTTGTGAAATTGAATTGAATTGAACTGAATAACTGAAACTGCACTGGTCTTACACTCGAGACACAGTGAACAGTTCCAGCACGTTTATTTTCATATTTTACTTGAAATCGAGATACATCCAAAGAAAAAAAAAAGAATACAAACCAAGCAAGACACAAAATATGATATGAATCGGGTAATGAACAGAAAGTGTGTCAGCATACTTATTGTACATAAGACAATTCCCTATGACTTGTAAAATATGATGGAACAGCAAACTTGTAAACGCAGGTTCCAGGAAAAAATACCAATGTAAATTTGCTATGCAATTAATGGAGATAGAACACAAAGTAATAATGACGAAACTATATGGAAGCTAAAATATCAAGGTACAAAGGGAAGAAGAAATAGAAGATAGAAAAAGGAAAAGGAAAAGCAAGAACCAAAAGAATAAGAACTGAGTGAAAAAATAGCATATAGATACACAGATACACGAGCACATATCTAGAATTAAGTTCATAACGAGTGCAAAATGTAAATACAGGTACGGATGCAGTGAGTATATAAATGGAGCATAAACCAGAGGTAAATCAATCAGACACTGCAGGTTGATCCGCCATACATTGAATGAGAATACTGCAGATGATATATTACATAACATATTGAATAAAATTCCGAAGTAGCAATCACTTCTCATGAAACTAAGCAGAAAATTTTCATATTGATTAAACGCATTCTATTCATAATAAATGATGGCTGGTATAATGCAATATGGGATAATCCCTTCAAAATCATTAGAGGTGAAAGTCAAGAGTGTGACAAGGGTATCTCATGCTTCAAATCCGTAAATGTAAGAAGCCTACGTCAGCCTGAAGAAAAAAAAAAACTGCGAGAAAAAAGACAATTTCTAATTTTCTTGTGATCCAAATTTTGAAATTATGTAGAAATGTCGAAATTGACTCGATTGGGTCATTTTACGTACTTTGAGTCCTCATCTAAAATCGGGTCGTGTGACTTGTTGGTTTTGTGATGCATGGTCAGGAAATAATGGCACCTTGGTGAAA
The DNA here is from genome assembly GCF_040938485.1 of Diadema antillarum. Lineage (NCBI taxonomy): Eukaryota > Metazoa > Echinodermata > Echinoidea > Diadematoida > Diadematidae > Diadema > Diadema antillarum. The sequence goes on along the minus strand of NW_027270906.1, from coordinate 6,090,806 downwards.
GGTTATTGCTGTTGGTGTTGTTTCAGTCTATCATCTAGGCGTTTTATCTTTTGCCCATGACATTGCTTCTACTTCAGTATAGTGAGCTTGGAGCCCTATAAAGCAATGTGGGTTTGTGGATACAGGGCATATCCTCTCTGTCCTCCAACTGCCCCCTCCCCCCTCCCCCCTCCCCCCTCCCCCCACCAACTCAGGTGGTCAACCATACACATATGCTAGTTCCAGATTCTCAGAAACACCCCCTTTAGGATGGAAATGGGTTACTCGGGATTTTGATCCCTTACCACGGGCTTTTGGAAAAGAAGACTAGTTTGGCATGCTTCGCAGCGAAAAATGCTCATAAGCTCGTTCGGGAAAATCGGGTCGAAGACTAAAAAGAAGCCGCAGTACCCGTTTTAAGATATTTTTTTAGGGGTGTTGAAACTGATCCTCTTTCAATTCAATTTAAATTCAGTTTTATTCAACCGTTCAGTAAAAAAACAAAAACACATCCATGCTAACAAAAATATGCATGTAACTACATCGTAAAGTGTACATAAAAAATACATTGAAAGGTCATGAACCCATGTGAGGTAGGGCTTGTGTCAATGGGGCAACACTGAAACCATAGTATTTACTCACTGACAAAATCATATTCTGACACAAATCAAACATAATATTATACAAACAATTTTAAAAGTTTTACAAAAAATACCCATCCACTCACACACGAGCACTTTTCGACTGTTCACAATTACACGAAAATCATAAATAAAGAAGTTATATTTTGAAATATAGTAAAAAGTTGTACATAAACATCAGCGACATGATTACAAAAACAATGAAAATTTTACTTCCCAAAAACACATTTTGTTAAATGTTTCTCTTTTACATTAAAGTTAAAAACTTGACAAAGTTGAGCATGCTTTCATATGCTCATTTGAATAATCCCATAGGCCCTATGTTTATTCCTGCATAACGTATTGATTTCAACATTGTTCAATGCCTGAGTCGTATGTACTATGGGTATACGTAACAATATTTTCTGCCTTGTAAAGATGAGTTGCACTGAAACATATTCTCAAATATCTAGGAAATTACCAATATGAAAATTAATCATAACTATTGAATATTACACATAATCAATTCCAAAAGAGGAAAAATTCTATATTCTGTGAATAATGGGAGTGTGGGGGCATCACGCACAGAGAGTGTTATAATCTGAATTGCTCTTTTCTGAAGCAATACAAGTTGAGATAGATGGTATGAATTACCCCGTACAACAGTACAGTATGACAAGTGCTGTTATATATTATAGAATTGTACAGTAATCTTGAGTATTTTTAGGAAGTGTATAATTCATTCTAGATAATGCCCCGATACCTCTTGCAACCTGCAGTGATACATGCTTGATGTGGGCCTTTCAGTCACGGAATTCATCTTTTTTTAACAAGAGGTAATTGCGTAATTGCGTTCACATACTTTGCCTTTTGAAATATTGTGTACTTGATTGAAAAATGATTTATTACTTGGAAACCACCAACTTTTTTTTCTGCATCCAAATTGTACATTAATCAATAATTCATATTTTACAAGAAAACTGTACAATCCTTTTTTCAATTAATAGAATTAATTTAGAACAAATAGATAAAATAGCAACAAGTCTGTAATCATCAATATTTGCTTACTATTTTTTTTTATAATGGCACTACCTTAGCAATCTTAAGTGCATCTAGGACCCCCCTTTGAAATGATGTGTTAAGTACATCACATATCCAAACAACAAACAACTGATGATTTTACCAACCTTGGAGATATGGAATCACTTGCTTTTGATGGGTCCAATGAGGAACATATTTTCAACAATTCATCGAAAGACATTTTTTTAAAAATATAGAATCATTGTTAGGAGATCTTAGATATTTTTCATATGACTTAGGTATAGAGGGAATTGAATTTGAAATTTTCTGGCCAATTCCTGCAAAATAAGAATTAAACTCATCAACGATTTGCTCAAGTGAAAATACTTGTTTTTACCAGACTACGTCTCACCTCGAATATTATGTTTTTCTTATTACCTAATATGTAATTAATTTTGCTCCCTATTCTTTTCATATTTCCCTGATATTTCTGCAAAATGTTAACAAAATTTGCTTATAATGCTTGTAAATTCTGTTCCTGAATGCAGTGTACTTGTAAAATGACACATTAGGGTTATGGAGATATGCCTTGTAGAGACGAGTCTCCTTTGTAATAGAAGTGAGTATGGCTTTTGTAATCCAGGTTTTAGGTTTTTTATCTATTAATTTAGTCTCTCTAACAAAAGGAAAACAATCTTCACAAAATGCTTTATAAACCTCCATAAAATGATAATAACTTTTATTCACATCATCACTCTTGTAAAGAGATGACCAATCAATTTTTGTCAACTGTTTTTTTTTAATTCTTCAATCCTTTAATCAGTAATTAATATTCTTTGTGGCCTAATGTTATTCCTGAGATATTTTGTATCGCCTTGTATGGTACTTGCAAAAATCAAACAAAAAACAGGAAAATGGTCTGATCAATTAGTGTATGATAAACCAGATCTTACTCTTTCATGAAAGGTGTTAGGAAAAGTGTTCATCGTACAAGATTCCGATGTAAATCGTGATGGTTTTGAAATAAGTGAATAAAGGTCGTAAGTAAACATTTCTTTTTTTGTATAAAATCACTTGTATCATCATGAGAGTGATGATTAAGCAAATTTATATTAGAATCATGAAGCAAATACATATATTTTTTCCAGAGCACACTGGAATTTGCAGGTCTGTCAACAGAACTGGTGACTTAAACTTTAGTTGATGACTTTTTAATTTCTTTGAAAATATACTACATTTCTCTTGAACTAAAGATACATCATTACGTAAAACGCATTGAATATCATTTGTTATATAGAAAGCAACACTTCCTCCCGTTCTATCAAACATTCTTATTGCACATTTTTACAGGTGAATTAGTATTCAGTCAAGTATCAGTTATTCCATTGATTTCAAAACTGTTATTCAAAGATGACAAGAATATTTGCAAGCATTTTTACGTAAACTCCTCGCATTTATATGACCAACTGAAAAAATAACAATCTTGACGCTGTTTACATCTATTTCAGATAGGTCAGGTCAGAGAGACCTGCAATGCATTTTTTCCTTTGTGACCATAATTGAATATAACCAGAACAAATTTTTTCACATTCAAAAGAGGTCATCCCACCTCTCTGATCAGACAGACCTGTAATGGGTTTTTTTCCGTTCCTGACCATTAGTGGATTTGACCAGAACAAACAGATTATCAAACAGAGGTCAGGTCAGAGAGACCTTCATTGAGTTTGTTTTTTTTCCTGACCATTAGTGGTCGAGGACTAAATTTCCGGGACTCTATTTCAGGATCGTTCAGGAAAGATTTGAAAACTACTCCTTTTTGGAAATATCTCCGGAAATGTCATACTGCAAGATTTTTCCTGAATTCAGCACTTGAAACATACTCTTTTCCCCAAAAAAATTCGAGAACAGGCATGCGGTATATGCAATTGACAACCTGTGTATGCGTGTGTGTGTGTGTGTGTGTGTGTGTGTGTGTGTGTGTGTGTGTACGTGTGTGTGTGTGAGTGGGTGGATATGTGTGCTCATGAATGTGTGTGATGAATTGCGTATAGTTATTACTCCCATTGAAAAATGTGACATGTATGCCGACATTTATGCCATGTTTTCTGTGTGTCTGTTGCAGAGGTTCTGATTTTTTTCTATGTCTTTCTCTGCAGTCTTCTTGCTAAAGGATTAGCAAAAACGAATCTGAAATTATGAAATTTTCGTTGTTCATAATTAAGTATCTGATTTGTTACTTAAATTACTGCAGTTGATTTGGATCTTTATACTGATGACAATTCATGGTAATTATTGAATATTTGTTTACATTTTTATGTTTTATCTCACTACCTTGATGAAAAACAGCTCATGCTGATCAAGCAATCCTGAATGAATATGTTTAGTGAATCAAATAAAAAAGAAATATTCCGAAAACTCAAAAACCCTATAAAAACCTTATTTCATTCATGGGTCAACAAACATTTGGAATAACGACCTTTATGTCATCGGCGTTTCCAACACATAGTGAACTATCGTGATGTGAAAATATCTTCCAGTACCTTTAATTCAATGAAGGCTTAAGCCTATTGTCTACGAAGTCTGAAATTTCAGTGGATTTGTACAGTACCAACCGGTTGTGACTATTGCAGCAATGTGTAGACCTTAATGCAATGTACTAGCAACATCACAGCAATAACAACAGCAAATCCCCCCCCCCCAAAAAAAAAAATCAATATTGTTATTGATATTAACTTGTTTATAAGAAAACGCCAGTCCATGTCGTGTACAATACTCTAAGCAACGGCGTAAAGACAGATCCTCAGACCTGGGGGAACAATGTTTGTTCCAACAACGATAAGCACTCTTAGATGAATAATTGGAAATATTCAATCGGAAAGTAGGAAAAAAAATAATATTCAAAGACACTGCGAATGGCTTGATTATCTGTCATCCGCTTGTGTGTCTTGGTTTTGTACCATATGGGAACTGAACCAAAGGGTTTTGTACTATAAGGGAACTGGACCAAAGGTCTTATCTACTCAGGGTAGCCTCTTCAGTGTTGCCAATGCTCTACAAGAGGGCCCTGCTATTATTACCCTAGCGTTGCCGGGTACCCATTTATACACCTGGGCCGAGAGGAACATGATATAGTGGGAGTCGAACTCGGGTCCTGCGATCGGGAGTCAGGAGTATTATCCACTATGCCACAGGGCCCCCACAGGAGTCTTATCCACTATGCCACAGCTCACCCAAGTCTAGCCTTATAGGGGACTGGAAAGGGGGGGGGGTGAGATGGGATATCCCCCTTTCACAGGACGGAGCTATGGAATATTATATTATACAATATATATAAATGAAATCCAACGATCTGGGGCATACTTTCGAGGGATAATTTTAGTGAGCAGCGGAGCAGTAAAGCAAGCTGTCAAACAGGAGCTCGTATTTTGGACTTATTTCTCCTCATTCGGAAGAGTGAAAGTACCATGACTTGGTGACACAAGACCTGTTGGTGCCTGGAGAATCTGCTGTGGTGATTTTTAGTAATTATATTTTATCCTATTGTTGCTAAACTCTTGCCAAAATCTGTCCGTCGATATTGCCAGATTCCTCAGCAACTCTGCTTAGTCCCATTCACCCAATATCATGCTGCAACTGAGCGTCACGAGCTAAACTTGCCACGTACTATACTACAGGCTATAGCTACCCAAGATGACATTCCACTCATTCCTGAACAGACTTCCCACCTGCGCTGCGCAAGTCTCACTGCCTTTGTTCTCTGGAATAGCCCAACCTGTGAACAGCATGTCAACAACTAGATCAACGAAGAATCTCATTAAGGATGCGCTCAGGGATGAAGAGGTGCTGACAGCGATCAAAGAGGCAGTAGCACAGGTGATGGAATCCAAATTCCAGCACCTCATTGAAAGCGTGGAAAAACAAGAGGGAATGATCTTTGATCTTTTAAGAGCAAAAGGTCAAAGCTTTTCAAGAGGACGCTGCCACACTGAAGTCCAACGCAGAAAAAGATCATCAGCTGATCAGGAGTCTCCAATCCCAGCTCAATCAACAGGAGCAGTACTCCCGCAGGAATTGCGTGAGGTTTTTTGGAGTCCAGGAAACCAGCGAGGAAAACACAGATGCAGTCGTATGTCGCATCGCCAAACAACAGCTCGGCGTGGACCTGAAATCAGAGGATATCGATCGCAGTCATCGTATCTACCGCGATCGTGATGTCCAACCAACGCCAGGAAAAGCAAGACCAAGAGCTATCATAGTGAAACTGACGTCCTACAAGCATCGCCAGCAGCTGCTGAGAAATCGGAGGAAGCTCAAGGGTTCGGGTATGAGCATTTGTGAAGACCTCACAGACCTCAACCGGAAGCTCCTTCAAGATGCCTTTCTTGCCAGCAAAAAAAGAGACAGCAACATTCTCGCTGCCTGGTCTGTAGATGGAAGAGTCCTGGTCTCTGTCAAAACAACTGGAGGAAAGACTATGCGAAAGCAGATCCACAACAAGAATGATCTGGATAGATTGTAACTACATTAAGTTGGAAGTATACTGTACACAGGTAAATTCTTTTAATTTGTATATAACATATAGTTCCGTCACCACACTATGATTTTAGTATACTGTTGTAATATGATATGTTTTAAATTCTCCAGGCATCACCCGTTGCAATAAATTTTGTGCTTTTTTACATTTTATAGTTCTTTTATATTTATGCTATGCTTTGTTATTCTCGTAATGTCTTTTAACTCTGTACATGTGTGTGTTACTTGTGACCGGCAAATTGATTTTAACCTGAATGATAGTAGGCCTAATGGGCAGTGCTCAACTTGTTACGGCAACTTAAGCCAGCATACTCGAAATGGATACTTTGAACACAATTCTAATTACTATCTTCCAGTGCAATTTGATAATTCTCTGAAAGATTTAGACACGGACAACCACTTATCGATCTGTCATTTTAACTGCAGAAGTATAAAGAAGAATTTTGATAATATGGACACATTTTTACAAAATTTTAGGCACCAATTTTCACTCATTGCTGTAACAGAAACCTGGCTAAAGACACAAGAAAGTTCATTGTGCGTTTTACCCAGTTACACATTTGTAGATAACAGACGCTGTGATAAACGTGGTGGAGGAGTTGGTTTTTATATAAGTCAAGATTTGAAATTCAAGAGAAGGACAGATTTGGAATTATTTGATAACATTGAAATGGTATGTATTGAGATATACTGTCAAAGTGAAAACATTATAGTAACAGTTGTATATAGGCCACCTGCTGCATCTATTTCCCAGTTTCTGCATGCCATAGAATTGCCATTTCACAAGATTATGAGGGAAAAGAAAAGCTGTTATGTGGTCGGGGATTTTAATGTAAATTTATTGTCATCTGTGTCGACTGTTGATGCTTTCATTGACATGTTTTCATCATATTCATTTTCTCCGGTAATTTCAAAACCCACTAGAATAACAACACAGTCATCAACACTTCTAGATAATATTTTTGTTAATAATCTAGAGAGTATTGTCATATCCGGGATATTTACATGTGATGTTAGTGACCATTTACCGATATTTACTATTATAAGATGCAACTTTTACAGCAACATTGAAGGCAACAGATCTAGACGTGTCTTTGATGACCCATCTATACAGTATTTCTGTAATATGCTTTATATGTGTAACTGGGAGTACATCCTTAATATGCACAATGTAGATGATAAATTCGATGCCTTTCTTGCCAAATATCTCCTGTTCTATAATAAGTGTTTTCCGCTACAAACATGTGTGCACAGAGTGAGAAGGAATGACAAACCATGGTTTAATAGCACGCTTAGAAAAATGTGTAAAAAGAAGTATTTATTATATCGTAAGTATCTCAGGAATCGTACAGCCACCAATGAACAGAAATTTAAACAGTATAGGAATTTAGTTAATAAGGAACTACGTAAAAGGAAGCGTGAGTATCATTACAGGAAATTTAGTTGTGTGCGTGGGAATTTAAAGAAAACATGGTCTCTTATTAATGATGTTATGAATAAACAAAGGCAGAATAATCATATTGAATCATTGCAAGTCAATGATCAGTGTATCGATTCTGCAGAGTCTGTAGCAACACATTTTAATGAGTATTTTTGTGCAATAGGTAGAAATATTGTATCAGAAGTGTCCAATGCATCTGCTTCTGCTTATACTTCCCTGCGCAATTCTTATAGCCAATCTATGTTTTTTAAGCCTATTACTATATCGGAAATGTTAACTATTGTCAATGATTTGAAAGTAAATAAGAGTCCTGGTGATGACGATATTCACGTCAATGTATTCAAGAAATCAATATGTTTTATAATGGAACCCATGTGTGCAATATTGAATTCATCTTTGGAAAGTGGGATATTCCCACGACAACTTAAAGTAGCAAAAGTAATTCCAGTTTTTAAGAAGGGGGACAAACACCAGCTACAAAATTAAAGGCCAATATCATTGTTGTCAGTTTTTACTAAATTGTTTGAAAAATTAGTTTATGCTCGATTTATTGACAGCAATAATATTTTGTATCATCAGCAGTTTGGGTTTAGACAAGGTTATTCTACATATATGGCGCTACTTAAATTGATGGAAAGAATATCAAATGCATTTGAAAATCATGAATTTTTGGTCGGAATATTCTTAGATTTAACAAAAGCATTTGATTGTATAGATCATAGAATACTTATTATGAAATTAGAATATTATGGAATAAGAGGAAATATTTTGAACTGGTTTAAAAGTTATTTATCAAATCGTATACAATATACAGTTGTAAATAATAAAAAAATCAGAATTGTGCTATGTGAATACAGGCGTTCCACAAGGTTCTGTACTGGGGCCTCTTCTCTTTTTGCTTTTTGTTAATGATTTGCAGTTTGTAAGCCCTAATTTATATTCCATATTATTTGCAGATGATACAAACCTATTTTTTTCAGGCCGGGATGTGCATGAAGTTAATAATATGATAAATTCAGAAATGCAGAAAGTGTATTCTTGGTTTACTGCAAATCGTTTGTTTATAAATATTGATAAAACATGTTATATGGTATTTAAGACAAAAAAATGAGGTAATAGATGCAGATGTTTTACAAATATATATAGGTAATGTCAAAATCAAGCAGGTTAACAGAGTAAAATTTCTTGGTGTTACAATTGATGATGGATTAACATGGAAAGGTCATTTTGATGATATTTGTATCAAAATAAGTAGAATTGTTGGTGTCATGAATTATCTGAAACATATATTTCCTTTAAAAATTCTATTAACTATGTATCATACAATGATCTCCCCACATTTAACGTATTGTGCAATAATATGGGGTCATAGTTCATTATATTTATTGAATCGTGTCTTGATGTTACAAAAGCGTGCAATAAGAATACTCTGTAATGTAGATCCGTTTGCACACACTGCAGTACTGTTTAAGAAATTGAAAATTTTGAAAATTGATCAAATTGTGCAATTTCAAGTGGCTACATTTATGTTTTCATACTTTAAAGGTGTCTTACCTGTCACGTTCCATAATTCGTTTACCCCAAAGAGTGCAATCCACGCCTACAACACTAGACGTGCCAATGAGATATGTTTACCTTTTTACAGATATAAGTTCTCTAAGACTACAATTAGATACACTGGAGCAAAATGCTGGAATGAGTTGCCAACTTTTATTAAAGAGAGTCCAACACTGTCCTCTTTTAAACGTAAATATAAAATTTTATTAATACAAAGTGCAATTGAGTAATTATTGTAATAATTTTGCCACCTTTTTTTTCTTTTCTTTTTTATTGGTGTGATGTTTCTTTGTTGTTTTTGTTCCTTGATGTATATTTGATGGAAATTGCGTACTATTTATTGTTTGTAAGGGAATCGGCCTCGATAGGCTTCATACGGCCTTTACTGATCCCTCACGCGTATGTCTGTTTGTATATTTTTCTCTTCTGTTTTATTGTGAACGTGATGTTTTCTTTTTAGCATGTGAAATAAATTTGAATTTGAATTTGAATTTGAATTTAAAGCCTTAGAAAGGTGGTATCGAGGTAATTCAGACATGAATGACTAGATCATAATTGTAAATCGTGATATTTCTGTGTGTGTGTCTTTTCAGTGTGCGTGTAAATGGTTTAAAGCTATGGTATGGAACGAATGATAGGAGGTGTGGGATGGAGTTCCTCTCCTTCTCGAGAGAGTTTTTGAATTTGTAGAACTGAAATTCAACGAAATGATGTAGGGCCTGTTATACTCTTTGGTTTTGAGATAGTTTTCAATCAAGAAAGAAGATGTATTTAGTGATTTATAGTGACAGAACGGTTCAGTATTTGTGCAATGCTATTTCAACCGCAAGGATTGAGGCGCCCTTTTTTGACAAAGGCTCTCGCCTGCTATGTGCTAGTTTCAAGATTAAAAGATAAGTCATAAAACAGGTAGTAATGATAACAATAACAGAAATATCTATGCATTTACACATCCCTATATTATGTAAACGTCTTTTGAAAAATCATTTTTCCTCCTGTGTTATTATCGATTTTTACTGCAAATTTCATTCAAATCCTTTTACAACTTAATAGGCGCGGTCAGACTGGCAAAAGATCTAGAAGATTAAGTCAGCGATAATTAAGATCTCGAAGTTTTGCCAGTATGACCGCACCTTTCGAGTTAGGCCTACTTTGCAAACAGACAAACAAACAACCCAACGCCGATGAGAACATAACCTCCTGCCTTGGCGGAGGCATTACTGCATGACAACTAGAGAAGCACCAGGCGCGGTCAGACTGTCAAAAGTTTGAGAAGAATAAGATGGCTATCTTTAAGACCGTGTCACACCTTGCCGTGCAAGCCTTGGATGCGACTTGCGAAGAACATTTTTTTAAAGGCCGTGTTACACCTTTCCGGGCAAGCCTTGCGTGTGACTTATGAAGAACAATTACTACCCGGAGGTCCCCGGAATGAGCCGCACATGGCAGTACCTAGCACGTATCTCACCCGTAGTCACCCAGAGGTGTGCACGCAAATTTACCCACAACCATATTTAGGCCCTGTCACACCTTTCCGGGAAAGCTACGCAGGCTTGTTGCGTGTAGGGATTTTCCAGCATACCGGCAATTTCTGAGGGCGAACAAGGATTTGGGCGAGTTCCGTACTTGCGTCTTACTGCTACCTATGATCTGCGGGCAATCCCCGCGACTCACCCGGACGCGTTCTACTTAAATTCTACTTGCGGGTATACTGTGTGACCTTTGTACCAGTCGCGTGGGGCTGACAACTCAGTTAAGGAGTTCCTCTAAATGAATGGCAGAAGTCCCACAGAATGTGATTATCTTGGCTGCTGATACGGTTCCTGTGAAGTACCTGCGTGGGAGTTGCCTGCGAAGTGCTGGCGCTAAGGACCTCCTACTGGCGTTCTGCGTGGACCTCTCCGGGCATCCCCGCGGCTCACTAGGAAAAGTTCTGGTCATGTTCAAAACTTGGTTGCAGATAAATCGGACTTGCGTGAGCACCTCCGGGCAACTACAGGCGAGATACGCGCTAGGTAGTGTCAGGTGCGGACCAACTTCGGAGAGCTCTTGGTAGCAAATTTGTTTCCCCGCAAGTCAAGCCGCAAAACTTCCCCAGATACGGTATGACGAGGAGTTGAGCATGCTCAAAACTTGTTTCGAGTGAGTCTTGGGGGTTCGCTCGCAGAGGTACACGCAAAACACCAGTAGGAGACCCTTACCGGCAGCACCTCGCAGACAACTCCAACGCAGGTACTTCTCAGTACCCATAAGTCGCTCGTAACAGAAAACGGATCGGTTTCAAAGCTCTCACGCAGGTCACACGGAATGCACGCAAGTAGAGGCTAAGTAGCACGCGTCTAGTAGGTACGAAACAAGTGCGAAAATTGCAAACATTCTTGTTCGCCCGCGGAAAATCTACGTGCTGGAAACTACCTCCTCGCCACAAGCCCGCGTAGCTTGCCCGGAAATGTGTGACACGGCCTATACCTGGACCTGTGTTACTTACGTTCTACTTCCATGTTACCTGCGTGCGTGTCAGACGCGTGGGTGGCGAGTGAGAGCTGAAAACTCGGTGAAAGAATCTCTCTGAAGGAATGGCAAAAGCCCAACAGAATGTCATTATCATGACACATACGGGGACTGCGAAGTACCTGCGTGGGAGTTGCCTGTGACGTGCTGCCGCTAAAGGCCTCCTACTGGCGTTCTGCGTGGATCTCTGCGGGCAATCCCCGCGACTCACCCTGAAAAAGTTTTGGTCATGCTCAAAACTTGGCTGCAATTTAATGGGACTTGCGTGAGCACCTCCGGGCAACTACGAGCGAGATACGCGCTAGGTACTGTCAGGTGCGGAGCAACTGCTGAGAGGTCCGGGTAGCAAAAATTTTTCCCTGCAAGTCAACCCGCAAGGCTTCCCAAGACACGGTGTGACAAGGCCTTGAGCATGCTCAAAACTCGTTCTGGGTGAGTCGCGGGGATTGCCCGCAGATCATAGGTAGCAGTAAGACGCAAGTATGGAACTCGCCAACATCCTTGTCCGCCCGCAGAAAATTCTCCTGCGTGCTGGAAAATCCTTACTCGCAACAAGCCCGCGTAGCTTACCAGGAAAGGTGTGACGGGGCCATAAGATCTCGAAGTTTTGCCAGTGTCACCGCAAACTTCCCGTAGAACTTCTCGCGAAACTTCCCATCCCAACTAGGGATATTTCCCTCTTCCCCGCCAAACTTCTCCATCTTTTGTCAGTGTGGCTGCCAGCAACTGAAACTTTCCGATATTTTTCACTTGACCAATGCGCCATGGTGTTATTTAGTTGCCACAACATGGAGCGCCTCCATCTTTCCAAGCGGGCCCATCGGAAGTCCTTCGGAAGTTTTCGGCGTCACATCGACCAACCACCTGTGGATGTCGTCGATACATTCGTCCTTCAGATCGTCGGGGATACGTCGAAGGTGCCCAACGGCAATTCTGATGTGATCTGTATGCAAAAGAAATGGTCGCTTGTTTCTAGCTCTGATTTCTAAGATAATCTCTATTTCTGGCGTGTATGGGTTCGTTATTGGAAACCAACACGCAACTTAAACAACAAAACAGCAACAAAGGATCAAAAATTGTTCAACAGAAAACCCAATCGAAGTTGTAATGAAATAGCCAAACTATCTATCTTATCTATCATTATTTTGAAGACGATTCCTTTGAAATCTAGTGCAGCAATTTTCCACGTCATTTACTTTCATACTTTCTTCGGTGAGATTGAAACAACAACAACAACAAAACCAACGAACTCTCGTAAATGGCACATTTTGTTCCAGTATTCGAAGGCAAATCTTTTGATAGTAAAACGACGAAAGAATAATGGTACATAGTTTCACATGCACCAGTAGATGTCAACCGACTCGTGAACTCCTTTGAATTGTACCTTTAATTTCAATAGCATTCCATTTGACCCATGTGACGTCAGCAGCTCGAGAGGAAACAACTTTGAAGCCGACTGACCGAAACATTTTCAAAAAATCGTCGGCGCATGGCCAGTCAGTTTGTTCATATTCATAGTCCTGGAGAAAGAAAAAGGAAATGCATACACAAAAGTATATACATAATCACGTTGTATGTTTCTGAGATTCAATAAAAGACGCTCTGAACTTCGTGTCAAACGTACATACAATGTAATGTTGACGAGAATTTTGAATACTATAATACATTTTCCTTTCTCATGCTCAGTGTCATCTGCGTGTACAGAAAGGCTTTAGAACAATTTTGAAGACGGCTGTCTCCTGCATTTCTTTGTAAAAGATTGAGTTCCTAATATTTTTTCACCTGTTATAGCATTGTATAACATACGATAAACGTACTTTTCAGAATCAAGAACACTTGAGAATGAGCAAATAAAAAAAAAACAGTGTGCAGAAATATTTAGTATAAATATACTAAATATTTAGCTCTTGAATTTGTCTCATGCATTCTTAAATTCCTAAATCAAAAGGTGAAATGAAGAAATTCCGTCGATTTTATCACCTTTGCGGCTTACTCCCTATGTCATTAAAAGTTTGAATTGATGGAAAATTCTTATATTCCACCTTCAGTTTTCCCGCTGTGTTTTTGTTTTACAATGGAAAGAGAAATAAAGGAACGGTCACTTATTTCTGTTATTCACTCATATCTCTCATTGCGTTGAATTGATCTTTTGTTGTCATTTCTATCTTGGAGGCCATTTGTCAATTTCTGCAATTTTTTACTTTTGTGCCTCGGAGGACAAAAGGAATGTCTTCACTCATGCATAAGGTTTCCCTTTGTATAAACCTACTGGGTTGACCTTTATGCATGGTATGTGATGCAATGATTTTTTTTTTCGAATTCTTCAATGAAATACTTTAATTGAAAAAAGTGTTTACTTTCTTTTTCTTTGTCGAGTGTATTATTACTAGTATTATCATTATATACAAGTATATATATATATATATATATATATATATATACATAGATCTTTTTTTCAAGGCATTGTGAGCTTGAAAACACATCATACCGTGAGATACGGCCCCCATTTTGGGTGAGCTCTTAACCACGTATCGCCCGTCTCTCCGTATTTACACCTCTTGCTGAGCAGCTGAGATTGGAGGTTAAACCAAAGGAGGAAGCGCCCTCCTGGTTTTAGGCAGCGGAAAACATTCTGTAGAACTCTTTTCTGATCTCCGCACCAGTGAAGCACGCAGAGGCTGATGATCTTGTCGAATTTCTCCTCCCATCCCTGACCAAAGGAATGTGCGTCGGCGACGACAAAGTCGACATTTGAGGCTGCGTATTTCTGGTTGGCCACAGAAATCATACCTGGAGATTGGTCGATTCCTTGGGGATGGGGATGGGGAAGTTATTAAGGACTATAGATGACATTATAATGCGTCAAGTGTATATATAGGTGTTAGTACATTGTAGTTATCTTATGCTAATAGGAAAGTTATGAGGGAAAACAAAAAGTAAGCGTGACGAAAAACAAAACCATACTCAATGCGTGCATAAAGAGATGAACATACACTGAAGATAAGCTATATCATTGTCATCCTGATTGTCAGTATATAACAACTTCTTATTTGTTGTCAAGTAAATTGATAATGCATTGCAGGTAAAGTACAAAGACAAGGGTATCTTAAAAGCGTAAATGACAATGATTTCTGATTTCAAAATAGACCATCGTTGTTCGCAACGTAAGGACCAACAATGTTATTAATCCGCGTACTTGTCAATTATATTTTGAACATTTTTAAACTGTGACAAGATAAAAAAGCTAACGTAAATACTATGGATTCCATTTATCCCCCACCCTTCTTTTAACTGCACCATCAACCATAACGTAACGACCAGGGAATAATCAGAAGTGCAAGAGCTCCGTAAGACAGAGTTAGACTAAATTTCTCCAAAGCCAACGTTCATACCTGTAACGGATTTGACACGTGGTGCGATCTCCCCGCACGCCGTCCCCGGCCCGCATCCAACATCGAGCACCTCGTCATTGGGGCTTAAGTCGAAATCTTTGAACACGATCTTCCTTACATTACTCTGAATACCACCATCTTCGCTTATATGCAGGTAAGCTTGCGCACCGATGACATCCCAAGCGTTCATTGCGATTTGTAAAGGTGTGGACAATCTTCTCTTTTAAAAGTTTATACAAGTTTGAATGCACAGACAAGGTTTGCTGATCAGTTATTGACAGAAGCAAAATGGCGTTCAACGGTACGCAAAGCGGTGGGGCTTCCTTCAACGGTATAATACCTTAAATGCTGACCCACCAACCTCACTACGAGTGATTCATAAAGTGGCGGGGTTGATTTCCACAGTATAGCATCTTTCGTCCTCCTTTCCTTTTCCCCCTTTGTTCTTTCTGCTCTTTCTCAATCTTATTCTCAAAAAGACTTCCTATATGTCCCTCGACTAATTCAAACATAGATTCAATCCCTTACCTAACCCAACCTCAGGGCTGCCAACTCTCACTCATTGAGAGTGAGACTCACTCATTTTGGTCCTTTCTCACTCTAAAACTTTATTTCATTTGCATGCATTTCTATTGATCACACTCACTTTGACTCCTAAATTATAGCATTGGCCTATGGGAGTCTCACTCTCAACTAGTTTTCAATGTTGACAGCCCTGCAATGTACCTATCCTAACCTTGCTTGCTAGCACACGGATGGACGCGGACTGCCGTGGGCAGATTTCACGGTTTTGCATGCCCTTGCCCTTTAGAACTGACCGAAGTCAGCGATGCGGAAGAATTATTCGGCGATTTCTCGTTTCGCATCTTTCGAACAATTTGTTTCACGCTAGATATTTAATATCCCTTTCATATTATAGGCTGAACAGTGGTTGACGTCCGGAGGTCGTCCACTGTTCATCCTATCAGGCCACTTTTGGTATGAAAGGTCAAGAAAGATCCCGAAAAAGACACCCCTACCAGGCATCGGGGTGAACAGTGGATGAACACTGGACGAACAGTGGATGCGTGGCGTTCTAAACTGATTGTCGTTCCAGTATAAAAGGTCTCTGCACCACTGAACTCTACTATTATATTTTGGAACAGGCGCTATGATGCGCGCAGTATACCGACAGTGCATGATGAAAGGCTATACTGAACTCGGCGCAAGATGGCGCAACTTTGAAGTCACTGGAGGGCTCACACGGGTAAATAATTCCCCATAGATACGTGTGTTAAAATTCAAATTTCAAAAAATTCTGCAAAGTAGCTGGAAGAAATGAGGTGTTTCATCTTCACTAACCTGGATAAGTGAGCTATACCTTGTCATCCATCAAATTTCCAAGGCAGGTTCTTCGGCTCAAACTCTGTCCAAGGGTCTGCAAAGCCAGACTATGAGTTCTTTTCACTAAAAAAAACAACAACCTATTTTCCATAAACGCACCCAATGAAATACAGTCCCCTCAAATTCCATGAGAAAAGCTTTCACCTTCCAACTAAAATGCAGTTTGTAGAGGAAATCATACTCAATATCGACAGTTATTCAGTTTTTTTTTTTTTACCAAACTGCATCATTGATTTTTGATCAACTTTTTCTTCATTTATTTTGGTATCTTTGGTACGAATTTGTGAAGGGGTCTGGGATATTCCATTTTATTTACAGGTGTGAGCCCTGAAGAGGCAAAGGGTACGTTCGAGCCACTGAACTAGAAACAGTCTTTCTAGTTCAGTGGTTCGAGCCAAAGAGATTTCACCGCAAGAGGGCGTAGGCCAGAGTGGAGGCGGCCGAGCAAGGGAGCTGCCATTAAGGATTTTTCGATTGTGTGGCAGCGCTTTATATGGATACGGCACTGCTTGACTCTATTGCTCGACTCAATTGATTTTTATGGCGTCTTCATTAAAAGTGAGTATGTGTACGCCAAAGAAACGTCATTATGCTCAAACTATCTTCTAGTCTACACTCAAGTTCCTATTGTTTATTTTACAAATAACAAACAGGTCCGGACTCTGGGAAATAATCTAAATGATATAATATTGCCGTAGAAACTAATATTCATACAACTAAAGACATGGAATTTTTGAAAAATAGAATATTACATTAAAAAAAAAATCTTCTAGTCACTTTCCTATTGATATGATACGGTAAGATATAATATTGACTTGAACGTAGGCTGTGATGAATGCCTGGATCAGTGCGTGCGCTCCCTGTTCAATTTTGCTGGCGCACTAGTGCGAAGAGTGGTTGCACTGGTACCCAACTTTGAGCCTGCAAGTCGGCGAAGGAGGTTGTTCCTTGAGGACACTTATGGCCTTGAGTTGCTCCTTGTAGGTCTACTGCCTATCCAACTTCACTCCAAGGTAGGTTTGTTTGGCATTGTAAGGGAAAGGTGTGTCATCAAGGGCGAAATTGAGCTGTCGAGCAGTCTCCTTGATGTTCGGGTGGAAGACTGTTACTGTTGTCTTGGACATGTTAATCTTAAGTCTCCAGGTCCTGATATACATCTGCCAAGAGGGTGTTCTCTACATTTGACCAGGCTCTGTCTGAGTGAAGAAGGGCAAGGTCATCTGCATAACCATACTGTCGTGGGGTTGTTAAGGGGATGTAACTTTTACATATTTGTGTATGTTGAAGAGCAAGTGAGAGAGTACAGAGCCTTGAAAAACTCCATTCCGCAGCTGGCGTGGTCTGCTGGACTGTCCATCGCTAGTCTTCAAGACGAACCTCCTATTGGCTGAAATATTGCAGATTAACTTCCCCATATGCGATCAGGGATTTTCTTTAATAATTCTAGAGTCAGATCATGGTGATTCACAGTGTCATAAGCTGCAGTGAGTGCGACAAAGATGGCGCCGGTGGCGTTGTGATTCTTCTCAAAACTGTCTTTGACGTCATTGGTCCGCTTGACAATTTGGTTGACTGTACGTACTGCGACCATGGCGGAAACCCGCTTGTTCATGTGGCAAAAGTGGGTCAACCACAAGTTGTACTCGCCAGAAGGAGGCGTTCCAGGAGCTTGTAAGGGACACACAGAAGGGAGATTGATCTGTAGCTCTTGGGGTCGTCAACTGGTTTGTCTGATTTGGGGAGAGCTATACAGCAGCCTTTCGCCGTATCTTAGAGATGACTAATTGGTTGATGAAACAGCAGAAATAGAAATCTGTCAGCCACTTCTGACATTGGACCCCAAGGATTCCGGTGAGATGTAGCGTGACCAGACCCTGTGTCTTTCCACTCCTAAGTAGGGCTATAGCATTAGCTAACTCCTCCTGAGAGAAGGGGGCCGACAACAATCCATCCACCCCCGGATTCTGACATAGGTTGGTGGTCTCCTGCTTCACAGATCGAGTGTGCACCTTGTCACAGTCCTTGAATGGCCCATTGCATATTTCCGTGATGGTGGCGGCTGATAAAGGGCATGCATGTTCTAGGTTTGGTACTGTTTCCAGTGAGGCGTTTGAGAGTCTTCCAAGCAACTCTACTGGAATGAGTTAAGTCTATCCCTTGCACGGTTTCTTCCCAACGTTCCCGACGTTTCCTGTCCAGACAGTTACTCAGTCCTGAGGCTTTGGTGGAAACAATATCTCCAGGTTCAGATCGCAAGAACTGGGTGTAGATAGCATCACATTCTTTGTCTCAGGTGGGGATGTAGCGTCGGCGAAAGCCGCGTGGGATGGAGTTCGTTGCTGCCTTAATGAGTAGATTGCAGAAGTCTGAGTCTATCAGGTTTGACATTTTTTCCCAGTCGGCCTTGCGGAAATGCCAACGCTTGACACTCTTGGTTGTGACTGGTCTGCCTGGGTTTACTTGTACGAGCAGCGATGACCTGTGTTGTGACTCGGGAAAGGGGTCTAAGATTATCCGGTGAGGTGATGGGACCTATACAGGTTGACTCGTGGCTGTTTCTCAAAAAGAAGCTTGTTCATGCACAAGATAGATACACACCAAAGAAAGATCGCAGGAGAGGTGAGAAGAAGAAGCCATGGATGAATGAAAGAAGCCGATATTCGTAACGTTCGGGGCAAGCAGTGTGCCGATGAACGAGTCAAAGTTTGTGACATACATGTTGCAGTAACTGAGCTAGGCTTCGAAGTCAACAACGACACATGATATGCTTTTTCAAGCACTTAAAAGGGGTCTTTTGAGAGTGATTTAAATGTAATAGATTTAGATAAATATTGGCGAGCGAGCGCAGCGAGCGAGCCGAAAATTTTTGTAATTTCGCGTCATCATCACGTTCGGTTCTTATCTTTTTTTTGGATAAATTTTGACGAGCGAGCGCAGCGAGCGAGCCCAAAATTTTTGTATTTCAGCTTACAATACATGATACATGGAATTCTTGTCATTTTTTGCTTATTAAATTTACAATTCTAATCAAGATATAGTGACGGCCTTATAGATAACGATTTATGCCAACAAACTGAGGACTTGAAAAAATACTCCAACTAAGTACGCACGAGTGAGCCGAAATTAATAATTTGTATATTTCCGCGCCATCATCACGTTTTGTTCTTATCTTCTTTTTCTTTTTCTTTTTGATAAAGTTTGGCGAGTGAGCGCAGCGAGCGAGCCGAAAATTTTTGTATTTCAGCTTACAATACATGGAATTCTTGTCATTTTTTGCTCATTAAATCTTACAATATATTCTAATCAAGATATAGTGACGGCCTTATGGATAACGATTTATACCAACAAACTGAGGACTTGAAAAAATACTCCTGCATAGTACGCACGAGTGAGCCGAAATTAATAATTTGTATATTTCCGCGCCATCATCACGTTTTGTTCTTATCTTCTTCATTTTTTTAGAGAGAGAGAAATTTTGGCGAGCGAGCGTAGCGAGCGGGTTTTTGTATTTCAGCTTACGTTCTTGTCAGCTTATTAAATCTTACAATTCTAATCAAGATATAGTGATGGCCTTATAGATAACGATTTATATCAGAGCAGAAATACTCCAAATAAGTACGCACGAGTGAGCCAAAATTTGTATATTTCCGCGCCATCATCACGTTTTGTTCTTATCTTCTTTTTTTGATAAGTTTTGGCGAGCGAGCGCAGCGAGCGAGCCGAAAATTTCGTATTTCAGCAAGATCGAGATGCGATAATGTGGTTCGATGGCGTGTGGCGTGGAGTGGTCGCGTTTACAAGGGTGTTCCAATCTTGTTTGATTTTTTTGCCCCCCCCGTATGTTCGACACCTTTGACGCCCTCGTTTGATCCAGATGCGCCTGTTGGGGTGCGAACCTCGGGTCACCATTGGCCGTGGGAGGGGGACATCCCCCTCCCACACCCTCCCCTCCCCCCTCGCTCGCTCCGCTCGCTCGGGCTCAGTCGCGTTCATGATATTCAGTGAAAAGAATTAATACAAGAAGTGTATTTAAATTATACCATATTATAGGCAAATTGTTCAATGATAATCTACATCAAAATAAACTGCAACCTATGAACAAGTGGGAAACTTGACACGCATAAACAATTAAATTCCACTTGCAACATCAAAATGAATTCTCATTAAATGCATTTATATAGACCTGACTGCGAACTGGTCTGAACTGCAAAAAGTTCTTACCCCGGGAGGGGGGACAACCCCCTCCCACACCCTCCCCTCCCCCCTCGCTCGCTCCGCTCGCTCGGGCTCAGTCGCGTTCATGATATTCAGTGAAAAGAATTAATACAAGAAGTGTATTTTAATTATACCATATTATAGGCAAATTGTTCAATGATAATCTACATCAAAATAAACTGCAACCTTAAACAAGTGGGACTGTTTAACTCGTTAAAACACGCAAAAACATGCATCAAATTGCACCATTTGCAACATCTGCACTCACCGTGGGAGGGGGACACGCCCCTTCCACACCCTCCCCTTCCCCTTCGCTCACTCCACTCGCTCGGGTTCAGTCGCGTTCATGATATTCAGTGAAAAAAATTAATACAGGAAGTGTATTTAGATTATACCATTTTATAGGCAAATCGTTCAATAATAATCTACATAAAAAAATAAACTGCTACCTTAAACAAGTGGGACTGTTTCACGTCGATAAAACGCGCAAAAACATGCATCAAATTGCACCATTTACAACATCAAAATGCAAAAAGTTCTTACCCCGGGAGGGGGGACAACCCCCTCCCACACCCTCCCCTCCCCCCTCGCTCGCTCCGCTCGCTCGGGCTCAGTCGCGTTCATGATATTCAGTGAAAAGAATTAATACAAGAAGTGTATTTTAATTATACCATATTATAGGCAAATTGTTCAATGATAATCTACATCAAAATAAACTGCAACCTTAAACAAGTGGGACTGTTTCAACTCGTTAAAACACGCAAAAACATGCATCAAATTGCACCATTTGCAACATCAAAATGCAAAAAGTTCTCACCGTGGGAGGGGGACACGCCCCTTCCACACCCTCCCCTTCCCCTTCGCTCACTCCACTCGCTCGGGTTCAGTCGCGTTCATGATATTCAGTGAAAAAAATTAATACAGGAAGTGTATTTAGATTATACCATTTTATAGGCAAATCGTTCAATAATAATCTACATAAAAAAATAAACTGCTACCTTAAACAAGTGGGACTGTTTCACGTCGATAAAACGCGCAAAAACATGCATCAAATTGCACCATTTACAACATCAAAATGCAAAAAGTTCTTACCCCGGGAGGGGGGACAACCCCCTCCCACACCCTCCCCCCCCCCCCCCCCCCCTCGCTCGCTCCACTCGCTCGGTCTCGGTCGCTTCGCTCCCTCGCAGACTAACCGCCCCCCCCCCTTAGATGAAAGGCATTGTAAGACCTGTCGTGGGAGAATAGTCAGGCTGTATGGTCACCATCAAACAAGGGGAGCAAAGGAGACTCGCAAGTGTTCGAAGAAGGGCCACTAAAATGATTCCATGCAGGAATTAGACATTTGTGTACTCTAGTCGTCTGCGTCACCTGTCCCTGCCATCTCTCATCAGCTACAGGCAAGAAAGAGGAGAAATGATTGACGTATACAAATTATTGCATGGTCATCATCACAACAAGTTTGACATGTTGAGTCGTGGGAGTGGTGGGAGAACTCATGGTCACTCAATGAGGCTTGGAAAACGGTATGATATATTGGATGTGAAGAGTACTTGTTTTTCTTTTGTTTGTTTTTGATTTGTTTTGTTTTTGTGTTTTGCAAACAGATTGGTCGATATGTGGAATTTTCTTCCTGGAGATGTGGTCTCGGTGTGCTCTGGTAATGCTTTGATAAGAATAAGCTGGACAATCATGGGAAGAATCATGTATTTCTACAAGTAACTATAGGTATATGGTACTTGGCCTCAAGCAGTTTTCCCCTCTCTCTGCCACGTGTAGGCCCTATATCTTTAGAAAAATACATTTTTGAATGAGATTAGCCTAGGATTTATAAATTGGAAGGATCAAGAGCAGCCCAGGATACAATCACGATCGGTGAACAGGCTCTGCTACAACACCGTTCCGGAAAAGTAAAGTAAGTAAAATGGTGGCGGCCGCGTGATCAAGCTGCCAGTTTGGGTCACGCGGACGAGGTGACGGGCGCTTGTCTAAATTGTGCTATTGTAAATCTGTGTATTTTAAAACGTGAATAGCAATAAGCGCAACGACAATGCATAGATTCTGCAGGATTGAGGACCTCTTCAATATTCATCATATATGTCCTGTACTCAAAGTCTAGAGAGCACATTTCCAAACGGAATAGAATGATTTATCAGACGGAAAATGGCTTTCAGTTGGTCTCATGTCACTTGTCTATCAATGGAATCTTTCGGCCATTTGCCCAAGATTTATGATTTCTTTTTTTTTTTTTGTGGCGATAGGCAAATATAGCATCTTCAACACATACGGACCACGCACAAACACGCGAAAGCATATTATGTTTCTCAGGTGCCCCGTTGGAATTTAAAAAGTTAATGACCCCCCCAAAAAATGTAGTCACTGAAAATAAAAGGAAATATCAAGATTTTTTTTTTTGGAATTTTAGCTACCCGATCAGGTCACCAAAACATCAAAATTGTTGAAATTTGGTCCAACAGCTATTTTTTTTTGAATTAGTGGCCCTGGGACATCTCTAATGTCTAACCCTGAATATCCCAGAGGCGTATCCAGGGATTGTGTAAACTAATATTTCTAGTGCTACTTCCGGCTTTCATTTCATTTTTCTTTTTATTTCTTTTGTTTTAAAATAAGGGGGGGGGGGGGTTGCGGCGAATCTCGATCCGCGACTTTATATTATGTCCCTTGTATGTATTGAAATTGTGAATTCGTGCGTGTCCAGTCATTTTGAAAGGTATCACCAATATTTTCTGTCAATTCTGTCCGGAATCTTCATATAAAATACATTCATTATGTAGGTTGAAATGGTTTTAACTATATCATCATGTTTTCACCGATGTTAAACAACAGTAAGTTAATTTCACATCGGTTATTACTACAATACATGTACACGAATGAATTCAGACGACACAGTCAAACATGACAAAAGTATACACGATCAACTCGCTGTTTACAACGACAGCAAGAGCTATCATGCTTAGTTTTATTAGACTAACATTAATAGTTTATTTTCATGAAAATGAATAGAATGACAAGTTACAATGGTAAAGACAATTTTATGTGAAAATGGAATATCTGATTTAGATAATATGGAAAAACTACATACATAACCAACAGGTGATGTTCGTAGTTGCGTTAATCCAAAATGGAATAAGGTTCGTCATTTCGAAGGTTAGTTATTCCGAAAACACAAACATTTTCCTATACCTCGACGTTTGTTAATCCGAAAATGAATCCGAACATTTGTAGCGTTGTTCTGATTGCTCGTTATTCCAAAGGTTCATTATTCCGAAGGCACGTTTACGTAACTTCGGAATTATCGGAAAATGAAATAATATTCCGAAGGTTCAAGAATCGGAAAAATTAAATAAGGTTTGTTAGAAAACCTACAGAAATCCTATAAAATCCTTCATTTACGGGCTAACAAACATTCGAAATATACAACAACTCTTATATGTTACGTATTTTATAGGCACTTCCCATAATCCGTTATGATTCGCGCCACAATGGCACAGGTCTCACAGTGGGCATTCGGTACCTTTTGAATGTTGACCTAATATTGTCGTGAGTTAAAACCTGATATC
The DNA here is from genome assembly GCF_040938485.1 of Diadema antillarum. Lineage (NCBI taxonomy): Eukaryota > Metazoa > Echinodermata > Echinoidea > Diadematoida > Diadematidae > Diadema > Diadema antillarum. Next base: position 6,066,574 of record NW_027270906.1, on the reverse strand, counting down.
TTGCGCAAAGACTCTTCTGAATCTGTAATGAAGCAAACATAACACCAGCATGGTTCATTCATGCCTTCATGTAAAACAGCATTGGTGACATTGGCAAATCAGTGATGAATGCACTTGTGTGCGAGTTATTAGAGCAGTATACCTACACAATTTTTCAAGCTCGGATCCAGCAGTGTTTTTCTCTGCATAGACACCTACCCATGCCAGCAACATGCTTCCTGCTTGATTGGTGATTTTATGTGCATATACTCTTTGTCGTGTTTAGACATTCAGATTTTGTCTACACATCCAGAAGGTACATTCACAGTCTGGTTGCTCTATTATTATGTTTTCCACAGTATACATATATTGATATCAGCATGTTCCCTTTGTATACATCTATCAGCCACAGGGTATTCATTCCTAAACAATGTGCATTCCTGCCCTATTCAGATGTATACATGATATGAAACATGTTGCTTGACAAAGGAGTCTGCATTTAACACTGAGCAACCGCACCTTTTGCCGGCCCTCCGTTATTTTTGTCAGTCACTGATGGCTTACTTTTCAAGCAACTCATTTCAACCCTATTCGAGTGCGTTTGTCTGGTGACTGACGAAGATACAGCCGATGGCCGTTATCAAAATTTTCCTACTTTTGTAGATTAATGTAGGCCTATATTGTTATCTGCCCCTATAATGACGTTCAAAGCATCAGACGAGGACAGAAGAGAGAATTTGGAGTGAAGTGCAATAATATTGATGGATGTTGGTTAAGTACATAATAGACCACCATTAGCTAGTCTACTTCAAATTGTCATGGTGAGCGTGCGTGTGTGTGGCGGGTGCATATGGTTGATAAATACCTCTTTCGAGGTCATCATCGCATTGGAGGTTCAAAACGACGCGTTACCAATGTGTAACAGTAATGTTACCGCTGGTTCTCGTATTTTATAGTTCCCACATTATGACGATCTCCTTCCTTTATATAATCTAACCATCAAGCATAGGGAAACTGACCAAAAACACTGTATTAAAGGGATTCCTATTACTGAAAATGGAAAATTATTTATAGAAAACAGTAATGAATCAAAGAAATCAATATTTTATCCGTACTTCTGGCCTTTAAATGAAGCAGACTAAAGTGGAACAGACTCAATAGACTGAAGCAGACTAAATTTTGAAATAGACGTGTCAAGAGTGTTAAAGACAACTTGTCTTTATTTCAATCACACCGCCTGAAAGGGCTATGCAAGCTTTCTTTAGAATCAAAGTCATGGGTAAAATACAATATCGCAATACATGTAATCAATACCAAACAGCAGTAACAACAACAGTGCTGTTAGTAAGCTTCCATTTTGGGCCACAGTGCTATTTAGTTGCTACAACATGGAGTCCCTCCATTCTTCCGATCGGGCCCATCGGAAGTCCTTCGGAAGTTTTCGGCGTCACATCGACCAACCAGCTGTGGATGTCGTCGATACATTCGTCCCTCAGATTGTCGGGAATACGCCGAAGGTGTCCAACGGCCATTCCGATGTGATCTGCATGCAGTAGAAATGGTAGTTTGTTTCTGGCTTTTATTGTTTTCTACTTCTATCGTGTATTTGCTGTTGTAGAATCAAATACGCACCTAAGACTGTGCGTTTATCACCTTTCCCATGTTTGAATCGCGTTTTAATACCCGCTATCCCCACCACTATCATATGGCAAGCCAACATGACAAAAAGTCTACACGCGAACGGTGACAAACAGATAATGAGCTATGACGTAGATTCGTCATTTGCTTACCACCTATCACAGTGCGTTGAGCGTTAAAGAATAATACATATTCATGACGCAATCACGCGCCGCAAATGCTGAATACGTTGAGCTATGTATTAATGAAATCTAAATAGTAATAAAGACGCGCTCACCTATTGTCACGTCACGAATTTGCATACGCGCTACATCACGATCACGCGTTGACCCGATGCGACCTCGTAAGGCCAATGACATTTAGCCAATCAGCGTAGCGTATTCAAGTAAGGGGTTTGAGGGTATCGCCAATACGTACGATGCCGTGCGCAGAGCAGCGTTTTAGATGCATTATGGGATAGCTCACGTGGCAAACTAGCCCCGGTTTTGGCTGCACATGCACTTACAACACGCTCTGTCTTTATAAAGAGGTATTTTTTGTTGTTGAAGATTTCTTCGCTTTCCATCATGTGACCAGCACATTGAAGCCTTGCAGTAGTGAACCATGACTCTAGTGACCACAAATCAGTAAAGATTAGACACTTTCAACTCTTTTAAGCTGAATTAGGCCTATTGCCAAGAAAAAAAAAAGGGCTGACAACGGAAAAGCAGACAAAGAACTCCATTGAATCGTATGGGAAATGCGACTCGCGTTAGACAACCGGAAGCGAACAATGGACCGATGAATCCCACAGTGCACCTGTGACAGAGCTCTTTAGCGTGCGCAGGAGTTTTTTACGTCATTGGTGATAGCGAGAAGTGCTTTAGTGTATGAACACATTGCTGGGTTATTCACTTGGGGCTAAACTGACATGGTTTATGAATATTGAAAAGGTACCGATGGCGAAGTGTCACGAAATTCCTTCAAACTCAGTATGAATACATCACATGAGTATTTGCTGCAACTCACTAGGCAGGTGCATTGTACAAATACAACAGGTATGGCAGTGAAATAACCCTCCCAAAATGGCCTTCAGGCTCACAGTTGGCACACCGCGCCATCAATGTAAAATTGCGTGTTGTCGTAGAGCTGATTGCGTTTGAGTGAGAAATGACACCTAATTTTCAACTCGAAAGGAACCGATGTAAAATTTTCACAAAACTCTACAAATGAGGTATGTAGAGCAAGCTTGAAATCTAGATTTTCATAAAAACCAGGTGCATTTAAGCAAAAAGACATATTCTGGGAGGTATGAGTTCGTAAAGCCGAGAGTCCGCGTAAATGTCCTATACCTCATTGCGCGCTCTGCGCGGTGCATTTAAAAACGCTTGTTTCCTATGGAGGATGAATGGTTCACAGCGTCTGGACACTGCGTAGTCCACAACACCTACGCTAGCCTGACGTGGCGTAATGCGAACCCTCACGTCACGTTATTTGTGGTCGGTCAGGCACGCGACTTGAGGGTTCGCGTTACGCGTGGTTGTACCCCGCGCTTTACGTAGCTGAGATCCATCACCACGCGTTACGAGAAGGGTTAGCCCAAGTTAGCCTCACGTTTAACGAAACGCAGGTCAGCTTCACGTACTCGAGTGTGCACTACGCCACTCCAGGCTACTGAAAAAGCTTGCCATCTTTCATTGTTTGTCATTTTTTTAAAATCTGCAATAGTTTCAGTCGCTTCAATATTTTGATGAGCTGAGATATCCTGTATAGGAGATTTGATGGGTGGGATTTGTGTTTACAAATGAAATATTTTTCGATTATCTTATAAAGTGAACAAAAAGAATAATTGTAGGGACTACTATAGTTTCGCATGGACCAGTTTAAAGACCCTAACCAAAGGATGAAATGTTTCGAATTGTACCTTTCATTTTATCAGCATTCCATTTGATCCACGTGACCTCAGCAGCTCGAGAAAAAACAGCTTTGAATCCAACTGACTGAAACATTTTCAAAAAATCTTCTGCGCATGCCCAGTCAGTTTGTACATGTTCATAGTCCTAAAGAAGGAAAGAAAGAATTCGGTGAGAAAAGTGAACTGCATGTACGAGATTATACAATCACCTAGTATATCTTACGAGATTGAATAAAAGACTTCTTGAACTTCTTGTTAAAGTACATTAATCGTTAGTATGACGAAACCCTGTTTTTTTCTGTTACCCTTATATGACATTTTCCTTTTTCCGTTGATAGAGTCATCTGCGTGCATGGAAACGTTTTCGAACAATTCGTAAGAGGGCGGTCTTCTGCATGTCTTTGTAATAACTAGATTTCCGAGTGAATAACTTGTGTGTGTGTGTGCGTTATTTTTTTTTTTCAGCAGTTGGTGTTTTATACTTTATGGTGAGGATACGTACTTTTTTCTCAATGTATAATAGTAATAATGAAACAATTGAAAATATGTTTTTATTTGTGATGTTACGTGTATTTTTTGATAAAAGCAGAATTAAAAAAATCAAATCAAGATGAAATCAAGTTCACATCACATATGGTACACTAGTTTTGATTAGAGAAGGGATATTGGTCATAAATACTGAAAGCTGATGTACCTGTGAAAACCATCATTGTTGAAACTTGCTTATTTTTGGTAAGAACTGCTGTTTATTCATTAAGATCACATTGGAGTCGATACTAGATGACTTGCGGGTCGGACTATAGAATGCAGTAAACCATCTAAACAAATAAGAAATGAACACACACACACACACATACACACGCACACACACACACATACACACACACACATCATACTACTCTTCTCCATACAAAGTTTTGCTTTGGTGGCCCGACATAAATTTTTAGTGGTCCCGGGCCACGACTACATGAGGCATTGTGAGCTTGAAAACACTACATCATTACCGTGAGATACGGTCCCCATTTCGGGTGAGCTCTCATCCACGTATCGCCCGTCACTCCGTATTTGCACCTCTTGCTGAGGAGCTGGGACTGAAGTGGGAACCAGAGGAGGACACGCCCTCCTGGTTTCAGGCAGCGGAAAACATTCTGCAGAACTCTTTTCTGATCTTTGCACCAGTGAAGCACGCAGAGGCTGATGATCTTGTCGAACTTCTCTTCCCATCCCTGACCGAAGGAATGTGAGTCAGCGACGACAAAGTCGACATTTGGGGCTGTGTGTTTCTGCTTGGCCACAGAGATCATACCTGGCGATAGATCGATTCCTTCGGGATGAGGGTGATATCAAGGAATACAATTGGCATTATTATGCGTCAACCATAGTAGGTCCAATATATACGTTGTAATTGTCCTGTGCTAATAGAAAAGGTTTTATAGGCAACCACCAATAGTATTTATACATTGTAATTGTCCGAAATAACAGAAAGGTCTTGCCCGTAGGTAGCACCCAAAGAAATAAAACAAAACAAAACGAAAAACACACCGCATGCATATTCATGAATAGTGAGATAAGCCTACATTGGAGATAGGCGAAAAATTATTCTTATCTTTTAAATCAAAGTGGGGACAAGGACAGAATAGAGTGCAGGCTATAAATTTTAAGCATTTAAGGATCGATATTTTTAATATCATTGATGTGAATGTCTGTTAATATCTATTTTTTTTTAGCATATAAAGAGATATGAAGATCAAATAAAGTTTTTTTTTTTTTGGTAATCATACATCTCCGCTCCTTCAAAGGTTCAAAATGAAAAAGTGCAACAGCTGTTGGAGTTAGCATTCTTTCTCAAACGACGTTACGCTACCTGTTACGGATTTGGCACGTGGTGCGATCTCCCTGCACGCCGTGCCCGGCCCACACCCGACATCGAGAACCTCGTCGCTGGAGCTAAAGTCGAAATCTTTGAGCAAGAGATTCCTTACATCACTCTGAGGACCGCCATTTTCGCTGATATCCAGATACGCGCGGGCACCGGCGGCATCCCATGAGTTCATCGCAACCTGTGAGGTGTTGAGTTCAGGCAACCTTCTCTTTCGAAAGCTAGTTCAAGTTTGAGTTGCACCGACACGTGTGCTGATCAGAAGCAAAATGACTGCGACGACTATTTTTATGCAGGCAGAATTAGCCCTATCAATCTCTCCACCGTATGATCTTCAAACTGACAAAGTTGTCGATGCGGAAGAATGATTCGGCGATGTCTCGTTTCGCAGCTTTCGAACAACTTTTAACTGTATTTGAGACAGCTTCATAACGGAACATTACTTTATGTAAGATCGAGTTGCAAAAACCAAGGTGTACTAAATATATATGCTGGTAAATTACAGCTTGATGTGAATCATGATATATTGACTACAGACTACCATGATAAAAAATCGTCCCCTGAGGTCGCGATAAACTCCGCCCACTGAACTATCATAAGTAGGCCATCCACTGAACTATCATAAGTAGGCCATTTTTTATTGATAATCTGTTACACCATACTCTATGAGTAGTGATGAAATTGATAACGGGCCATTTTTTACTGGTAATCTGTTACACCCTTATACCAGTCTCCGAGTAGTGATAAATGATAACTTTCCATCGATAAACAAAGGAGAACATCAACTCTGGGCACAGTGCTTTCTCACTTTTAATTGTGTTTAGGGACGATAATTATGTTTATAGTACCAGCATTGCAACTCATATAAGGGACTCTATATGACTAAAAAGTATTTGAATTATGATGATGCGGTCAGAACACCTTTGCTCCTGTTCAATCCATTATAATAATAACTGTATGCCTGCACTTGCCCAGACGTCATACGCGAATAACTTCCATAACCAATAAACCAGTTCACAAGAGATGATTTCAGCCTAAAGACCTCTCAAAATGTCATGAAATGCACCTTTTCCTTTGTCAATGTTTGCAATGCATTTCAGTTCTAGAAATCTAGATTGCGTGTTAAAGTATATTTGTTGATGTTAGTAATACAATTTTTTTTTTTCATCTTAGGAACAATCTTTGATGTCATATAATAGAATATGAATTTTATAGTAAACCGTGTCTATTGATCGTCAAAGAAAAAGTTATAATAAAACTACCATCGCAAACCTTTTGTCCGGTAGAAATAGTTGCTGCAAATAAACAAGCTACCTATGACAATAAATCTTTGCAATACGTTGTATCAAACGTTGACAACCGTACGGGCACGATAAAATGCAAAAACCGTTAATCACGCCGATTTTATACCTTTCTGACATTGTGATACATGTATATTGTTATATCTTAAGAGGGCGTGAACGATTGAGGCTTCTGCTTTGTACGTTGGCCGTCTCCTGCGTTGTTCTTTCCTTCATCCCTCTGCAAATATGCAAACATTATTTAGTTTCTCCTGATACATGTCGTTGAAATATTTGTGACCAGGTCGGTTTTCATGATATTGTTATTTGTTTCATGTATTTCATTTACGTTAATTTTTTGATTGTATTTATTTGAAAAAAGATGTAGAAATAAAATCGAATAAATCGAAAAAAAAAGAAGTATTTTGATACTTTGAAGGGTGCATCTAAACGACAGGAAAGAGCATAAATTCTGCAGGATATTGAGAACCACTTCAAAAATTCGTCATATGACGATCCTGTACTCAAAAGTCTGAGAGCATATTTCCAAACGGGATCGAATGATTTATCAGACAGATGATTGCTTTGGTTTCATGCCACTTGCCTGCCGGCAAAACATAGGTCTTTTGCGCAAATTCAAGGATTTGATTTTTGTAAAGAAAAATGAAAATGATATAACATACGACTTCGCGCACACACGCGTAGACAGTCATTACAGTCACACACACACACACACACACACACACACACACACACACACACACACACCAACACACACACAGTCGATATGGCCATCTGTAAATGGGGTCAGACATAAAAAAATTGGGATACTCCACTCTCGACCTATACGTGTGTGCCCTTTTGCGTATTTTGAAACTGTAAAGTACGTAATGCGTCAAATTCCTTCGTAAATCACCTCCCTCTATTTTCTTTTGCATGTTGCTATATACACTTCTATAACAACACAAATGATTTACAAATTCATGAAATTCTTTCGTGGAACTGATTGAAAAATTGCCCTACATCGACGTAAATAAGCACTGAATTGATCAGTATTTTAATATCAGGCATGTCCACAATTATTCAAATTCATGAAACTCTTCCGTTGACTTGTGTTTATTGCAACTGATATCTATTTCCATTTATGACGACGTAAATACGACGTAAATTCATGAATTTGAATAATTATGTACGTAGTACCCACTGCATGCTGTAAGGACTAAAACCAGCACTAAGTACAGGGGCGCAAGATCGGTGGTCTAGTGGATAAGACGCCTGCCCGGAGATAAGGAGGTCATAGGTTCGAATCCTGCTCGAGTATGCCTGCCCGTGATTTCTTTTGTGATGACTACTACTGAAACACCGATCAATTCAGTGATAATTTACCTCGATGTAGGGCAATTTGTCAATCTAGTGCAACACGTATGGTGTTCTGAGTGAAGTATGTTTTATTTCTCTTCTCACTGTCACTCTAACTGTACTTAAACATTGGATAATTTCAAGTTAGGCGCTTGTGCTAGTGCTTGTGCTATCTCAGCACTAGCACAGGCGATAAAATCGAACTTGAAATAAGTCGGTGTTGGGAGATTGACCTCAAATTATGACGTGATTCCGATAGTTGGTGCTGGGTCGAGTAATGATCGGCGTCTGCTGAGCAGAGCTGCGCCGTTTGTATTTGCGAATGGCATTCTATTCTCTGTGGCCGCCCCTCTGTTCTGACTGTCTATTATGTCCCATCTCTCTCTTGTAATTGTAATGTAAAACCCATGGTCACGTCCCAGTCAATGGTAGTCTGGTTTCCAACTGGACTCCACGGCGACGAAGTCGCAGCCTTTGAAGGATAACCACCTTAAACTATATCAGTTTTCGACGTTGAGGGCGTTAATATCCTGAATAGCGAAATAAGACGACCAGAGGGTCCGGGATAAGACAATGGTGATGTCCTATAGGTATGTCTCTGCTTTAATTCTCTGTCCTTAGTCTCTTTCTCAGTCCTTGTCCCCATATTTCTGTTTTGTATGTTGTTCATGATTTCATTTGTAAGTACATAAACATATTGATTCAATTAGGGGCACACTCGCTACACTTTTTCTTTTCCACTTCTAGAGATGTGTTTATCATGATCGCAACGATTGCACTGTTATTTTTACATATTACTATTTTTTGCAGAAACGAGTTCAAGTTGAACTCAACAAAAGAGAGAGAGAGAGAGAGAGAGAGAGAGAGAGAGACGAAAAACCCTATTCATATGTCTCACTGTTGGATAAGTATCCATTAAAAAATAGAATCGATAAGATTTGCAGACGACACTTTGTCAATTATCGCAAAATGATAAATGAGTCACTGCATTTGTCGATGATAATGCTTAGGCCAGATTTATTAAACTTGTATGATGTAATTACATGTGATAATGGTAAAGAAATATGTATATATGAAATATGTTACTTAAAAGACATGGAAGTCATTGAAGATCCTTCACAGAACATACAAATGCCTTTCTCATATGATTTGGACTATCGTGAATGAGAATATATACGGCATTCGTTAAATTCCCTTACAGTGCGTCTTAAACCTGTTCTCTACAAAATCTGCAAAAATTCCTATATATTTCCGCAGGACTAAGAGGTCGGGGATGAGTTGGCATACCGGTCGAACGAAGTGAAATATGCATTTCAGAATTATCATTACATTATTCTTAAAGCAAAGTGTATGCTCGAACAACAACAACAACAAGAACACCAACACCAACACCACCACCACAACTACCAAAAACAACAACAAAGAATAGTACGGAAAGTGTTCATCGTGGTAGAATCTGTAAGAATAAAGTTAATCGTATGTCACACGAAACGAGGTAAACACATTAAGTAAATCGTTTGTCACACGAAGCGAGGTAAACACATTTGTGTTTACCTTGCTTCTCGTGACAAACGATTAACTTTATTCTTACAACAACAAAGAATACCTCAAACCAAGCCATGCCGTTGTAGTACATTTATAAGGCGATGTATCATCTACAAAAGAACTGGAATTGTCCATCTATTATCCAGTAATGCCACGAACACATGCACACGATCTTTACGCTTCTGCTCTTGAATCCTGACCGCTGACAACTCTTTTGTACTTTATATCAATTACATAACCACCACTTTAGGTTAGTCATTAAAAACGTATAAAACTGTATTGGTACAAGCTCACTATACTGAAGTGAAAGCAACGTCATGGGCAAAATATAAGGTCTTATCAATCAACAGGTACAGACAGCAACTACAACAACAAAAGCAACAACAACAACAGTGTAAAACTAGCGTCAGGTTTCATGTTGCTATTTAGTCGCTACGACATGGAGTTCCTCAAGTCTTCCGGTCGGACCCATCGGCAGTCCTTCGGAAGTCTTCGGCGTCACATCGACCAACCACCTGTGGATGTCGTCGACGCATTCGCCCTGCAGATCTTCGGGTATACACTGGAGGTGCCCGAGAAGGCTCTTGATCTGATCTGCATACAGCAAAGATATAGGGCCTATCATGAAAATCTTATTGTCATCATTACATTTAGGCCCGTCAAAGTTCAAAGGTCAAATAAGGGTCATATAAGCTGAATCTCCCAATAACACAGAACAATTAAGTGATCAGATTTTCATCAAACTTGACTGTGTTCATAGTGATGTAAAGAAAGAAAGAAAAAAGTCAGGGGGTTCATGAGGTCAAAGGTTATAGGGTCATAGAGACATAAAATAAGCTTAATCTCCCAATAGCCCAACAATGGATGACCGCTATGTCTGTGTTGAAGATACTGCCTACTAAATGACGATGTTTTAATCGGCTGCTGCGACAATTGTTCCCATGAAATATCTGCACGCTAAGCCCATCACAAATTCTAGTCAATACCTGACCTCGCTAACCCTAATTCCAATCCTCACATCAAACTAAAAACCATTTTCCACCCTTACACGTAATACCCCAAGTCCCGTGTAGAGAAATTATTCATCAGACCGCAGCAGTTGTCGCAATCTCTTGAGCAAATTTCGTAACACCAATCATGGCTTCTTGGCGGATGTCTGCTTTCTCGGAGTGCTCCTTTAGATATGCATTGCTTTCCACAAAAGAAATCCAAACAATTTATTGTAATATGACACAGGAACCCCCGTCCACTATTTCGAAATGGGTCTCATTTTGACTGACATTGAATTTCGTGCGGTGTTAGTCGAGCATTCACTTCTGTGTTCGATTGAAGACAACGCTCTGGTGACGTGATGGAGTAATGATGGTGCAGAGTACTAGAAGCAGACCCTAACCAACTGATGGAATACTTCTAATTGTACCTTTCATTGTGGCAGCATTCCATTTGATCCACGTGACCTCAGCAGCTCGAGAGGAAACAACTTTGAATCCGACTGACTGAAACATGTTCAAAAAATCGTCTGCGCACAGCCAGTCAGTTTGGTCATGCACATAATCCTGAAGAAAAAAATCGTTTCATAAGAAAATAGAAATGCATTTAACTCTGAATGATTGTACGAACGCATACAATCACTTAGTGAGTATGTTTATTGAGATTCATTTGAACTTGTTGCTAAAATGTCGGGCCTACATTAAATGTAATTTTAGAGGATTTCGTTCTCTCATACCTTTATTTAAGTATAACATGTTCCTTTCTGACGCATAGTATATCATGTGAGATTAATGGAAGGTTTCCAAACAATTCACGCATTGAATACACGTTGTGATAGAAGAAGGGATTTTGACCGTCCAATGTTACCTAACGTGACAGTGAAAACATTCATTGTACAGACTGGGTGCATGTCACGAGCTCGACACCCACGAGTCATACAGCCCACGAGTTATACGGCCCACGAGCTAGTCACTAAGTGAGAAAGGCCCATGAGTTCGATATCAAGTAATATAGGCCAACGAGCTGTACGGTCCGCCATTTCGATACTAGGTAGATCGAAAGGCCCATGAGCTCCATACCAAGTATATTATGCCTACAAGCTCGACACTTTAGGCCCATAAGGCCTACGAGCTCGACAGGTCGAACAGTGGCATCTATAAACCAACGATAAGTGCGTTTTTTTTTTTTTTTGGTGCGAGGTGTACCAATAATGGCATAAGAAACATATTGATAATCGAAGAATAATATCAAATGGTGCAGACCTTAAGATCGACCTGCTGATAAACACGAAATGAAGTTACAATCAAGTGTTTACAAATGGTCCATGTCGATGTGTACAACTGCTTAACATGATTAGGAGAGGTTCAGAGTAGTAAGAGCGGTAGCTATGGATTTAGTATGAATTCACAGCAACTAGCATATAGTTCTATCAAGATATTTTTAATGATTCAGGAAAAAGATACATCAATGTTAACAGATATCTATTAATCATTATAGATATCGTCTTGAGGAAAATTGTTCAAAACACCCCTTCCCCAAATGGACGATTCATTGCTGAATTAATATCATCATTTCCTCATGTTTGACATTATCTCATACATCGTAGTTTAAGAGAGGATTGCAAGTTCTGTGTCTAAGAACTTATTCTTGACAGTCGGTAGGGGAATTCGCGTAATATACGATAGGTTAAACTTGTGAAGCGATAAGAAAAGGGAGAATTTGACGTCAGCTCATTTATCGTTTAGCTGGAAAGGTGGCAAGCCTAGACATTTATAATATGTTATTTTCAAAGACCTTGAAGCCCTAAATATTTCTCGTTGTTGGTGTTGTCGTCGTCGTCGTTGTTGTTATTATTATTATTATTATTATTATCATTATTATTATTATTATTATTATTATTATTATTATTAGTATCATTATTATCGTAATTATTGTGCTGAACTTGTAGGCCTTATTTCCATAGCGTTGATCTCCTGGGCTGTGCAGATGCATGCCTGCAGGAATGGAGGACTTGCAGTTCTTCAAAAAGGCAAGAAACTTACTATATGAGACCAACACACACACACCAATGCACACAAGCACACACATACACATATATATGCACACATATTCTTTCTTTCTTCCTTTCATTTACTTTTCACATTTCTCAATGAATAAAAAAAAATACATCAAATGTAGCAAAATTGAAAAATACATGATATCCAGCTAGGAGGCATAGAGTATCACAAAATGAAATAGGGCCTATATACATCAAATATCCAGCTAGGAAGTATACATAGAATACTGCAAAAATATAAAAACATACTGGTCGATCTATAAAAGTTGGAATATGGGAATGAATGCTAAAGAAATATGAAGGAACCTCCTAAAAGCAAGCTTGTGGAGCGTAGGTCCCAATTAATGACCGAAACATAGAGAAAAAAATACAAAAAGAAAATACAAATATACAGGGATATTGCAAATTCTTCTCACATGCAAGTCTGAGGGTCGGATAAACCACATTCTGTAAGCGGATGAGCCGTAATCATTTTGGCAGTAATAACAAATGTGAATGAATGTATAATGACAATGGTGTACGGTTAAAAAAGTCTTAGAAAATCATTCATTTCGTGTCTTAAGAAAAGACGGGGAAGTATAGAGAAGAAAACACATGCACGTGTAAATCCAGACAAAAACAACAACAACAAGACATCCAACAACCAGTTGCAGTGCAGTGCAAATAAAAAATACCAGCTGTTGCCTCGCCCCAATGTATTTAAAGAAGGAGGAATTCTGAACACTGTGGCAGAAATTCAGACATAATTACATAATGTATCTCTATATATCTCTGCGAGATAAGACTTTGTATAATATGTGTATGTATCTGCATAAGCAATGATATAATGCAGGAACCAATCAAATCAAATCAAATCAAATCAAATCAAACTAGAACCGGAATTTGTCAAGACTGACAAATTAGGTGATCCGATTTTTTTTTTTTTTAATCAATGATTCGAGTCCTGATCGCAATAGGCATGACCATATACAATGTAGGTTTTATCTGTGTTTACAGACATTGGCCGTGTGATATTTGGATTCTCATTTAGAAAAGAGAGTCAGGTCTGCCATCTTTGGTACCAAATTCGGTGTACACTATAACGAAGATACAGAATGAAGTATATTTGACCATTGACCCAACTTTGCACAGCCAAGATGGCATCACATTCTGAGCAAAAAGTGGTTATTTTGTGAAATGAATCTTGTAACATGGTCTTTGCGTGTTACATTCATATGCTATACAAATCAGCACAAAGTACACAACTGTAATGATGAAAAATGGAATGCACATAAGAAAGCCTTAAATGGCTTGTAAGACTGTGCATACCTAATAATGTATAGAAACAGATTTGAACTGAGAAAACAAACAAGCAAAAACATACAGAAACAAACAAACAAACAAATTAACATGGTCAAAATACATAAGGATATCACCCAAAATCTAAAAACGATACTTTCACATAGAACTTCATTATAAACTCAGAAGAATCTTTTTATACTGTTTTTTAAAAATATTATGAAATTGTACATTAAAAACATGGTTCACATTCAAATCCTTCCACAATACAGGTCCAGTATACCGTAATGAATATTTGGACCTATCACTTGAGAAAGACCATCGGTGAATCTGGTAACATGATCTAGTATAATGAGTGTGAAGATGTAGTTGATTCTTCCTGAAAAACAGATTTTAAGGGAGAAACCCTCACATCATCATGCACTATTAATGGAGTATCTGTATATAAAGTATCCGAGGTTCCGTTGTCTTCGACCACTTGAGTAATCAAACTATTACAAGGCTCAAACATTTGGGGGAAAAAAAGTAAAAGAGAAGAAGTGCAAAAGTTATACAGAAAATCAGAGATATACAAGTGTGTACATATAATTCAAAAAGAAAAAAAATGTACAAAATTCAACAAGTTACCCAATATCTGAGTGCCTATTTGGGATCAATTTAGGCCCATGTCAAAGCTTTCCAAGTCACATTTACTAAGGATGGTCTTCTTTATTGTCTTTCTGTTTGTTGCTGGCAACAAAGTTTGACGGCTGGGATGTCGCGATGTCGTTGCGGGGGGCAACACGATGCGATCTGTCAAGATCATTGAGAGTAATGGGCACATCGAGCTGGTCGGAACAGAGCTGGCGGATGAGTTGGTCTGTGTCTTCTAGTCTGCTCTCTTTGACACCATGGAACTTCAGGGAGTTGCGGCGGGAATATTGCTCTGCTTCATTCATCGTCAGTTTGAGATTGTTGACAGCTGTTGCTTGATCATCAAGAGCGGTGGTGAGACGTTTTATTTCAGCATCTTTTGCTTTGAGGGATACTTCCAGGTCAAAGATGCAGCCATCATGTTGATCGGACTTCTCCTTGAGACTGGTGCACTTTTGCTCAACTAGGTCAAGGCGCTGGACAAACTTTGTTGTTTGTTTATTCATGGCTTTCTCAACAGCTTCTTTGATGGCTTTAAGGAAATCAGGACTCTGGATATACTCTCCAAAAGCCTGAATGATTGCTTCAGTGCTTGTGGCTTTCCCTTTGCGGGTCTCCATATTGGGGTATCAGGTGCGACAGACAGTGTGACAGTAGTACTGGAATCTGGAGTGATGACTATTAGTACGGTGCTATATACTCAGTGACGAACAGAAATGACGAGGTCAGGCATACTGACTGCAGAGAAGCAGCCAGTGGACTGTAGCTGTATTAAATCCACATTGGCACTCTGAGACTATGATTGTAGAGCATAAGTCAATTCATCTTCACTTCGAGGTAGGTCTAATACTCTTATATACCGTCACGTGAAGAACACTTGTGATAGTCATTTGGTGATAATCACGGGAGGTTTTGAGTTCTGAGAAGATGAGGCTTAACTTCAGATGCCACATGAGATACTCAGTAGTCTACAAGCAGTACACTGTGTAGCTAGGCGACTGAAGTACGTACAACTTGCTTGCACATAGCATTCAGCACCGCTACAGATATAACACGTATGCACAGTACACAGTTCAGTAGCCGTAGGACATGTATATGTAACAGTAACACTCAGTATCAGTTTATCCAAGCACACTGTGCATTGACATTGATTAAGTTCAGGTTTCCACGGATATAAGGCTGAGAGACACAGGTCACTGTAGCAAGAGGGCATATAATATTGGTCCTGTGGTGTATGCAATATCAGAAAAAAAACTTACAGCAGATCGTCATTGTCACTGCAATTTCTGCATGATGAACTGGTGGTCCATGACACGAAAATGAATGTGTGGGACTATAGCGCGAAAGACTGTTGTTTGCAGCGGTGTTTGCAGCAGGGACAGAACCACAAAATTCATGTTCAGCAGGTCCAGATGCATGAAATCACAGATAAATCAGTTGCATTATGTCTTTAGCTCTCAGAATGTGAGGCAGAGGCACAGCGATGGCATGTCCATCCGTGAGATTGTGATTTTCTGGCATACATAGGCATACACAGGCATACATACGGTTAATATGGTGAAATCGGTGAAATTCACCGAAAAGGGTACATGTACGTACGTGAGCTACTGCTCGATAAAGACAATCTGTCCTCCGTAGACAGACGGAAGGTACCAGTACCTATTGCTGTGTGGATATTCTTAACCACTGTCTCTATGGAAAATTGGGTGAGGTACCTCACCCTTCTCGATTGCGTCTAATTCACTGCCCTAGGTCGGCAAATTTAAGCTTGTACAGTTAAATCAACTATTCAAGAATAGACTTCACACACCACATTAATGAATAATCCAACATTTCGGTCAAATTTTCAACGTAAAACACACATCAACCAGCCTGTTCCGTCGTCACGTTCAAACTTGTTTGAATGTAAAAAAGCTGTCAGAAATTTGGTTTACAACGACGTTTGATCTGTGCGCGATGCTCCACACAGGAGCCGGGATCATTGACTTCGGTCTGTATACGGAGGGGATCCGTGATACAGACCGATCTTTCGGTCAAGTATTCACCAAGATACAGGATGAAACACTAATTTACATACCCAAGACGGTGTCCGATCAAGTAGTTGTTTTTTATGAAATAATGTACGTGACATGAACTAAACATGTGCATAATATGGGGGCGATAAGGGCTGTTTTTTTTTTTAGTTATTGCAAAGAAAGTTGCAGAAAGAAAGAAATATCTCAATACATCGAAGATAAGCTTTAATTTCAACCAAGTTTTTTGACGTGATCCCGACATCGTATGAAAAAACAAAGGGCACACTAACGATAGCCCAAAGTCTCAGCTACAACATATTAAAATTTGGGAGAAATTCACTGAAGTATAAGTGAGCTAGTGCTCGATAAAGATAGTCATGTCAATTTTCATTTCCAGAAAAACTGCACTCCCATAGAGATAACACGTAAACTGGTCAAATTTGACAAGGTGACTTTCAATCCATTTTTACGAGGTGATGCCGTCATCCAATCAAAAGGTTGTAATAATATTAATGAAAGATCATTTAATAAGCTACAACATACTGAAATCTGGGTGTAAATTGGCAAAAGATAAGTGAGATAGGCTCGAGTGAACTTTAAATTTGATGACGTCATTTTGAAAATTTACTTTTTTTAATTTATTAAGAAATTTGATATCTTTTAATCATTTTGCCAGCATTGCCAACCCATGAAATAACATGTCCAACTCATCAGCTTTCAAAATATGTAAAGAAAATGGGGGGTTACCGTCCATCCTGACGAGTAAAATCGGATTTAAAATTGGCGTTTTTTTGGCATAGTTGCACTGTATATCGCCATTGACGCGCGCGCGGAATGTCAACTTTGACGGGCCCGTATGACGTCATATTGAGTCGGATTGACTTGAAACTTGGTAGAAATATTTCTTGACATTTCAGACATCCGATGAGTGTAAAAAAACGGGAAATTTCTATTGCGTATGAGCTGTGCGTGCGTATATGCGCGCGCGCGTACGCGTCCGTCCGATTTTTTCAATTTTTCAAAAAATGCTCTAAATGGTCTGAAACGTGTGCAAAAAAATTTGGAGCTCGATTTGAGCATACAAATATTTCAACGCGCGCGTACGCGCACGTTTTAAGGGTATAGATGAATTTTGAAAACACAAGTAGAATCAACTTGATTTGAACTATATGTGACGTAAATTTCATTGAAAAATTCCATTCCATTAAAGAGATATGAATGAGAATGTGTTTTCATATAATGACGTCATAGTGACGTCACGGTCGACTGATCACTATGATTTTATAAAATCTGTCGTCTTTGGGACATGATACATATATGGTATGATTTTGAAATTGATAGGAAGAGCACTTTCTGAGCTAATCGATGCACAACTTTTGAGGAGAAATAAAGAAGAAGAAGAAGAAGAAGAACCAAAGAATCCGTACAGATACAGAAGGTGATCCGAGAGGATTCTCGGATCACCTAATAAGCTTGGAAACATACCGTGAGATACGGCCCCCATTTTGGGTGAGATCGCAACCACGCATCGGCTGTCTCTCCGTATTTACACTTCTTGCTGACTAGCTGAGATTGGAGAGCGAAGCAGAGGAGGAATTGCCCTCCTGGTTTCAGGCAGCGGAAAACATTCTGCAGAACTCTTTTCTGATCTCCGCACCAGTGAAGCACGCAGAGGCAGATGATCTTGTCGAATTTCTCCTCCCATCCCTGACCGAAGGAATGTGCGTCAGCGACGACAAAGTCGACATTTGGGGCGGCGTGTTTTTGGTTGGCCACAGAAATCATACCTGGAGATAGGTCGATTCCTTCGGGAATTGAGACAGTATCAGAAAATTTAGATACTATCATATAAACGCGTCAACCCTTTTCCTCATATATATGTTTTTTTTTTCTGCTTCTTCATCTTCTTCTATTACTGTGATGTACTTGTATTTTCAATCTGTTTGCTGTGATGTACAATTGTAAAGCGCCTTGAGCATTTAATCAAAGTGGAGAACGGCGCTATAGAAATTGTATGTATTATTATTATTATTATTGTAGTTATCATATCATGTTGATTATATTTCATACGGAAAGAAATTACGTATAACCGAGTCAAAAAATATCTAGGCATAATCATAAACGAAACGCTCAATCTGATTTTTTTTTTTTACATTGTCCTTCACATGTTTTAACCAGCCTTTACAATTCACTTATACGTCCAGACTTAGAATAGTGTGCTGCTGCTTGGGATCCACACAAGTTTTCTCACATTAATGTACTTGAGCGTGTTCAGAAGAGGTTTGTAGGACTGTTGTTTCGTGACTGGGAAACAAGTTATGACACGCTGTTGCAAAAGATTAATTTTTCGAAATTAGTAACAAGACGTAAGTATTTCAGACTTATAATGTTTTAAAAAATGATAAATAATATGGTGAACACTGGACAACATGAAATTACAAAAACGAACAGATCTGGTAGAAATGATCATGTGCATCTTAATGAGTACATTCAGGGGGGCGTTTCATCAACGAGTTCGTCGGAGGTTTTCACCGACAAATTTGCTGTCAGCCAATTAGAAGCAAGGATTTCATTAGCTTTTAACAGTTGTCAGTGTAAATCCTTGCGTCTGATTGGCTGATAGCAAATTTGTCGGTGAAAACCTCCGACGAACTCGTTGATGAAACGCCCCCCAGGTGTCTGGACAATAACGATTGTGTGATCATGTATCGTCACTAACAAAGGAATCTTTTCCCTCATAAAAGTTTATATATCCCGTTTGCAAGAACAGATCATTCCAAATTTTCTTTTTATCTCAAGACTGCACAAGAATGGAATCTATTACCAAGTAACATTGTAACCAATATATTTCCTTCTCGTTTTAAGCATGTAAACATTTTACAATGTTTTGTTATGTAATATAATCATGAATGTTTCATTTAGTGAACGTTTTTAATCCTATTCTTACTGACGTAATATTAATGTGTATATAGTTTTTTTTCTAATACATTCATCTTTCTTTTATCCCGCTTGTATAATTATATAATATTGACTGGCCTCGAGGGAGATACCAGAAAATATTGCCCAAACTGGAAGAATATTGCCAGAGTCGAAGACGAGGGCAATATTCTATCAGTGCGGGCAATATTTATCTGGTATCTGCCTCAAGGCCAGTCAATATCATAATTATTACCTATCCCCTAGGTAAATTAGAAAATTTGTGAATACGGCTATGCACTATGATATAGGCCTAGATCAAGCCGCATTTGACTACCTGTAGATCATCACCAACATGTCGAATAATTGAAAAATTGTTCATCAATGTATATCATTCAACTCCAACTTGAAAGGTACATATGTAGTTGTAACAGGCGAACTTCAAACATCTGAACGCTTTTACCCCTTATTTTTGCTTCTGTTTCAATTTGGAAAGTTGTAATAACTGATGGTCACTGTACAGTTATTGAGCACAAATAGACTAGTCATCGTTTGACGCGTAGTGCTGCTGGATGTGGTCGACCTTGTATGAGTTGATTTATCAGCGTTCTTCTGCGGTGCGTGTAATCGACACGCAGCGACGTCCTTGAATGTTTTCTCTTCGTGGTCGATTGGAATGTTTACATGTAAAGCAGGGAGGTGGAGAGAGAGATTCCACTCCTTCTCTTCCCACCTCCCTGTGTATTCTTACCTTTTCTTTGCACCCCTAGACATGTTGTTTGATTTGTCTGAATAAATATAATTCGATGTTGATAGGAAAGACTTTAGGCAGAAAAACCCAGCGAAAAAAAAAAAACTACTCACATGAGCAATTAAGCCTTCATAATAGGTGTGCGTTTGAGTAGAACAACAAAACATATATTACTTACATCAAAATATGAATTCACAATGTACATATTTTTGCATGAGCATGCGAGCATGACAGAAAGAATGGAATAAACAGATTGATGTACATAAAGGTATAACATGATAAATTCATATTTACCTTGACTTACTAGTAACAAATTTTTTTAAAGAATAACCAAAAGTAACAGAAGTACATGTCGAGAATGATTTTCCAATTATTTTCTTCATAGGAAAGAAATGAAAACATACATATAGTACAAAACTCTCAATTTTGTTTATCATCAATCCTTGTTAACAGAATACTGATGTCGTAAAACCTTGTTTTTTGCCTTTCAAATACTTTGGGGGAAACGATTCCAAAAGTTTGCTCCTCCAAAGGAACTAGACCGCATACTATGGACTGCTTTACATTCAGAGAGTCTTAGCATTGAGTGCTCATATACCTCTGGTGCTATAGGTATGATTTATCATATCGTGATAAAATGTATTACATTCAAGAATGTGGTAAATACCCCATCGACTACAAACAATATGGCAAGTGATCATACTGCATGTAAGTGCATGAAGATTGTAAACATCATGCAGTCCAATACTCCTAGACTGGTGAAAAGTGGCCTATAGCACTTGTTTGGAGAAATCAATGTATGGTCATTTCTGTGCCAGAAATACTTGTATACAATTTAGTTGGCTTTTGTATCCTCTTCACCAAACTTCAATTCCATAGCATAATGTGTGATAGTTAAAAGAATTGATACAAAAGCATGCATAAGAACGTCTGGACACTTAACATCATTGTAACTCAAAAAGCAACAAATTTTGCGCCTAATGCATCTGGCAATATGTTGAATTTACATGGTCCTTCTACATCAAGGTGCTGTCAGTTTGAATTCCTAAAAAAGATGAGACATGAACTCTATCTATAACTGTTTCAGAGACTCTTAATACATCTTCTATTACAGCGAGCTGTCTTGGTCCTTTTATCACCATTAATTATTCATTTCATTCATTCTTTTATTTTTCCATTTCCAACAGAAACATATAAAATATTTTTCAGATATTGAATGCATAATAAAGGATGAATTTACAAATACGGTATAAAGTAAACAGAAATGCTGGAAATAGGGAGGAATGCTAAAAAGCAGTGCTTATAGGGTGCATTCCGCCACACGTAATACAGCATTAAAGGTATTAGCCCACATTTGTAAACCTGCAGCAATTGGTCTCATAGTTAGCATGGAGTTTGGGTATGATTGCAGTAACACCTGTGCAAAATTTCGCTGCAATTAGTCCATTACTTTCATAAAAATAAATGAAAATGCACCGTATGCATGCGTATAACGCTCGCTAGCTCCGGTCCACGTACGCACATGCATGCGATACATGTGTAAGTTACATGTACGTAGCTAGCCCGCGCTCGTAATTCGATTTTGGGTCGGGTTGACCCGGTTTGAAAATTGATTTTAAAACGATGATTTTCTCTCTTTTATCGAATGGTATAGACAAAGAGCAACAGGTGAGGTATGTTACTGTTATAACTTGTACTTGAAGTCATATTGGACCTGTTTTATGCAGTTTTGAATTTCGTGGGTTTGCAAATGTGGGCTAATACCTTTAAACTATAATTACTTTTCTGCAAATTCATAGTTAATTCATTGACAGTACACCATGTCTGTAGGCCCTACATCCTTTGAGACATAATAATAATAATGGTAATTTCCATCATTCCTGCCAATTTCTGCTCGACTTTTAAAGAAAGTATAGAAAATGTTAGAATCATCAGCAAATATAGTCTGTATAGTCTGGATTAAAAAATAGTCAGCTGAGCTTGGCAAATCATTACAGTGTTGGTCCCAGGACTGACTTTGGCAGAGCACAACACGTGATCCTTCTATACTGGATATTTGATCCTTGAAACAACTGCGACGTGTTTGAGAGGTGATTCCGAAACCACATCAGCACAATGCCACTTCTACCAAAATGTTCTAATTTTCTGAGAGGATGCCATGGTTGATCATTTCAAATGTTTTTTGTTTTTTGTTTGTTTTGTTTTGTTTTTTAATCTACAAGTACAAAGTACAAGAGCGAGACAGAGTTAGCACAGCAGTTTTTCTCCCTTCAAAGACGTTGGCATTTACAACGTGTAGGGGACCTATATACGTACCTGTGACGGATTTGACATAAGGTGCGATCTCCCCGCAAGCCGTCCCCGGCCCGCACCCGACATCGAGCACCTCGTCGCTGAGGCTGAAGTCGAAATCTTTGAGCACGAGCTTCCTTACGTCACTCTGAGGACCGCCATTCTCGCTGGCTTCCAGATACGTTTGGGCACCGGCGGCATCCCAAGAATTCATTGTGACTTGTGAGGAGTGGAATATAATTTTTTCTTTCGAAAAGTTGATACAAGGAAGTATTTGTGATACCTCCTTGGTTGGTAGTAATGATATAAGCTGGGCTATACCAATGAATTACCAGCAACTGGAGATTCAGCTAGCAGTTTTACGAGCAGAAGTATTACGCAACGCATTGGATAACGACCGACATCAGAGTGCCGCTCGTTGCTATTTCACCAGAGGCAAGGAGTTACCAGTTGCTGGTAACTTCTTGGCTATACCATGGACCTAATATACATGGACTGTTCACTGCAGTCTTTCTTTGATGTAATTAATGATCGTCGCCGACACCTGATTATGTGCATCTTAATGAGTACATTCAGGTGTCTGGACAATAACGATTGTGTGATCCTGTATCGTCACTAACAAAAGAATCTTTTCCCTCATTTCAGTCTAATTTCGCTGATGTGCCTTTTTCAGACGGAAATGTCTTTGAATAATACAGATGATGAGGAGCAGCAAACGTATGATCATTACAAATTCTGTGTCATAAGACGGGTAATTGCTGATTCGCACATTTTCTCACACGCATAAGACCTTACCTAATGGCAAGATATATCTGTTCTCTACCATTACCGTCCCTTTTTGCTCTGGAATAAGCTGGAGATAAGTGAACTATTGAGATCACAAATGACAATCATTCTGCCAAAATGTTAGCTTTCTTTTAAATATTCCTGCTTCTCCCAAGCGAAATAATTGTTTGAGGTATGATTTCCTAACATACACCACAACTGCACATTCACTTTACTTGATTTTTGTGAGTTATTTTCTTCTGCGCATGTAGTTTTAGATTTCTCGAATCTTCGTCTTGTTCTTCTCCCGGCTTGCTGGCGGTAACGATCATGGGATCAAAGCAGTGAAGCATGCTAAAAATGTCTTTGTGGTGCTTTTGAGATGTACGGGCGCATGAATTGATTAACGATACGATGAATGTCCATGTGTATTAGGTCCATGGCTATACAAACAGCGCTTGGTGATCAGAAGCAAAGTAACTGCTGCAACTACCCTTATGCAGGTCGAGTTATCCCTATTAATCTCTTCCGTCGTCTTATAACTCTCACAAAGTCAAGGATCTGAAGAATGCGATATCTTGCCTTGCGGCTTTCAGAGGACAATTACTCTATTGAAAGCGATTTCACAGCCGAGCACTACGTATAGTCCAAGAGCATTAGGTCAAAAAAGGCTTAAACCTAAATATTTTTGGTAACAAGCTGATTTTTTTCAGGATAGGTCCAGAAAAATGTCTAGAATAACATACTAAAAGTCCTCATAAATCCTCTTTGAGCGTTTTCCACAATCCAATATGGCGTCCAAAATGGCCGCCATTCCAGAAATATAACTTTTCAGCCAGGGAACCCAAATACAAAATGTAAATGTCTAAACATATGTCTTGAAGGATGAAGAACTCAATAAAATACATATTAAGAGATGTTGACACACACAAGTACCGAAATCCAAGATGGCATCCAAAAAGGCCGCCATTCGTGAAATATAACCTTTCAACTCGGCAACCAAATACAAACTTTAAATGTCTATGTTTCGAAACATGAAGAACTCAATAAAATACATGTTAAAAGATGTTGACGCACGCATTTACCGATTAAACCGCTAGAGCTCTTCCTAAAATGCAAAATAGCATGCAAAATGGCCGGCAGTCACAATCTTTTCTCACTATTATGTAAATATTAATGTCAGTATGGTTTATAAGAAACTTTTTTTTTGTTTAAAATATTTCTTATGTGTAAAGTGAACAAAATAAATATAAACATTTGGATGTTAAACTCAAGGAGTTTGTCCTTGTTACGAGAGAAACATTTCACCATCAGACTTGTTGCTAAACAGAGAGCCTACTAAAAGGCAATATCTTTTTACCACATGGTCTATTTTCGTCACCTCAAGCACACGAGATGAAAATTTAGTGCTAGCCTTTTTTCATTACCAACGCATTTGATGTCTACCATGAGGTGAGTTCCAGTTGAAACTGTCAGTTATCACTTAAGAAGTAAAAACAATTCTTTTTAATGTCTGTGCTACAAAAATGTTCAAAATTAGTGTCTACATGTGCTAAAAAATAATGTCTTAGTCATCACATGACAGTGAATTTCTTTGGTGCAGTATATTGCTCTACCTAAAAACATAGTGTCTAAGTTATATTCATTTCGTATAGATTAGGTAAAATGATATAATATATAGAAATTAGAGAATATGGCACTCCTAGTTATTGGTACATGGAGGAGGGATACTCCTCTCCCACATGAGGGATCTTCTTTTTTTTTTACTCGAGAGTGAAATATATAGTGCATACGTTTGGTAAGATATTGAATTTTTTCTATCAAAGAGTAGGAAATTTATAAAGCAGTATTCAGGGAAATGGGCAATATATGGGAGGATGTGGAAGGGGATCCTCTCCCCTCCCCCCCCCCCCCCCCCCAACATGAAGGAGATTTTGCATTTTCAGACTTGATATTTAGACATCTGATGCACCCTGTTGGTGAAATGTTAGGTTTTTGTTTCCATCAAAAAAAAAAGGAATAAAAATATATATGATTCAGTGGTCAAAGAGAAACGAGGATTTTTGTAGAGCATGTCAGGAATCCCTTCCCTCCAAATTCTGTCAATTGTGTTCACACATTAACATGCAGTTCCAAGAGCATCCAAGTAAACTTGGGAGAATCACATCCACGACATGCTTCACAACGATTCACATTTCTCTGTTACCACTTAAGCAAATTGAATGTTACTTTCAACCTTCTAGTTAGGCCTACTGACACTGACTACAGCATAGATCTGTAGAAACTGATAATGAATGTTTAAATTAGATACTGGGTTTTCAAACATATTTTTGATGTAGTTCTTATAGGTGTTGAGTGTGGCTGCTTATTCGTGAGGGGGGGTTTCTGCAAAAAAGGAAGTGGTAAGATGTTATATATTTAGACCCTGAAATAGCATTGAGACAGTTTAATCGTATTGGAAGTTATCAATGCAAAACTCCGACTGTATTTTTTTTTTTTTGGGGGGGGGACATACTGTATTGTAAAGAATCCAGAAAAATGGAAGAATTGAGAATATTTTCCGATGTTAACATGTTTAGTGAATTACTCATTTTGGTTGGGATGCTTTCTATGCACCCCGAAGAAAATCGGCAGAAAATACCAAAGATATCTTTTGAGATTCCTTCTATGTAAGTGCGCGGTAATAGGGTTGCTCACTCCCACACGAGGGAAATTTTCGTATTTTCAGACTCAAAATTCACAGATCTGTTGCACCCACTTGGTGAAATATCCTATATTTGTTTTCTATTAGAAAACGTTAGGAAAATATATATTCAGGAAAGTGTCGGGAAGGCGAAGTGTGAGAGGAGAATACTCCTTCCCATGCGATGGAGATTTTGGCATTTTCCAATTTGAGCTTCAGAGATTTAGCGCACTGTTTTGGTGAAATATGTGAGATTTAGTTTTTTCCTAAAAGTAAGAAAATATATATTTACGGAAATATGCGAGGGACGTGTATGAAGTGATGCACCCTCCCAGAAAATGGAGAACTTTTTTTTTCAGGTTACGGGTTTTATGGTGCGCACTGTTGATGAAATACTAGATTTTGTTTCTATTAAAAAGTGTAAGTAGAATAAAGACTAGCATATTCAAGGCAATGAGCAATCAGTGGAGGATGGATGTGGGGGGGGGGGGGGGTATCCCTTTCGACTGGAGGGAGTTTTTCATTTCTATGATCGTCATTATTAATAACCGGCCTAGTGCACCCTTGGTGTTATATCGATTGTCCATCCTCAAAGAGTAGATAATTCATAGTCTCAGTATCCTCATCCCCTCCGACAAGAGGGAGATTTTCCACTTGATTGAAATGAAAATGATATATTATAATTTACACACATACATGGAATATTTGGGAATTGTTAATCGAAGGGGTATTCAATCTATATTTGGGAAGTGGGCGATGGAAGGGTTAGGAAGGGCAAATTAGCCTCCAATATGAGGGAACTAACTTTTGCATTTTGCAAGTGAAAGATCTAGTGAACACTTTTTGATGACATATTCGGAAATTTGTTAATCTCAAAAGTGTACAAAGTCTATGGAAAGGGGCCGAGCGAGGGACGTTTAGCATTTTTATGATTTGCAATTCAGTGACAAACTGCATATACTTCAGGTTGAATATTTGCAAAAGAACGATTGTACAGGCCACCCCCTTCCCAAGGGGGGGGGGGGGGGGGGGGGAGGATGCATCTAACCCAACCTTTACCCGTGTGGTGCACATTTAAGGAAAGATTCCACTGGACCTTCTGAGTTGTTGAATCTCGAACATTATGTTGATTTTTTTTTTGTCTCTTGAAACAGGCTAAAAACAACAATTTTTGATAAACAAACATTTGATTTTCGCGAAGAACTCACGTGGTTTTATTTGTATTTACGTGTTTCATGATCTCTGAATAAGTATTTCGTTGGGTTCCTTATGTCTCTAAATATATATTCATACATTTAAGTGCGTATCGCGGTTACCTAGTTGCAGGGTTATGAGAAAAACAGGAAATGACAGCAATTTTGGACAACATTGTGGATTTCTGAAAGTGCTTAAGTGCTTTATTTTTTTTTTCAAAATCTCTGAATAAGTCCTATATTTGGTTCCTTGTGACTCAAAACGTGTATTTTGACATTCCAAGTGTGTACAGTTGAAATCTACTTGCAAAATTACGAGAAAAAAAAATCAGGAAATGGCGGCTATTTTGGACGCCATCTTGGATTACGGTACTTGCGTGCTTCAACAACTCTTAATATGTATTTTATTGAGTTCTTCATCATTCAAATCATATATTTTGGAAATTTAGATTTTGTATTTGGGTTACCTGGCTGAAAAGTTATAAGAATTTCAGAAAATGGCGGTCATTTTGGACGCCATCTTGGATTACGGTACTTGCGTACATCAACATCTCTTGTATGTGTTTTATTGAGTTCTTCGTGCTTCAAAAATATATATTTAGACTTTTACATTTAGTATTTGGGTTCTGTGGTTGAAAAGTTATGAGAATTTCTAGAATTAATGGCGGCCATTCTGGACGCCATTTTGGATTACGGAAAACGCTCAAAGAGGATTTATGAAGACTTTCAGTATGTTATTCTATATATTTTTCTTGGGCTATCATGAAAAAAATCAGCTTATTACCAAAATTGTCCAGGTTAAAACTAATACTCTTAGACTAGTAGGCTCGTCAATGACAGATTACTGGCAAACAACCATGAATGAATACTCCTATTCAATGGGAGGATGGCCTTCATGCGAGGTCAGCCCTCAGCCTGAGAGGTCGTGTCAACAAACGAGTACGTCCATCCCCAGAAGACACGATTTCTACGAAACTGCATGCCTGGCTAGAGATGTAGCAATGTTCTAATGGAGTGTTTCATTGAGATACGACAAAATAGAGATAGAACTCTTTGGTTAGCTCTAATATATTTGAGAGGTGATAATTTTACCATTGGTTCATATAATAGTAGCCTTTTGTCAAGGCCCTCTCGCTGTAATGGGCGAGCGAAGCGAGCCCAGCCGTGCGCGACCCCACTCAGCTAGGCTCTCTTCACCATACAGCGAAAGGGCCTTGACAAAAGGCTAATACAATACCAGCTGCAGTTGCATGATAAAGAAATTATATCTTTTATCTTTCCAATCATGTGTCCTGATATGTTGCCAAGCATGTTCTCTATCAGTATGGAAAAAAAAAAATCTCTAAAAATTACCGCACTCTCTTTCACTTGCGTTGCTCTAAATAACATATTTTGACTAAGTTATGAATGTTCGAATCATATCTCAAGTATAGTAGAAGTTGAGTGTAATGTTCCTTTTATACCTCATGCACAGTTGTTATAGTCCATTTGCTCAGTGTTCGCTTATTCTTTCAGGTGACTTCCCAACTATCAAATTGGTTCGTTGATGTCCAGATAAATACACCATAGAGATATGTGAATTGAAGGCTTTCCGAATAATTTTGTAATATGATTACAATTATGTTTCTTGTGTGTCTCTTGTCTCTGTGTGTCTTCTGTAACTTTTCTTCAATAAGAGCAGTTTTTAGACACGATACCACATAATAGCAGGTGCAGTTATTTCATCAAGGATTTTGTTGAATATTAATGGCACTATAATTATATTGCCGCATTTACCATTCTGTATAATGATCTGGAGACAATGTGCCATATCTCTTTGCATCGTGTATACTCACTTCAGAAAAGCAGTGTAAAAATGAATTCTTTCCTTGCAACACCCTTGATAAGTGGATCGGTGGGGTGGCGTTGTGATATGGCACATGATTTTGTTTTTCCTTCTCTGCGCAAATGAAACTTAATTTGTTGTTGTGAGGTCCTAAATCTTTAGGAGTCATGGCCATGAAGGCCTAGTTTGGTGGGTTGATTTTTGTTTTGTTCCACTGATCGGCGAGTGGCCTCGTGTTCTTGCCCTTATACGTTCGCTTATTCATTTATTTATGTATTTATGTATGTATGTTTTATTTATTTATTTATTTATTTATTAGATTTTGCAAAGGAATCTGATTTGTCTAAACAAAGTGCGTTTTTTTTTGTTAGGTGATAACCCTCAAGGAAAAATGTTATGTATCTGCTGCTCATTTCTTTTTTTCTGACGTTGCTTGTCGAACCGTTGAACTGTAAATTGAAAGTATAGATTTGGAAAATGATTGCCGAATGCATAACACACGGGACATGGGAATGGGTGTGGTTGTGAGATGCTACCTTTTTACTAATCGCGAACAATTTTCTCTTACAGGGGTTATGTATCTATCATGCAAAACTTCAATGCAAAGCTCCTCAAGAAAACCTACTTGCCATGGAGCCCTTGAATCATTTTATTATATCAACGATACATCGCTGTACGTCTTCTGATCACTTCAAGGACTTGTTTTCATTTCTGACACTCCATATAACCAGCATTCAAATATACTATCTTGCCGAAACTCAGATCCGAGTACGATCGGATACCAGCATTGACATGCACGCTGAGAGTGACCTATAGGCCTGTATCTAGTGTTCAAACTGTTCGATAGACTGGAAAACTAAAATCGCAGAGGCTCCTGTGCCGAGTGTATGATTTGACTTTTACAGCTCACACTGCTTCACAGTATTCCCACACTACATATTTTCATCTCTTTCTACAGTTTTTTTTTCATTTCTTTGTGACAATTCTCCCATCTCTGTTGGTAGTCAAAGTACATGCTGAATAATTTATGACCTTTCGATATTGCTGTTGGGCTGAGCA
This sequence comes from Diadema antillarum, assembly GCF_040938485.1. NCBI lineage: Eukaryota > Metazoa > Echinodermata > Echinoidea > Diadematoida > Diadematidae > Diadema > Diadema antillarum. The sequence continues at coordinate 6,036,544 of NW_027270906.1, read as the reverse complement.
TTCAACGGAACAATTGCACTGACAAATCATTCAAGCGAGAAAATAATATATAATACATTGTAAAGGCCTCCAGTCCTCACCAAACATCTCCACGGGGTATCAGTTAATGCTTTTGTTATTCGTTTCTCAGAATTATATGCCCCGTGGCAGTATCAATGAAAAAATTGACCTATATTTACATGGGATACAAGTTGATGGCTTTCTGAATAGACGTTATATAGACTTACAGTATCTTTTTTTTCTTCCGAATGCAATGACAAGTGCATGACAATGAGAAAAGAAATGAGGTAATATAATACACTGTATATCATTATTAACAATGTGGAAAGACTGTACTATTCACAACACTAGTGCTGAAATAAAAATAAAAGCATGTCATACTTAGGACCTATCAGAAAAATCAGAGAGACAGAAATAACTAGCTGAAAGATGATACTTCTCTCTTAACGTTGAAGATAAAAATCCATCAGTCAATTCAGATGCAATGTTCAGGGTCATCATGAGCAAGTGCGAACCTACTATTACCTTTCATGAAATCACTATCATAATTCGACAAAGGCGCGGTAAAAGGTCACAGGGGCACAAAGAGACGACCGAACTGTATGGTGATACGAAATTGTCTATTTGACTGTACATCAAACGAGAACTCTAAACAAAAATAAGTTTCTGTTTGGCTTAAGAGGTCGTGAAGATTATGCGATGTGTTTTGAACTGATGTAGAAAAGATTCTATTCTTCGCTTCGTTTTCGTTTATTCATTTCCATTTCAAGCAAAAGTATACAATAAACACGATACATACTATACACTTAATCCTCTCTTTCTTATAATCTTAAATCATGCCTTTGTTGAAAGTGAATGTTACATAAACAGCACGTAACAGAAAGGCCCAGAGGCCTTGTGGGGGAAAAAAGTCCTACAGACAGCATAATATCGGCACAATCAACAAATTACATTAACACATGCGCAATAATACAGAACACATTCTTGGAGGAGAGGAGATAGTGAAAAACATTAGCACTAAGCAGGAAAGAATTTGTGATATTATATGTATATAGTGAAAACTTTGAGCAAAGAAATATATATATATATATATATATTTTTTGGAATAACCGTAAGTTTGAGCATAAACGTCGGCACCTCTAACAACTTGGTATGGAATTCTACACGATGGGAAAGCTGAAGCTTTGAAATTGAAATTCATCGATCTGACCCTGTGAACACAGTGACCCATGTGTTCTCAGTGTGTTCACATAGTCGACTATGTAAAACGCTCGAATTTAACAGTGTGAAGATTATTTCACACTGATGTGGTGTTTTTTCACAGGGTATCCACATGGTAATGCTCTATTACACAGTGTGACTTAATGATTCACACTGTAAATTGATGATTCACATTGTGTTCACACTGTTATAACACTAAAATTTAAAGGAAACCCACGCCCAATTGCCCAAAGAGAAATGTGGATTGAATGAAAGCAGCAAATTTTATTAGAACACATCAGTGAAAGTTTGAGGAAAATCGGACCATCGATTCATAAGTTATGAATTAGTAAAGGTTCGGTGTTGGAACCACTGGATGAGGAGACTACAAGAGGTTATGACGTCATGTGTGGACAACAATATAAAGAAATTATAAAGGGAATTCCACGAAAAAAGTCATTTTCGTTAAAATTACACATTCCATCAACTTGATAGTGACATATGTTAAGGGTAGTAATTATTTCCCCTGCTTTCTCAAATCGGTTAGTCAAGTACTCTTTCATTATGCTAGAAAAATGAATTTTTGTGGAATTCCCTTAATTTTTTTTTATATTGCTGCCCACACATACGTCATAATCTCTAATAGTCTCCTCATCCTGCGGTTCCAAGGCCAGAACTTAACAAATTCGTAACTTTTGCATCAATTGTCCGATAATTCTCAAACATTCACTGATGTGTACTGCACATGTTGCTACTTTCACTCAATCCACATTTCTCTTCATGGGTTTGGGTTTCCTTAAACAGTGTGAAGAGATTTCACACTGTGTTCACACTGTGTTCACACTGTGTTTCGCTTTGTGTTTCACATTGTGGGACACTGTGTTCTTTCCAGCAGGGTATGTACGCTCTTGGGGGATTAATGGGAAATGTTCAATCCCAAGTAAGAAAACTCAACATTCAGAGAGTGTGAATGGCCAAATTTTCCGCGATGGCGTCTTTTCACCAGCAGTGTACTAAGTCTTTTGAGATGACTATAAATGGGAAGGTGTGGGAGGGGGTATCCCCCTTCCATGCGACGAATCTTTTGCATTATAGTATGAGCTGGGACATACTTTGGGGGATTGAGAAAATTTCTAAGATAAATGCTTGAGAAACAGCTACTGAGGTCATCCACACATGAATAACTAGTTGAAATTGTTCGGAAAACGATGTGACAAATACCACACTATAGGCATTCACGTTCGGATTAACGAACTTTATTTCATTTGCGGATTAACATACTCTCGGAATAATGAAAATTCGGAATAACGAACCCTCAGAATGATAATGATAAAAAGAACAATGCTAAATAGAGAAGCATTCTTAGGCTCGAATTCATGAGGGTGGTACAATCGTTGTCGACGAAATGACTGATCTCGTAACGAAATAGGCCATGCGACACTGGGCGCCCCATACAAAACTACGTTTTCCCCCATGGTTTAAACCATGGACAAAGATTGTACCACCTTAATTCGTGACTTCGGGCCATTGAACGCAGACCTCCGCCAGCAGCTCATTTCCACTAATGTGATCTTGTTTTTCCATAGAGATTTGTGATTTTCACCCAAACATATGTATACTGAAACAAACAAACGCCGATAAAAACATAACCTTGGTAATAATGATAGAAATAATAACTAGAGAAGCACTCTGAGAGCGCGGACCTCCACCAAGCATGCAAATCATTTTCACCACTGATCTTCCGTATAGTGGAGCGGCATAGCTTGAAAAATCTAACAGAAAAAATGAGAAAATGCCCTTAATTTGTACATAACAATAATGTCTGAATTCAAAGACTATACACAGGGCATTCGCCAGGTTTCTGTACAATGCAATGCAATGTACATGGTTGCTAGTCTTAAAATTCAGACCCATAATACGACATATTATGTGCATGTTTACAGTAATACACCATTTTTACTGGTTTTCCTATGGTAACAGGTGGTTAGTCTGTGTTGCAGACCTGAGGGAGGTGTGTTGGAATAGTCCAGTTTTCTTAAGCACCTTTTCATTGAATAATTTCATATAATTTCTTGTAAAGGATTTTTTTAGTACTGTCTACCTCCTGTAGAGAAATGGCAAAGAGTGACATGTGACTCTGGCTCAGATACTTTAAATCTTGGGCAATGACTGAGCCAGGTGTAGGACTATGTCACAGTTCATTTTTTCTCCCAGAACTACTAGTTTACCAGTAGAAGAGCTGCATATTCCATTGAGAACTTAAGGTTTTGGGTATTGCCCTACATATTTCCTAACAAATTTAACCCGTTTCCTCCAAGATTGTGTGAATTCCATAGGTTTAGCGCAGGGATTACCTGGTTCCCGTAAGCAATTTTTATAGTCCGCACCTCCCCTCTTTATATGTTTCTTATTTCTTATGGGGGTTATTCAAATGTTTAAAAAAGTTAAAAGTCTGCTTTCATAGATAAAGTTGAATTTAGACAATTTGAATATTTTTAAAGATATATTGATATTTGTAATTTCACTCATAAAGACTTAAAGCGGTCTGAATATTTTTGGTCTGATAGCTATGTATAGACATGTTATTAAAAAGTAAAAGCAATGTTTGATTGGTTCACATTATCCAAAGAGGGTGGGATGTAGTTGGCTGGTGAACAAAGTCTATGGGGAAGTTTAAAAAGTTGATAGAAATAAAACAAAATCGGCATAGAGCAGAATCTAAATCACAATATGATATGACAAAATTCCCGACCCCAAAGGCGGTTGATTCTATGATGCTTTATGTCAAAATACATTCCACCCAAAAATACATGTGATTGATAGGAGGAAAAAGTATAGCACATTAAAAACAATATAGTTCAACTAACCCCATTAGTCCAGCAGCATAATGAAATGATTGTTAAGTTTTATCGCCTTGTCAATTGAAGATGATGTTACATAATGACAATTATCAAAGTCAGGTAGATCTACTAGTATATCAAGAAACCAAAAAGAAGGGGTGGGGTGGGGAGAGAAGAATGAAGTAAGTTATTAGTATCTGTAGTTTTGGTTTTCAGTATATTCATTTTAATTTCCTTAATTTCCGTTAGGTCATCATGGATTGGAGCATTTGTGTACTAGTAATCTGCCAGGAACAAACACAAGAAAAACTTAAAGGTCCTATATATACACTTTTGGGAGAGTGACTTGAAAAAAATGTTCAGGATATCACATTTTATGCATAATATGTGTAGGTCTGGGGGCATTTCATGAAGCATTTTGTCCGACAAGTTGTCGGACAAATTTGCTCTCTGCCAATCAGATGCAAGGATTTCTGTAGTTTGTAACAGTTTGTCAGAAAAATATCTGACCAAACTGCTTCATGAAATGCCCCCCTGTTGTATCACAAGACATCCTACCATATACAGTTTTTGCAATCAAAGCAAACATATAAAGAGATATCAGTATTTTTCTCATTAAAGCATAAATGCGGACGGTTTAGTCTGGAAACATGTTATCATAGAAATATTGTTCACATTTTGTGTTATTAACAATACTTAACATTGATTATACAGATTCATTTTTTTTTTACAGAGGTTCTTTCTATCCGTAACTCACACTTAAGAATAATTTTCAAGCACTAATTTTGGGTTTTTGCCTTTAATTATCCACAAAAAGGAGGACTCAATGCATAAAAGGTGTATGCTTTATTTTTGGAAAATGTTGAGGAGATCAGGAAAATAATATATATTGATGTAGATTTTGGACCTGAAGGAGCAGTTGAAGCATTTTTAAGAAACAATGCCTTGTGGCATCGTTCTTATCATCAAAAATTAATAATGACAAACTCAAATGAAAATTGGAGGGGGGAAGAAAAGATGAACATAATGACATGAGACAGCTTGGTAAAGATTAAACGCTAAAATAGACAATGCAGCCTCTTTTCTCAGTTCATACTTATCCAGAGTGTGTGCTTTCTTTCCAGTACCGGTATTATTATTTAGATAGGTTAGGGGAATCCCTTTGAATTGTGTGATACATCATTTTAAAGCTTACAGTCTGCTCTTTCAGAATCTGTCCTTAAAGGACAAGTCCACCTTCATGCGCACGTGGATTCAGTGAATACAACAATATTAGTAGGACACATCACAGAAAGCTTGGAAAAAATCGTACAATCCGTTCAAAAGTTATGATTTTTTAAGGTATCTGCACAGTCGCGGCTGGATGAAAAGACTACCACAGTGTATGATGTCACATGCGCACATTCTAAGGAAAATGAAATGAGAATTTCACAAAACCATACTTTTTGAATAAAGTTCACATAGTTTCTTTGACTTGCTAGTGACGTATGTCAAGGGTAATATTATTCCCCCTGCCTTCTGAAAGAGAAGTCGAGTATCCTTTTGTAAGCGAAAATAATTTATGTTGAATTTTCTTTATTCATTCTTTATATCGTTGTACACATGTGATATTACAAGGTATAGTAGTCTTCTCATCCAGCCTCGACTGCATGAGCAGAAACTTCAAAAATTCATAACTTTAGAACGGATTGTCCAATTTTCCTCAAACTCTCACTGATGTGTTCTACTATTGTTGCTGCATTCACTCAACCCACATGCTATAAAGGTGACAAATCTTTGTCTGGCGACTTTTTTGTTGATCAATAATACCAACCCTGATGGAAATCTCTTCAAATTCATAAGTTCTGAAGTCTCCTTTAAGTTTAACCAAAATCTATATATGTAGTTGCCATGGCAACATACCACTTAACACTAATGAAAAGTATTTCAAACCTCTATACATCCCGTTGATCAGTTGTACCTATTCAAATGGAATCTCTTCCAAACTGGAAAATAGCCTCCTGTAACTAACTTCAATTAAAAACCCTAGTTTTGGGTTGCCATGGCAACGCACAAATCAACAATTATATTTGACCCCTGGTTTATACTCTTGGTACCTTCTATACAACGTTCATATGAAATTTTGTGAAAATTGAATCTTCCTACCTGGAGAAATAAACAAAAACATGATTTTTAGAAAAAGTTCATTGACCTTTGACCTTTGACCTTTGGAAATTTCACCCCAAATTCAATCAAAATATTTTACTTGTTCTCAATATTCTTCCTGCCAAGTTTTATCCAGATTGGATATTCCTGACCTGAGAAATAGCCAAAAAACCTATTTCACAAATAAAGGTCATTGACCTTTGACCTCTAACCTCCTTCCCAGCATCAATTTTCTTGGAGCACCCTATTTTTTGAGAAGGTACATCATGAAGTACCTTTGGTGAAAAAATCATGCTTTTGTCCGCCGTGTCACGATAATTTCACTAAGCCACCCCACTAGTAGAGATATCAGTGATTTCCACCCATACGTACTGCATTGTGTGCTGAAAGTTGTCAGATTTCCCAATATAGAAGCCTTTGTTACGTCATAAACCCTCATCTGCACGGCGCGCCTCACCCCAGCATAAACTAGAGCACGCACTTTAGTGCGCGCAGGCAAACCTCAAATACGCGCAGCCTGAACTCAAAAATATCAAAAATCCTTCATAAATTCCCCAAAAATTCTCGGATCACTACGAAAAGTTAATCGTTTGGTACTTGTGTCATTCTCAACCTTTCCTGCAAGTTTCATCCCAATCCGTCAACTACTTTTTGAGTTATTTTGCGCACGGACAAACTAACAAACCAACGGTAACGAAAACATAACCTCCTCCCTTGGCGGAGGTAATGACACACGAAAAAAAAAAGAGAGTGAAAATCATAATCATAATCAGGATAAAAAGAATACCGCTAACGACTAAATGAATGAATATGATATATATGATACATATATATATTTACAGATGGGGGGGGGGGGAGGGTTGATGGGATGCATATCCCCCCATCCCGCCGCTGTTTATGCCCCTGACTCTCAGGGCGACGCATTAAACACAAAGAGCTGGGAGCGATAATTATTGTCATCAAGTATAGTCCATGGGCTAGGCCAGATATTGGTATGGTTGGGTGTTCATTATACCGGCCACCTAACGTTTTTCTATCAATAGAAACGTGAAAAATCTCACAATTTGCCTGAGATTTTACTCACGTGTGGAGAAAATACTCCGGATTCACAAGCGCGCACTGAAAATGCGATCTGAGGTACGCGCTCTTAGATGGCGGCTTCGAACGCGTGGGGTGTCTTTTTTTCCGCACTCAGTTGCCCTGCTCATTTCAACCGACCACCCTGACTATACGTATAAAGGGCACTTAAATGCGTTTTTTCGACAGGCCGCTGTTTTTTTTTTCTAGCCGTCATTTTTCCCCCAATAATATTTGAATATATTTTGAATCCTTCGATATTACTTTTGAAGGACTGTTTGATGAATTTGAATTGATTTTCATTAGGAAACTTTTCATAATGAAAATGTTTTTTTCACATTCATTTCTCGTTTCTGCATCAACTCGCGTACGGTCGTAGCGGGCGACAAAATGTTTATGTCATGTGTATGTGTCTACGTGTGTGCACGATCGTACAAGCGGCGGTGACAATTTTGCAGTCAAAATCGTCAAATCTATTACGGAAGGATACTCTACATCTAACAACGAGTCAGCAAAGGTAGGCCTAGTTATATGTAGTTACACGATAAACCTTATTCGATTTTGCTAAATTTCGGTAATTTAGAGGGAATACTTAGTTGTTTTCGCCACATTTTACTCGGTAGCGTAGCCCAGTGAAGAATCGAACACCGTTGCGCGTAGACCCATGCGTACATTTTCTTTCTGTACGCGCAATGCCATTATAGTGCGCGGTCGGCCGATATGGACCCGGTCGGTGTGTTGAACACCTACCATACCACCTGAGGTGGCAAAACCTTTTTGGTGTCATTGTGTTTGTCGGGCATAGATATGCTTATCAAGCTATGATAGCATTTTCAAATGAGTAGCTTAGTCATAGTTAAATGCATTTTTAAACAATTTGGTCTCGTTGTTATATCCCTATACTTCTGAATCGCTAACCGCTATACAAAGAAGAGCACTGTCTTCTGTATGTTCATAGGTGTTCTGTTGTAAACGCGGTGCGTTTAGTCTTTATTCAAGGCAGCGAAGGGAATATCCAAAGTTATGATGTCCACAGCGCTTAGTCTTTATTCAAGACGGCGAAGGGAATATCCAAAGCTCATAATACAGTGTATATCCCTTTATCTGAAAACAACAACAACAACAACAGTAATTCCTCGTGAATTTTACCGTATTTTTCAATTATTTATCATTTTCCGGTGAAAACGCTACCGTGAAAACACTTATACCACGCCAATGTCGATTTATTTCCATCCAACAATGAAAGATAATGCAAAACCAATGTACCGGTACACTACAATACATTATGATAGATAATATTGTAAATGAACAGAGTGATTTTTGTTTAAAACTGATGTATTTGTTGAGAGGGTATATAGCATAAAAACAGTATAGATAATCCCTTTTATTAGGAACTTTAGATATGATAACGGTCATTTGTTCTAGATAAAGACTAAGCGCACTGCATGACAGCTGTGGACATCATAACCCCTTGGATATTCCCTTCGCTGCCGTGAATAAAGACTAAGCGCACCGCGTTTACAACAGAACACCTGTGGACATACAGAAGACAGTGCTCTTTTTTGAATAGCGGTTAATTTCGATTCAGAAGTATAGGGATATAAAAACGAGACCAAGTTGGTTAAAAATTCATTTATTATGACTAAGCTATTCATTTATTATGACTAAGCTACTCATTTGGAAATGCTATCCTAGCTTGATGAGCATATCTATGTCCGACAAACAAAATGACACCAAAAAGCTTTTGCCACCTCAGGTGGTACCAATAACCCATTTTTCGGGTCTTGGCCCATGGACTAGTAATGCCAAAATGCAAAAGCACGATTTAGGTTTCCGCTTCTGCTGTTCAACTCTGATCGCCGTGGCAACTGTTAATATACACGTACTAAGTCACTGCCATTTTGGATATTCATGCCAAGAGTGTTAAATCACTTTGTCTCATACAAATCGCATCGCCTTATGGGACTATGCAAGCTTACTTTCCTGAAGCGGAAGCAAAGTCATGAGCAAAATACAATACCGCAATTCATGTAATTAACAGCATGCAGCAGAAACAACAACACTGCTGTTAATAAGCTTGCGCCTTGCGCCACGGTGCTATTTAGTCGCTACAACATGGAGTGCCTCCATCCTTTCCAGCGGGCAATTTGGAAGTCCCTCAGAAGTCTTCGGCGTCACATCGACCAACCAGCTGTGGATGTCGTCGATACATTCGTCCTTCAGATCGTCCGGAATACATCGAAGGTGCCCGACGACCATTCTGATGTGATCTACATGCAGTAGAAATAGTAGCTTGTTTCTGGCTTTTGTTTCAAAGATAATCTTTACTTCTTTTGTGTGTTCGCTATTTGAAACAAACACGCAACCAATACAACAAAACAAAAGTAAACAAACAAAAAGTGCAACTTAGAGCCAATTCGAATCTATAATGAAAAAGCCAAACTATTTGCATTGCATATCAGTTAAACGCAATTTCATAATTGAAATCTAACACAGCAATGAGTCAGGTCAAAATTTTAATCCTTTTTGCGATAAAAAACATACATGTACAAGCAAAAGAAAAACAAACGAAGACTCGTAAGATATCTTAACATTTTCATATAGTATTCGAAGACGACGCTTTTAAAAGTAAAATGATGAAAGCATAACGGTACATAATTTCACATGCTCCAGCAGACCCTACCCAACTAATGAACTCCTTGTTTGTTTGTTTGTTTATTTATTTATTCACCGTAAGATCACAAAGCAACAATGTTACAATATAACTGGAATATATAACTGAAGATGAACGGATGGATGGCCCTTCTCAGCTCGGCCTTCATGGTCGTGCTGGTCTTCCGAGGGGTCCAACAATGATCATTTAAATCGTACCTTTCATTTTAGCAGCAGTCCATTTGAACCACGAGACGTCATCAGCTTGAGAGGAAACAACTTTGAATCCGACTGACTGAAACATTTTCAAAAAATCGTCTGCGCAAAGCCAGTCAGTTTGTTCATGCACATATTCCTGAAGAAAGAAAGAATTCAGGGAGAAAACTGAAATACATATATACAAGACTGTGCAATCATTTAGTGTGTTTACTGAGATTGAATATCAGATCCCTCGAACTGGTTGTTAAACATACATTAAATTTCATTTTGACGAAAATTGTACATACTACCATAATGTTCTAATACCTTTCCGTTAACTTTCCTTTCTATTGCTTCGTGTGTTCTGCGTGTATAGAAAGGTTTTCGAACAATTCTTAAGATGGCGGTCTTCTGCGTTTCATTGTAAGAATTTGGGTTCCTTTTTTTTTTTCAAATCCCATTGTATTGTACTGTGATGTATGATTAGGATATATACAATTTTTTTCTTCTGATGTCATGTTTATTTTGTGATAAATACAGAAATCAAATAAAATCGAGGCAAAATCAAATCAAATTCATATCACATGGAACATACATTTTGATGGAAGGAGGGATTTTGGCCAAGTAATCAAAGCGTAACTACCTCTACAAACGATCATCGTTGAGACTTGCTTATTCATCGTAAGAACCGACTGTTTATATTTCAGACTACAGTCATGACAGTGTAGTGGAGAGTGGAGGACTCGGAGATCTAGGAGAATTCAGTAAGCCATGTATACAAATAACACAATTGTATATATATATATATATATATATATATATATATATCTATATACATATATATATATATGTATATATATACATGTATACATATATATATATATATATATTATATATATGCGTATACATGTATATGCTGGGCTCGATACATTTCTTTCTTCTTTTTTTTTTTTTGGTTTTGGTTTTGTGGCCCGATATTGCATATTCTTAGTGGTCCCGGACCATCGGACCACGGCTGAAACAGAGCCAAAATATACATATATATATATATATATATATATAGATTTAAAGCTTAGAATTAGCTTAAGATTTAGCTTAGAATTTAAGGCATTGTGAGCTTGAAAACACATCATACCGTGAGATACGGCCCCCATTTCTGGTGAGCTCGCAACCACGTATCTCCCGTCTCTCCGTATTTACACCTCTTGCTGACCAGTTGAGACTGGAGGGGGAACCAGAGCAGAAAACGCCCTCCTGGTTTCAGGCAGCGGAAAATATTCTGCAGAACTCTTTTCTGGTCTCTGCACCAGTGCAGCACGCAGAGACAGATGATCTTGTCGAATTTCTCCTCACATCCCTGACCGAAGTAATGTGCGTCAGCGACGACAAAGTCGACATTTGGGGCTGCGTGTTTCCGGTTGGCCACAGAGATCATACCTGGAGACAGGTCGAATCCTTCGGGATGGGGAAGATATCAAGGTATGTAGATGATATGATAATACGTCAAGTGTAGGTATTAAACACTGTAATTATCCAAAGTTTGTAGGAACGTCATTAGGCAGAAAAATAAATAAGCGAAACTAAAAACAGACGGTACTCAATGCGTGCATAAAGAGATAAACCTACATAAAGATCTATTTCATTTTTATCTTGTCAGTATGTAACTGAAGTTGGTAAATGGCATCCAGATGCGCAACTCCAGCTGACCTGCAACCCTTTCTTTTCTCCTGCATTTCTTCCTCACATATCACATGCATGTAAAATCCATTTCCCCTTCCTCCCCACTCGATCCTCTAGCTGTATGTAGGACAGGCAGCAACCTCCATCAGTCTTCCTGTCCATAATCGCCTCTCTGCTTTCAGCCCAACCCCAACCTCCCTGTGGTACTGACTGGATATCTCCGGCTTTGCGACCAGAGTAACACACAGGGAATCTGGGTAGGGAAGGAAAACCTGAAAAAAAAACCCGGGGAGTAGGCTGGTGGCCTGCTCTCTTGCCAGAAACTATACATCTCACCCTTCTGGGGAGTCATTGACCGCGTGTCCATAAGTTGTATCCTAGGGCAAAACTCCTAGAAGTTCTTATCCATGAAAGTCAACTCCCCGAAAAGGCCCCGAGTCCAGGTGGCTGCTCACCGGCAACAGAGTGGCAGGGGTGCTAATAATGTGTCGGGTGATTTGTTGCCAACTGCACAGGTACGCAACTCAGCATTGCAGATGACGACAATGATGGAGGAAGCAGTTAGGGGACATCCAGGATCAACTCAAGCAGCCTGTCACCACTGAGATGCAAGCGGAAGACATCATCAATTAAGATACATATGGCTCGATTAAACATTGTAAGTAGGGCTAGTTTGACAAATATCCAAGAAAAGACATTTCACCAACGTGAGACTGATACGAAGAAGCAGAACGTCCATACTGGGCTAAACATAGAGACATAGAATGTGAGAACCCTCAGAACAGCGGGGAACTGAGACATATTCCTTAATGAAGACAGAAGATTCAACGTGGATATCTGAGGATTATGTGACAGTGAGACACACCTGTCTACCAAGGGAACATTGCTGAACAAAGAGGAATATATGCCATTACATTGTCTAGTAGAAAGGATGGTTTAAACAGAAAAGGAGAAGACATAATCGTCTCTCAACAAATTGTTGTGCAGTGTTTGCAGAGCTAAGAAACAGTCTCTTTAAGATTGGTGACTGCTAATTAGTCAAGAAGGCACCCTGAATATCATACTAGTGAACATGTTCCAACAGCAGCACACAGTGAAGCAGATAGTGATTCCTTTCATGATTCACTCTATCTACATATCCAGAACGTTTCTATCAAGAAGGAAACTTTGATAGTTAAAGGAGACCTCAATGCCAAACTTGGCTAAGATAAGAGTGATTGGATCCCAGCCTTCTTTGGCCCAGGGACAGGCAATGACAGAGGTGACAAGCTTTGGGAATTTTGTACATTACGGAAGCTCACCTGTCTGAAATACATACCAGGCAGCGCAAGAATGTAGATGAACCACACGGACATCTCCGGATGGACTGTACAAAAACTAGATCAACTTCATCATCACCCACATCTTCGGGCATTCTAAAACTGCCGATCATACTGCTCAGCTGACATAGGTTCCGATCACAACCTAGTACTCGCCTATGTCAAACTGTTCCCACTATTAGCAAGACGTGCACGTCTCTATACCGAGAAATTATGACGTCAGCAGATTTGCAATCCTGTCACTGCAGAAGAGTTCTGTGCCAGAATAGATGGGATCTCTGAGCCACTCCTTCAACTGCCTGATACAGAATGTGGATTCAAAGACACCACAAACAAGATTACAGAAGACGTTGTTAGCCATAAAAGAGCAAAACAGATGAAAGGCTTAAACCTGAGGATGTCCACACAGCTTGTGAAGAGAGGAGGAAGGCCCGAAACTTCATGTTAAGCAACCGTGCAACCAGCAAGAAAGCCTATATCGCAAGCTAAACAAAAACGTGAGATACAGGGTGAAAAACTGGAAAAAGAAATTATTTGATACAAATGTGGAAGACATGGAGGTTGCCAATTCCCCCCCCCCCCAAAAAAAAAGACATGAACTCTTCAAAAGGGTGAATAAGCTAGCTGGAGATAGAGATAAAACACTCCTTTCGCAGCTCCAGAATATGGCTCAAGAAGAGGTAATAAAGTGTTGGGAGGAACACTCTACACTCATCTTAACAAGCAGTTTCCAAGGGATGAGTAGATATGCGCTCCAATTCATTCCAGACCACCTAAGCGAGGATGACAAAAGTAAACCCATCACATAAGCAGAGGTGGAAGGTGCAGTTAATCAAGTCCCTCAAGATTAGCAAAGGTGTATGTGGATGAGATCAATTAAATAGCTGCTGATATCTTGAAAGTAGAAAGAGCTCAAATGAGACAGCTGCTACTAAAATCATCAATGTTGCAAGGGCAGAAGGAAAAGCACCTGAAGACTTAAGAAGAAAGGCCTCATTGCTCCAGTTTTCAAGAAGAGAGACAGACTCGACCCAAGCGATGAAAAAGCCATTACCCTGCTGTCCATACCAGGGGAATTATTCTGTAGAATGATCCTCAGTAGAATTCAGGGCAACATTGACAGCTACTTGACTGAAGAACAATTCGGCTTTCGGCACTCACATGGCACGACAGATGCAGTATTTGTTGTGCAGCAAAAATTGTTGAAAAGGAACGTTACACTTCAGTGCATGGATTTTATAGATTTTCAAGCCCTGTGAAAATGTTTGCGCTCCATTGGTGTAATCAAAGGTAATGGTAGGCCAAATCGAGAGCATGTACAGGACCAAACAAACAGATGCTCCGTCATTGTTAACGAGAAGACCACAGACTGGTTGTGACAGGAGTTAGACAAAGATACCTTCTTTCCCCAAACCTCTTCAACTTGTTTCTTGACTTTGTTATGAAAGACCTCTAAAATTTAGACGGTGGAATCCGGAATGTGGGCGACATTTGCATTAACAACATCCGATATGCAGAGGACATCATACTGATGAACCTCGTCTTTGAGAAGCTACAAGTGTCAACAAACGAACCTAAAAGGCCTGCAGTAGATGGGGAATGCAAATCAACCCCAACGATTGCAAAGCACGTTATGTCAGAAGAAAAACGTCATATCCCTGAATGGAATAAACATCGACAAAGTTCAGTGATGATTCTGCCTTCTTGGTTTCAACGTAATTTCAACTCATGTCACTCCATCGGTCACCATAGCAATGCGAGATGGACACTGCTTTCCGGCGACCAGTCTCCTTCCTTCGCTCCACGTCTCGATGAAATTTCGCACAAAATTCATTGTGCCTGGTTGCCTTTAAATCGGAGGACCATTTTCTACGACATCGACTCTAGAGATGCAGCCACAAAGAGCGGAGTGTTTTATCGTGTATTAGAAGCAACAAAATGGTGAGCAGACGGATAAATTATCTACGACTCATTCGCAAATTAACATCCTAATTTTAATACAATATCCCTTGAAGACCATAAAACATTGCAAAACGTGAGGACCGACATTGTTATCAATGCGTACTTGTCAGTTACTTTTGAACTTGTTTTTTAAACGCTATAAAGCTCACGTAAATACTTTGGATTCCATTCATTGCTCACCCCCTTTTTTTAACTGCACCATAGATTATCGTAACGACAAGGGTCTATCAGAAGTGCAATATAGATTCGCGAGACAGAGTTGGCATGGCAGTATCACTATATTACTCTTCCTCCAATCAGAAATGTGTTCGTATATATACCTGTAACGGATTTGACACGTGTGGCAATCTCTCCGCACGCCGTCCCCGGTCCGCACCCGACATCGAGCACCTCGTCGCTTGGGTTGAAGTCGAAATCTTTGAACACGAGATTCCTTACATCACTCTGAATACCACCATCTTCGCTGATATCCAGGTAAGCTTGGGCACCGATGACATCCCAAGCGTTCATCGCGATTTGTAAAGGAGTGGACAATATCTTCTCTTTCAAAAGTTTACACAAGTTTGGCTGCACAGACGTTTGCTGATCTGAAGTAAAACGACTTGAGCTATTTCTGTGCAGCATAGAATAAGCCTTATCGATCTGTTCACCGAATGATCTTAGAACGGCAGACTCAAGAAATAGGCCCCACCACTGTCTGTCTGTATACTAATACTATGACGGCTTTTCCATGACGCAAATCTCTCGTTTGAAGAGGCTACACCCCCGTAAATAATGCCAGTGCATATCTTGGCAATCAATGACTTAAAATCAAAGATATAAAACACCTGTTTCTTGACCCTGGCCTAATCTAAGCATCAGTCATCGCCACAGCACCACAGGAGGGGGGGGGGGGGCACCGCGAGAGGAAGAGATTGTTTTGGTTTTGGCATGGGCTATGTAGCTCCATGGTGCGTGTGTGTGTGTGTGTACGTGTGTGTGTGTGAGTGTAGACATTCAGCGTATGCAGACAGAGCATGCCTGTACTGCAGTGACTGGAACTATTGTCATTCCATTTTGTCTCTCCCCTTCTCCCTCCCCCATCTCTCCCCCCCCCTCTCTCTCTCTCTCTCTCCCTCTCTCTCTCTCTTTCTCAGCAGGCTGATTGTAACCAGAGAGGTAGTCTCAC
Organism: Diadema antillarum; assembly: GCF_040938485.1. Classification (NCBI taxonomy): domain Eukaryota; kingdom Metazoa; phylum Echinodermata; class Echinoidea; order Diadematoida; family Diadematidae; genus Diadema; species Diadema antillarum. Next base: position 6,020,303 of record NW_027270906.1, on the reverse strand, counting down.
CTCCCCGTTGTAACTCACTGCCAAATAGCACATTGTCAGCACCGGCAAACTGGCAATGCTCTCCTTCTTATTCATGTATTTTCGTTATTTACGGGTCAATTTTTTTCGTTCGAAATGTAAAATGGATGACCATAGAATTTCTCAATAGAATAAAAATTGAAAACTTTAGAAAGGATAGAGAAAATTGAGTTCACGAATGGTCTGCGCCACAGGCAGATATAGTTTATCATGCTCTTACGTAATACGACAGCTGCTTTCTCAATGATCCAGTCAGCAGGCTGATTGTAACCAGGGAGGTAGTTTCACCTCCCCGTTGTAACTCACTGTCAAATAGCACATTGTCAGCACCGGCAAACTGGTAATGCTCTCCTTCTTATTCCTGTATTTTCGTTATCTACGGGTCAATTTTTTTCGTTCGAAATGTAAAATGGATGACCATAGAATTTCTCAATAGAATATAAAATTGAAAACTTTAGAAAGGATAGAGAAAATTGAGTTCACTTTGAATGGTCTGCCACAGGCAGATATCCTTATCATGCTCTTACGTAATACGACAGCTGCTGGAGTCATCAAACCCTGGCTTGGCCTCCAGGTTTGTCACGTCTGAGCAGAAAGTTTATTTGCAATGGACAAGTACTTCGACTCCCAACTCCCAAACGACAAATATACGCACCCCACTTTGGGAAACCCCAGTTGGGGACTCGCCTCAAACGAGGGATTGACGGCATGCTGTAATACTCGTGAATTCAGCTCCACTTATGTAATGTTTAACGGTACATAAGCGCAGCGGTGGGACTTTCTTCCATGTCAGACCACAGTATAATACTCGTGAATATAAGCCTTACCAAAAGGCGTTTTCGCGTGATTGATACAGTGGCTGGGCCAAGTTCCACACTATAGCTTCTTTCGTCCTTTGTTCTTTCCTTTTTTCCTTTGTTCTTGCTTTCCTTTCTCCCCTTTATGCTCCGAAGGACTTCCTCATGTCCCTCTACTATACAGTGTGACCATAAATACAACCCTGAACTAAACAAAGTTAGCGATGCGGAAGAATGATTCTGCGATATGTCTCCTTTCGCAGCTTTCGAACTCAAACATGGTATATTTCGGAGAGTTTAATAGCGGCACATTTGCATCAACATACCATCCACAAATTTTGATTTTGTCCCCTTAGTCCTCTCAGACGCAAATCTCTCGTTTGAAGAGGCTACACCCCCGTAAATAATGCCAGTGCATATCTTGGCAATCAATGACTTAAAATCAAAGATATAAAACACCTGTTTCTTGACCCTGGCCTAATCTAAGCATCAGTCATCGCCACAGCACCACAGGAGGGGGGGGGGGGGGCACCGCGAGAGGAGGAGATTGTTTTGGTTTTGGCATGGGCTATGTAGCTCCATGGTGCCTGTGTGTGTGTGTACGTATGTGTGTGTGTGAGTGTAGACATTCAGCGTATGCAGACAGAGCATGCCTGTACTGCAGTGACTGGAACTATTGTCATTCCATTTTGTCTCTCCCCTTCTCCCTCCCCCATCTCCCCCCCCTCTCTCTCTCTCTCTCTCTCTCTCTCTCTCTCTCTCTCTCAGCAGGCTGATTGTAACCAGGGAGGTAGTCTCACCTCCCCGTTGTAACTCACTGCCAAATAGCACATTGTCAGCACCGGCAAACTGGCAATGCTCTCCTTCTTATTCATGTATTTTCGTTATTTACGGGTCAATTTTTTTCGTTCGAAATGTAAAATGGATGACAATAGAATTTCTCAATAGAATATAAAATTGAAAACTTTAGAAAGGATAGAGAAAATTGAGTTCACTTTGAATGGTCTGCCACAGGCAGATATCCTTATCATGCTCTCACGTAATACGACAGCTGCTTTCTCAATGATCCAGTCAGCAGGCTGATTGTAACCAGGGAGGTAGTCTCACCTCCCCGTTGTAACTCACTGCCAAATAGCACATTGTCAGCACCGGCAAACTGGTAATGCTCTCCTTCTTATTCCTGTATTTTCGTTATTTACGGGTCAATTTTTTTCGTTCGAAATGTAAAATGGATGACCATAGAATTTCTCAATAGAATATAAAATTGAAAACTTTCAAAAGGATAGAGAAAATTGAGTTCACTTTGAATGGTCTGCCACAGGCAGATATCCTTATCATGCTCTTACGTAATACGACAGCTGCTGGAGTCATCAAACCCTGGCTTGGCCTCCAGGTTTGTCACGTCTGAGCAGAAAGTTTATTTGCAATGGACAAGTACTTCGACTCCCAACTCCCAAACGACAAATATACGCACCCCACTTTGGAGAACCCCAGTTGGGGACTCGCCTCAAACGAGGGATTGACGGCATGGTAACTGGCCATATTTGACTGGCCTCTGTTGGACCAATGAGGTAGTACGCATCGCATCCACTGTTCGTCCACTGTTCATCCACCCGTGTGTCTTTCTCGGGATACCTTTCACACCAACAGTGGTCGAGAATGAACAGTGGACGGCCTCCGGACGTTATCCACTGTTCGGATACAAGTGAACCTAGTGAACAAAGCCTACAAGATCGGCATCAAGTGAAATAGGCCCACGAGATATACAGCCCACGAGTGGCAAATGGGGGGGGGGGGGGGTTCAAAGACAGTGTTTGCTTAGCGGTACCCATATAGCCAAGAAACCTGTTTACCACACACATGCCTGTACCGGTAACATCACTCCATTGGGAACAACATGAACCTGTACATACTCCTTGATAAAGCGCATCAATTATAAATTAGTTTCTTCCTTGAGCACATGAATCCCAAAGGCATAATCTTTAACTTGGAGGATATGCATACTGAGCAATACTCGGGACTTGCAGTTGTGTCTCACCAATTTAATGATGACAGTTTCACGTAAAATTGGAATGACGTGCTATCGTAACTTTGAACACACCATAATTATGCTTCTAGATGCAAATATGTTATCCCAATGAAAACCTTATGACTCAATGTGAATCCTTGAGTGACGTTTATCCCACTTGAATCGAAGTTGATGGACATTATCAGTATCAGTTTTGAAAAACAGGAACATTAATGTCTAAAGGTTTGGTTCTTTTTATCCCTTCCAGGGTTTTCATGCAAGCAAAGCGTGATATGCAGCCAAAGACTGTGCACAAGTACTTGACCTCTATACAGTATGTCCCCCAAAAAATTACAATCAAATTTTCGCATTGATAACACCCAATTTGATTAAATTGTCTAAATGCTACTTCAGGGTCTTAAAACATAACATCTCAGCTCTATTTTGCAGAAAATCCCATTCAATTTGGTTCAGCGGTAACAGAGAAATGTGAAAAGTTGTAAAGCATGTCATGAGTCAAGTTTAGCACTTCTATGCTTTTGTGTGTGAATACAATAGGCAGAACTTGGAGGGAAGAGATTCTTGACATCCTTTACAAAATTCATACGGTACAGCTCTTCTGCTCATGGTCCCTCATTGAGGACTATATGTTATCAAAGCCCTCAACACAACACGGAAGAAAATAAAGATAATTCGACAGAAGTCACTGGATTTTGCCAAAGGACTATATATAGCCTCGAATCCAGGAAAGACAGGCCCCACTTACTGACCAGATTGATGGTGACATAATAAACTCGAAATATATTTTCCACGTGTGATTTGATCTCCAACTACACATATGTCTATTTTTTTTATTGCAACCAGTCAACTTCGATGCTTCCAATGAGCAATTCTAAGAATTTGTAAGATTTGTAAAATATTGTGTAAAAGAATTATTTCATCATACAAGGCACATATGTAGCTCTATAGTGGTCATGCATGTGCATACATTAACACACACACACACACACAAATATTATATATGTATATATATATATATATATATATATATATATCCCACAGGTACCAATTTTAGGCTCAATAATTTATTGCAACCCTTCATCTGAACTTGAATTTGAAAATAAAGGTAGTAGAAAACAACAAGGGTTTGATAATTTTATGATGAAATATCTGTCACTCAGCACACACAGGTAAACAGATGCGTCACATTGGAGCGTTTTGAAGCAACAAAATGGTAAACAAACTTATGTTCGCATCCGTTGCTAACACTAGAATAGTTTGTATTATGTTTTACATCCTTGGTATTCATAAACTATTCACGGAGATTCACAGAAATACACTTACGTCATAAATCTATTCTCTTATTAGAAAATTTTAAAAAGATTTCATATCAGAAATACACCTTTGAGCACACTTTCAAATTCCTTATGACAGATCCTAGGGTACCCCCCCCCTAGGGAAAGTTGGAGGCTATGTAAGTTGTCATATTTTGATATTCTTTTTGAGAATGCATCTCAGTCAAACTTTCAACAAGCTTAGCAGCTCCCCTGGTTTTGCGGTGTTCTTCTTAGGTAGTGGACTGCACGATATAACATGTGTAGAAGGTAGCGAACTTCTCAGGTGACTTCTCGACCCACTTGGTCGTCTTTGGCATTGTCATTTTTAACAAGGAAAATTCATTCTGTATCCATTTTCCTGTTTTCATAATATGCAATCCTCTAGAGGTTCTTCTGAGCAAGGATGAGGTGAACCATATCCAGAAATACTGTACATTGAGAGGAAAGCAGTAGCTTCACTAATTTGGTATGTGTTTTAGTTATGTGCACAAAAAAAAAAAGAAATTCACAGAGCTAAACAGAAATTTTAGTTATTGCAAATTAGAAACAATACCTTGGTAGTATAGGATGTGATTTCTGCAAACCTGACTTACATTAAAAGACATGCAATTATGCACTAGGTGTTACCAAAAAAAAAAAAAATAGCTCAATAGTGTACAAGTTTGTTGGAGGTAATTTAGAAATGAAAGCATAAATAAATTTTATCATATTCAAATTTTATTTTTGAGTTGGTGGGTCAGATTTGCTCGATATTCAACCCTCTAATGTACAAAGCTGTACCTTTGCACTCGGGTCATTCACGGTGTGTGTCGGATGTGATTGACACCAAGACAATGGTCAGGAACAATAGCCATAGTCTGAATGCTCTATTATATAGGCCTACTCATGAGAAATTCTACTATCACACCTAGTCTTTATTCATCCTGAAAAGTAGTGAATGCAAGGACATGAAAACATGTTCATAGTGGGCTCTTTCGTCTTTCGTAAGAATGCCTTACGAGCGGAGATTCGTACAGCGTTCTTACGAACAACTCTTCGAGTTTGTCAGGCGTTCTTGAGGGACTCGTAAGGCGTGAGGTACACAATTTGCGCGACTGTTGAGATTTAGGGGGTATAAAGCCAAACGCGCGAAGTTCGAATCCTCACCCTGTTCTAGGTGTTCGACCAGAAAGCATCTCTGTTAAATATGGGACCAAAAGGGAAGGCAGTCAAAGGGAAAAGGGGGAAGGGGAAGAAAAGAAAGGAAGGAGATGAGGAGGAAGGAGCGAGAAGGGGAGAGTTGGAGCAACAACCTCCTCCTCCTCTACTTGCAGATACAGCTGCAGTTGTAGTCTCCTTGGCACTACTGCCATCGTGAAGTATACAACTTTCCACTGTTACAGAATTTTCGACAAGACACGGCAGCATCTTTTTAACAACCCGACAAAATATACAAAAAATAGTAACATCTTCTTACGAATGACTTGAGAGAGTGCCATGAGTTGCACGTACGACCATCTTACGACAAAAAGAAATCGTAACATGGCCGTAAGTCTGACGAACGAACTCAAGACATTCTTACGAAAAACGTACGAATTCTAGGGCCATTGTACAACTGAAAACCATTTCTTTTCTCTAAAAGGTCTTAAGTTATTCTTGCAAATTAAACAGCGTTCGTACGAAATTCGTAAGACGGCCGTGAGAATCTGTGCCCCATCTACGAATCTCTCCGAACTCCAGAATTCGTACGAATAGTGACATTCGTACGAACGCATCGTCCGTACGAACCTTTGTGGCCGTAGCTTACAGTTCAATTTCGTGAAGAGGGTTCAAATTTGACCCAAATCTGGAACTTAACTTTAAAAGTAATGATGGATCTCATGAAAGTGATTCATGCTCTCATATTCAAATCACCTCCAACTAGATTGTACATTATTCAGCTATTACTCATATCAATGCCAGTGATATCAGATATACAGTTTTCGAACTATTCAAGGATCAAAAGTGGGATTTTTTTGAAAGCCCTAGTAGAATACTGTACAATTAAACTTTCGTGAGGATTTTGATATCATCATACCAGCATGATATGCTGATGCAAATTCTGCACCCATGAGTTTGTATGGAGGAAGTATTCATCATCAAAGCAATGTAAAGCAGTTATGTTTTAACATGAATTGATAGCAACTGTCTTCAATTGGGATGCCATAGGAGAGGTCATGTCTGGTTAGAAACCTACACAGTGCATTCACCCCATCAGAGTGGGGTATGTTTGTGTCGAGACTGCCAACATCCATGGTGACCAGAGTGCAATCTGGTGGGAGTTGAATGTGTGTATACTTTGTTACAAAAATCATCAGTATATTTTTATATACATACGTAGAGCTCCCGATGTCGTGCAAGACCCCTTGCAAGAACTTATCAATGAAAGCTGACATGGGTCCAATTACAAAATTAACTAGAAACAAATGGATGGCCTTGTGGAATGATCTTATATTTTTGATAACTCAGTGTTTGCAGAAAATTTCAAATAATGATTTTCTGTTTTTCTTTAACAGCAAGACATTATCAAGCATGCGGGGGTGAAGGCCCAGGTGTGTGTTTGTCTTCCTTTACTAATTAGATTTGTAAGATCGCAACATTTTAGAACGAATTTCGGAGTTTCGATATTTGTTCCAAGTTCATCGTGAATTTGAATCTTAGCACACGTGACCACTACTGTATGTAGATGTACAGAACTCATCTTCTGTTGATGTTGAACAATGCGTTGCCATAGTAACAGCATTTTTTTTTCACTAAAAAGTGTATAAAAATATTGTGGATTTAGCTAATTCCCTCAGTCTTTGATCAATTAGCTTGAAATTTGGCACATGTAACCGCCATGGTAGGTTGATTTGTAATCGTAATCTTTTATCATTGTTTAACAATATGTTGCCATGGTAACAGCATATTTTGAATGAAAGTCACAGAAATTGCCAATTTATTTATCCTACTCAGGTTTTGACCACTTGACTTGAGATATATGGTACACGTGACTATCAGTGAGCAAAACAAACATTTATTCAATATTGAACAATATATTGCCATTGTAACATTTTTTTTTTTTTAACAAAAAGCATGCAAAGTAATTGCTGGTTATTAAAGCTAACTCCCTCAGTGCTAGGTAGGGGTATTAATCACATTGAGTGATAGTTCTAGTTCTGTGTTGGATGTAATGATTAGTAAAGACTTAAAATAAACCTATTCCGCTTTATTAATTTTACCGATTAACTATAGAAAATCTGTCTCTCAATTGCAATTTCTGGTCATTTAGTAGTCATTTTTCCTGTACAAAGTAGGTGGTCCAGGTCAACGAACTTGCGTGGGACAGGATTTTTCGGATTCAGCATAAGTAATAGAGTAATGCTCCCAACCTTTACTTAACGGAAGAAAAAAAAATGCCGACAGGACCATACAATCGTAGATAGTCTTTTCCCAGAAATCCTGCTAGAATTCATGCGTCGTTTTGTGCATGATTTTGAAATTGTGAAGCCGTGCGCGTAATGTTCCATTGTTCCTGTATAGACATTGCCATCCATGTTTTTGAAAGGTAAAGCCAACATTAACTTTTTTATTCTTGGTTGTTCATATCGCCGATACATATCCAAATATTCGTAGAAATTACTGCAATTACTGTTATTTCACCGAATCATTGTTCAATAGCTGTTAATTCATTTCGTATTGGGTATTAGTCCTATATCCAATACATATGAATGAATGCAGACGACCTTCTGTAGCCAGTTACCACAAAGAACAGGCGATCAGTTGACTTACTGATACTGAAGGCGAAAGTTATCATGCTTGCTTTTATTAGACTAACATTTTTTTTTCCCGCCAGTGACAACTAAAAGTGAAAAAAGAAGAAATGTTAAAATGCAATATCAGATATGAATACATAATTTACAAAGAACATACATGTATAATCAATTTAGATATCAATTAAATTATATCAATGTTGAAATTAAAAAAGCATTATACATAAACTCAGAAAAATCCAGGAGAATGCGATATTCACCAGACTACTAAAATTTCCCTCGAGACAAAGAAAATAGAATTCGGTTTTATTGGGAAGCATATCAATATAGAAACATGTATTTCCAGTTTAAGTGAGGCATAGATACATATGCTGAACAATTCGCTACAATAAAGGTTTAAAGCCAAACATATACATCTCGTGTGCTTGCAGAACAGAATGTCGATTTTTGCTTTAATTTGTGCACTTTGCATACCAAGTGTGTGAAAGAACTACATGATAACATCACAATTACCGTTTGGTCATGATGAAAATACAAAATATTAACCATGAAAGGTTCACGGGAAGCTAGGCCCTGCTACTTTGAGTTTTAGAGGTGGTAGTACTGCTAGGACACGATTGGATCATCACGTACTCCCAGTGTTCTACACACCCACTGCTGAATGGAGGAGGGCGTTTCTAAAATACAAGTTAGTATATAATGTCACACTTTTTAATCTCTAAATACTACAAAAAGACAACTCGATATCCTGGCAAATCTCCTCAGCCGGATAAATTTCTTGGTTGATCTTTGCGATATATAGCAAGCAAGTTCCAAATGGTGCAAGATGAATGTTAAAATCCTGTCGGATACTATGTTTTAGCTTTAGAGTATTTCAATCATGCGCAGTGCGTGTTTGCGGTATCGGCTCTTTCTCAAGGTTGAACAATTTGAGCAGAAACGTTTTCTCCGGGAACGGCGTTTTGAATGATCGTTTCAAAACGCTGATTCTGCATTCGCAAATTAAGCATAGATTTGATAGAGTAGACATGACGAGAGGGTAAACCCGCATTGCTTAATAGGGCTCCAAGCTCACTATACTGAAGCAGAAGAAAAGTCATGGGCAAAATATGTCTTTAAAATCTTTTAAAAAAGGTCTTTAAAATTAACAACAGCGCAAACAACAACCATAGCAAAAAGTGAAAACTAGCTCTTCCGTCATGGTGCTATTTAGTCGCTACAACATGGAGTTCCATTATCCTTCCAATCGGGCCCATCGGAAGCCCTTCGGAAGTTTTCGGTGTCACATCGACCAACCACCTGTGGATGTCGTCGATACATTCGTCCCTCAGATCGTCAGGAATACGCCGAAGGTGGCCGATAAGAATTCTGATATGATCTGCATGCAGTTAAAGACACGACACTTTACATTATATTCAGGCCAGAGGGGGGGGGGGGGGGGGGGGGGGGGGGGGAGGGGCTGGCAAGCAGGGTCCACTTGAGAAACAAAACAAAAAACCCCAAACCAAAAAACGTAGTCCAGATGCAACATATGAGCTATATATACTTCCTTAGAAAGGTTCATTTTTAATTTACAACCTTGTAATACTCTGAAAATATTATTATTATTACCTATTCGGCATTTCAGACATGTGTACATAGACAATCACAAAACAAATTTGATTCAGCATATTGAACATAACAAAGATAAGATAAATTATAACACAGAGACGATACAAGAATGGGAAAAACAGACCCAGATTATGACATAGAAAACAGGGTTGCCAGCTAGGGCAAGAAAATGTAAACTTAATTACAATGACCCGCAGGTCTTCTACCACACCCCATCAACTATGTCAAAATCTGCACATAAAGTTGCACTTACATTATAGCAGTCACTGTGAATGAAATATGCAGTCGCACAGGACAAGAACATGGGGATGAGGAGGGCGAAATAACATACTATATTTATATATAGGCCTACATTATCGTCATTATCTGAAATAATACCAAAACAAAACTTAAACCGCCTTCAGAATTGCACTTTTAAAAACTTAGTAGAGTGTGTGAATTATCTCCAAATACAATATCAATTCTCTCATCTGAAGAGAGGCTTTCCCAGATTTACTGGAAATCTATGGATTGCTGTTTATCGTAACCGTGCAATCACTGTACACATTTTGTCCATTTCATCCAGCTTTGAGGCACCAACGAAAATTAAAACGAAGGGCAACAATATAACAGCAAACTAACTCTACCAAGCAAAATGATGAAGACAGGATTTATTTTGTACAGAACCTTCTTACAAGGAGATACAGCTACAATGAAAGAGTTGATAATAATTGACATTTATATGTCGCACTAATTATTGAACACTACACCAGTTAGCTCAAAATAGCCGCTATCTCTTTAAAGGACAAGTTCACCTTCATAGACATGTGGGTTGAGTGAATGCAGCAATATCTGTGGAACACATAAGTGAGAGTTTGAGGAAAATCGGACAATCCGTTCAAAAGTTATGAATTTTTAAAGTTTCTGCTAAGTCACGGTTGGATGAAAAGACTACTATAGCTTGTGATGTCTCATGTGTATAACGATATAAAGAAAGAATAAAGAAGATTCAACATATTTCCATTTTTCTCGCATAACAAAAGAATACTCGATTTCTCTCTTTCAGAAGGAAGGGGGAATAATATTACCCTTAACATACATCAGTAACAAGTCGAAGAAATGTGCACTTTACTCAAAAAGTAAAGTTTGTAAAGTTTGTAAAGTAAAGTTGTACGCATGTGACATCATACACTGCAGTAGTCTTCTCATCCAGCAGTGACTGCGCAGATACATAAAAAATTCAGAAACTTTTAAACGGATTGTCCAATTTCCCTCAAACATTCACTGGTGTGTTCTACTAATATTGCTGCATTCTCTCAATCCTTATGAATATGAAGGTGGATTTGTCCTTTAAGTTGAAGAAGCTGTATAGTTGCAGAGTGACAGAATATATAAAATCAGAATGAACTAGGTCTATCTTAGGGCCCAACTTTAGAGGCCATCAACCTTCTTGTTGAGCCCTTACATTGTTACAATGCTCTCTTTCCGTTCTCTTTTGTTTTTGTGTATGCGTTCCGTGCCTTGAATAGGGTTATATGACTCTATAAATATGTATTCCAGTGCGTGTTCGTTGTGTAAAGTCTTCATTGTTGTTTTGTGAAGAGCTCCCACTTGAAATCTACAAAGATATGTTTAGGACAAATTGACTTATACTCGGAGTGGTATGGGAGAATATTTTAATTCTATTGGATATTGTGGGGGCGCTGTAGCATAGTGGACAAGACTCCCGACTCCCGATCAGAAGACCCGAGTTCGAATCCCGCCCAGCGCTTACGTCCTTGGACAAGATGCTTTTACCCATCATGTCCCTCTCGACCCAGGTGTATAAATGGGTACCTGGCAACGCTAGGGTAATAATAATGGCAGGGCCCTCTGGTAGAGCAGTGGTAACACTGAAGAGGCTACCCTGGGTAATTAAGACCTTATTATTATTATTTGAATAAAAATGTCAGCAATGTAACACAATAAGATATGTCAGCATGATTTAGGCTGACGTTGGCAAACAGACCACGCAGACAAAGGAAACAAAGCCATGATGAATGATGAAATAGATGATGATGGTGGTGGAGAAGATAATGACAATAAGATAATGTAATAACATTGCTATAATTAATCTATATTGGGATTATTACGTCAGTTTTATGTGATATTTTATATTCTTAATCACTAAAATCACCAGAGTCATCAAATCATTATGCTGATATCATAATGATAAATGTTGTGCGATAATAATGGTAAAATATTGATGAGTTTGGAGAGAAGAGAAAATAAAGTGGTTGAAATAAAGCAACTGACACTAAGCACTGTACTCATTCCCTTCCTTCGTTTGGGAACAGCCCACAAGACGAGCAGAAAATTAATGGTAGCTTGTTTCTGGCTTTTATTTGAAAGACATTCTTCACTTCCAGCAAAGAGAATTCGCTAACAGACAACAAACGAGCATCCAAAGAAAAAAAAAAAAAAAGGTAATCAAACATACATGCTCAGTAGTGTATCAATTTGATGGAAAAGATAAACTATTTCTATTGTATATAATAGTTTAGCGCGATGCCTTTGAAGTGTATTGAAACAACATGGCCCTATCATTTTTTTTAGAAATAATTATAAAATAACACCTTCCCCGCCCCTCCCCCTTTCAGAGTAAGTCTTGATTAGAATGACACTTTTTATACAGCTCTATAACGATGTTTGTCGAGTTTTAGATTCTGTGTTTGATCGAAGACAACGCTTTTAGAATAATGGTATAAAGAAGCAGACCCTAACCAACTGATGAACGGCTTAATCACCTTTTATGATAGCTTCATTCCATTTTGTCCATGTGACGTCACCAGCACGAGAGGAAACAACTTTGAAGCCGACTGACTGAAACGTCTTCAGGAAATCGTCTGCGCAAAACCAGTCAGTTTGTTCATGCACATAGAAGAAAAAAAAAACGTTCCATGAAAAATAGAAATGTATTCATCTCTGAACGATTCTGCGAGTGTGAACAATTACTAATTAAATTGAGATTCGATGATTCCTTTGAACTTGTTACTAGTAAAATGTACATTAAATGTAATTTCAAAGAATTTCGTTCTGTAATACCTTTATCTAAAATATATATAACATGTTCCTTTCTGACGCTTAGTATCATCTGTGAGTATACTGAAGGATCTTGGCCATCCACAGAATAACGTGCCTGTGCAAACGGGTGCACGTCAAGAGACCGAACCCCACGAGTCACACAGCCCACGAGTTTACAGCCCACAAGTCATACAGCCCACGAGTCATACAGCTCACAAGTCATACAGCCCAATTAGTTATACAGCCCACGAGTTCGACACTAAGTAAATAAAGTCCACGAGTTCGACATCAAGTGAAATGAGCCCACGAAGTTTACAGCCCATGAGTTCGACACTACGCACAAAAGGCTCACGAGACTGACTCTACGCAAACAAAGCCCATAAGACCGATACTACGCAAACAAAGCTCACGAGACCGACACTAAGCAAAAATGGCTTACAAGAGCGACACCTGACTAGACAAAGAAGGTCCACGAGACCGACAGGATGAACAGCGCCACCTACTGACCAATTATTTGTATTGGGTGTCCAGATAATGGCATACCGAAGATACATATGATAGATGGAAAAGGAGAGTTGCTAGGGTATCACCCTGTCAGTTGCCGCCTCTCTCACCCCCTGATATGTTCAAGATCTTTAATTGTGTTTGCTTGTGTGAGTGTTTGTGAAATAATAAAATTCAGTAAAAGTGTGTATCAGACCTTTTTACATTGATTTTAAAAATGCCATACACCCTCGTTTCCCATTCCGCAAAACACATACACTTACTTAGAAAAAAACCCCAAAATAAATTGATGTGGACATTCAGATCAACCAACTAGAAAAATACACAGCTGTGAAATGAGGCTTACAATGAAATATTTCACAACTTGGTCAATGTTGCAGGGCACACCTGCTTTACATGATCTGGAGGGGGCGTAGTCATCTGCCAAGGTGTTGATTTAGTACAAATTCAAAGAAAATACTGTAATCATACGTAGCGTTAAGGATTCGGAATTTTGTTTTGTTTTGTTTTGTTTGGTGTTTTTTTTTTCGGGGGGAGGGGTCCCATTAAGAGTACAATTTTATCGTAAAGAAAACAATCGGTAACAATGTCGCTCCCCATACCGTGACAGAACTGCCCCCTGAAAGCCACACGTGTAGAAAAACATACTTGATGTCGTAGATATGTAGATGGTGCTGTTCATATTAGTTACAATCTCTCGCTCGATAGCGTGACGAAATTGCACCCCCAGTATGTTATTTTCCCCTTCATGGAACAGCCTGCACAGGTACATACTTGTAATTGACATATATAGATGGCGCTGTTCATCCTGTCGGTCTCGTGAGCCTTCTTTGCGTAGTGTCGGTCTCGCGGGCTTTCTTTGCCTAGTGTCGGTCTCGTGAGCCTTCTTTATCTAGTGTCGGTCTCGTCGGCTTTCTTTGCCTAGTGTTGGTCTCGTGAGCCTCATTTGCGTACTGTCGGTCTCGTGAGCCTTTATCGCGTAGTGTCGGTCTCGTGGACTTTGTTTGCGTTGTGTCAGTCTCGTGAGCCTTTTCTGCGTAGTGTCGAACTCACGTGAGCCGTATAACTCGTGGGCTGTATGACTCATGGACCTATTTTTGATGTCGGTCTCGTGGACCGTATGACCCGTGGGTGTTGGTCTCGTGGGATGACCCCGTGTAAACGACCATTGTTGCTGCGGCACCCAAGCAAGTTACACAGATACACAAATGCACACATGAAGGAATGGAGGCCTTCCAGTTCTTTAAAAAGGCAGTAAATTATCTGTACAGTTAACAGAGACTCCAACCCAAAGCACATTCTGATCTGGAGATTCTCCCGCCTGAAACCCCTAGCAAACTGGAGACTCCAACTTGATGTGTGCGAAGCGCGAAGTTCCTAGGGTTCTAGATGCTCTCTGGTGCTATCTAAGACTTATTTTTTCAACATACGATAGAAACAAGTAAGAAATCCTTTCCAACGGGAGACAATGAGCCAGGGCGGGAGAAATTAAATCTCAAGCGGGAGAACGGGAGATTTTGCAAAAATGGGTTTTCGGCGGGAGATCTTCCGTCGAAAACAGGAGAGTTGGAGTCTCTGAGTTAACAAATATATATATATATATATATATATATATGCGTTTGTTTCTGTGTGTAAGACGTATTTTAAGCTTCGAATACCGTGAGATAAAGCCCCCATTTCGGGTGATCTCGCAGCCACGTATCGGCCGTCTCTCCGTATTTACAACTCTTGCTGAGCAGCTGAGACTGGAGGTTAAACCAGAGGAGGAAACGCCCTCCTGGTTTCAGGCAGCTGAAAATATTCTGCAGAACTCTTTGCTGATCTTTGCACCAGTGCAGTACGCAGATACAGATGATTTTGTCGAATTTCTCCTTCCATCCCTGACCGAAGTAATGTGCGTCAGCGACGACAAAGTCGACATTTGTGGCGGCGTGTTTCCGGTTGGCCACAGAGATCATACCTGGCGATAGGTCGATTCCTTTAGGATGAGAAAGATATTAGAAAAATGGATAATAGTATGATGCTACCACCATATAGACCTTACACATTAACTACATCCTATGTTGATAATAAAGACCTAAGGCAGGAAAACCCCATTGAAAAACAAACCTCATGCGCAAGTTTACATAAATCAATGCAATTAAAGATCTTCAGTCATCATGGATAATTACGGATTCGTTGTCGAAAATAATGATGCATTGCAGTCAAAGTTGGGGCAAGGGTAGTTAATCTATATATGGAGAATAAATTCTAATGATCTGACGGCAATCAGGACTAGACCACAGGATACTGCAAAACATTACAAGACCCGAGATTGAATTGACATTAATGCGTAGTTCAGTAAATTTTGATTTTTTTTTTTTGTTAATTGACGTGATATGAAGCTCATTAGGAATATTTTGGATTCCATATGCATCCCCTCTCCTCCTACCTAAATTGTAAAGACTACTGATCAATCAGATCAAACCAAGCAATACACGCGCGAGACAGAGTTGGCTCGGGAGTGTTCTTCCTTCAAAGTCTTTAGCATGAACAACGTGCACGTATACCTGTGACGGATTTGACACGTGTAGCGATCTCCCCGCACGCCGTCCCGGGTCCGCACCCGACATCGAGCACCTCGTCGCTGGGGCTGAAGTCGAAATCTTTCAGCACGAACTTCCTAACATCACTCTGAGCACCATCCTTCTCGCTGTAATCCAGGTACGCTTGGGCACCAGTGGAATTCCAAGAGTTCATTGCGACTTGTGAGGAGTGGGCGATATTCTCTGTCAGAAAACTGATATAAGGAGGTACTGTATCTGTCATGTCCCCTTCGTTGATACAAGTTTAGCTACACAAACAATAAGTGACTGCAACAACTACATAAATGCAGGTTGGGTTATCCAAATGATAACTCTATTTACCGTATTCTTATGTGTCTAGGGCAATCACCCCGTGCATGTGCAATCACCCTAGACCTTTACCCTGACCCTAACCCTAATCATGAACCTAATTCTAACCCTAACTCAATCTCTAACCTTAGACCTAACCCTAAACCGCAATCTTTATTCAAACCTTATCATTAACCAGTATTTAGCCAGGGGCTATTTAGCCTGTGTATAATCTATGCATGCCTTCTTCGTTTGTTCCGCTTCCTTCCACAACTCATGCATTCTTATGGTGACTCTGCCATGTCATCATCCCCGTCCATTGCCAATTTGTTCTTAATTTTGAAAATATTCTTATTCTTCATCCCAGTTATCCTAAATTCTGAAAATCTGTCCTCGGTGTAGCTAATTTATAGTTGTTCAAATTCAAAAATCTGAAAATCATCCGGAGGTCTCCTCCAAGTCATGCTTGGTTCGCACTCTTTGCCGGCGCAGTATTAACTCTAATACCCACTTTCTCTTACTCATGGTATGCGATATAGAACACAGTGATCGTTTTTAACCATTTATTCATCCATTCATTCATTCAGTCATTCATTTCGTCGGTGAAAACATGAACCGACGTTTCCGACCCGCAAGTGCGCAAATGTGAATCGGAGAAAAACGCGTTTGAAAATATGGACTTTTTCAACGGATGAAATCACGTAGTTATCGACTGTTAATCTAGACAAACTTTACACCACAAGAACGCCCAAGACCTGTTCTTTCTAACCATTGTAAATTTATAACATGATTATCTGCATGCAGTGAGTATTGACGTGGGGAAAATTAGGTTGAAATTTCGGACAGTGATTTTCTGCCCGTTACAGCGCGCGAGGAGGTTTGCGTCGGTTCATGCAATCAAGTCTATTGCGCGTCTGGTTGTAAACAGACGTATACGCTTAGATACGTCGCTTCATCCGCGCACAGTAGGTGAACGCGTAGCGCAAGCACCGTCTCATATGGGTATGCTTACACAGGCGCTCAATATGGGTCAACGAACTTTTCTGCAGACTCGAATGCACACGTTGGTTGGGTTTTTGCGTATTACAAATACACTTGTATTTACTGTTTTCTAACTGAAAAATTCAACATGTTTGTGATTTGAATGTACGGTGTACATACCTATGACTTTTCATATTTTATAGCAGTCCACTTAGTGCCAAACAAATTACACTAAGAATTTGACTGATTGCCCTGGCAAGCACTATAAATGAGTGACATCGCTAAATGAAGCAAACGATTACTTTTACTTTATGCAATATTGACCTTTATTTTTCAAGTGCTTATGTGAGGTGACTTGTACCAGTGTGTACAACTGTACTGAAATTTTGTCTACATTGTAAAGAAAATTATGCATCTCTTATTTCTTGCTGCTATCAACCTTGTAAAATAGTGCCAAATTACGCCAATTTCGGGATTTTACATCGCCGGTGCCAAGCTCCCCCCCCCCCCCAAAAAAAAATAATAATAAATAAATAAAAAAAATAATAGTGATAATAAAATAAAAAATGGGACACTTTATTCGTTTGTTGCCACTTCCGTGTTACATCAACTAACATGCAAAAAAAAAAAAATAATAGTAAATATCAGAAAGCCTTCAGCAGGGGAAAAAAGGACCTATCACGCTCATACTTTGGGTTTCATCTTTTTCTAGTTCCACTACCGTGGTAAAAAAAAAGAAAAAAAAGAAAAAACATTAGGGGCATAGTTGCGACACCCTATGTATTCCTATGCATCCTCCAAGTAAAAAAAAAAAATAATAATGATAAAAGTGGGGTGGCATTTTTTTTTTTCTTAAACAACAATTGGAAAATTTTCTAAAATTAAAAAAAAAAACACGTATAATGCTTACAAGTTATGGTGAGCATTCAGTTGCCACTTGAGTACCATATGGAAAAATTGATAGAGACAACACAAAAGCAAACTCATTTTTTTTTTTACATTCAAAATCAATTCACGTTAAACATGTATAGTGGTCAAGATATGTATTACTTGATCTCATCTATAAAGATGATGCCTCTGACAAATCAAGATTTACAACCAGTTTGCAATCCTGAAACTGTCTTATTGTTTAGTAGAAATCCAGCAAATGCAGCATCATTGCATTGCAAAAGCAAGTCTTAGCCACAGTACAACAGCATGTCACAACAAAAGCATGCAGTAGAGTCAAATAGAAGTGTCCATTTCAGCATGTGGTATCATGGCATATTTTGACTTAAAAAATAAGGCAAATGTCATGCAACACTGATCTCACCTGCATACTGCAGTTTGTGAGTTGAGTACATTTCAACATAAGTTTATGGACCTTTGACCTTTAATGAGTTGACGACAATGACAACAACGACTGAAAAGTGACACCTATGTCTTGCTTCTGCTATGCAGGCAAGACGAAAACAACAACAACAACCACTTCTGGTAATTAGTACATTCATGTCCAGGGAGCAAAAACACACTAGCTTCCCTTCCAGAATGAATTTGATAACACACAAATCTTTCAATAGAACATAATGCACTTAATTGAAATCCACCAGTGGAATGTATTCCTTGATGGCCACAGAGTCACAAGAAATGAATTACTAAAGCTTCTAATTCCTACATGGATTTCTTAGAAATTTTTACAGTACTGAGCTGCAATGCATTTTATGTGTGTTCTTAGCCTTACTAGTATTTGGCTGTGTGCATGTGGGGAATAGGGAAATTTCACACACATACACAAATGAATAAAAAAAAAAACATGATGAGTCACAATAAGTTCAACAAGGCAAGGGTAGAAAGGAAAAGAAAGAAAGAATGTTGGGTTATATTGTATCTTAGCAACAGTGACATTTGTACAATAGCACAGCTGTCAACATGAACCAATCAAAACAACACTGTACCAAACTCTAGGTAGAAATCCACTTGTACACTTTCAATTACAACGTACATTTCCTATTTAAAACAACATTATGATATTTAGAGTAAAGGAGAACCAGAATTATATTTCCAGGCTCAACACTACTACTTAATTAAAGAAAATTCTGGAAAGCTGGCAGCTATGCAGCAAATGAGAAATTAAAAGCATGGATGAAATTTGGGGGAAAAAAGTCAGGTGTGTTATGCTGATATGATAAATTGACAGGCATGGAATAGATGAAGATGAGAATCATTAAAGACAACTCAAGGGCTGGTTTGATATTCTCAACTTATTTCTTGGTTTCTGAGATTTATGGCAGATAAACAAAATGCTTATGCTGTGAGAGAAATTGAAAATACAAGAATTTGAATGAAGAATAAGGCTAATAAAAAATATCACTGCATTGATCATAAGAATATTGACATGGATTCATGATGAGTGCATTCTTGTGAATCTGCCAATTAAGCCCTGCTGTTCACATCTGCTACACATCATATCTTGACAATGTCATATTTGTCCATTCTCACTATAATTGCAATTGACCTATAACATGAAAAAAAAAAAGTGAATGCAGGAACAGATGACACCTGACAATGTGGTATCCTTGGGTAGAGTGGTACCCTTGCAGTTCCTTTGGAGGGACAATTACAGCCACTTTATTAACATTGGGAGCAGTGATCAAAAAGAAATGCTCATATTATCGCACGTGTATGGTTCATTTGTGTCACGAAACACCTTAGCAACAAAAATTTTGCAACAAAAGCACAAACATAAGGAGATAGTACTACGGTAATTTTCTCATTAAACTGTCACAGTGACAGTTTATTCTAGAAACAGTTTTTATTCCACTATTGTTAACTGTTTGTTTATCTTACAATACCCTGTACTTAACACTGATTGAATAGAGATTAATATTTTCATGTTGGTGATTTTTATCCCTGACTCATAGTTAGAAACTACTTTGAAGCACGGCAACAGTTTGTTTTCTTCATCTGCAAATGTTAGCAAGGTGTTTTAAGTGTTGCTGTAAGTGCCATTGAAGAGGTGCTCTGTACATGAAAAAAACACAGTACCTGGGTGGATACCAAGTGGTACTATTCCTGCCATTGAAGGGGTGCTCTGCCCTTGCAGACCAGTGCCATGGTGGGGACAAAGTGGTGCTGTAGCTGCCATTGAAGGGGTTCTCTCCACATGAAGACCAGTACCTTGAGTGGAACAATTAAAGTCACTTTTTAACATTGGGCGCAGTGATTAAAAATATGCTAAAATCATCACATTTGATGCACAAGTATGCTTCAGTTGCATTGCAAAACACCCTAGCATTTAAATAATTTGCAATATTGTCCCAATGATGGTTTATTCTAGTAACAATTTTGATAAAACTATTGTCCACATTTTTTACATTTACAATACCCAATACTTAACATGAAATAAATACAGATAAACATTTAATGTTCATGATTTTCATCCCTAGCTCACATTTAAGAATTCTTTTGAAGCACTAAATCATTTTTTTTTCTTTTCTGCAGTTGTTGCCATAGAATCTGGGTGGATACCTTTTGTGGTACTATTCCTGAAATTGAAGGGGTGCTCTGCCCTTGTAGACCAGTGCCATAGTGGAAATTACATGATGATGCTGTTGCTGTCATTGAAGGGGTGCTCTGCCCTTGAAGACTAGTACCTTGCTTGGGAACAAGTGGCATTGTCACTGCCAGTGGAGGGGTGCTGTGCCCTTGCAGAGTACCATGGTAGGGAGCAAGTGGCACTGTTCCTGCCATTGACGGGGTGCTGTGCCCTTGCAGACAAGTATCACGGTGGGGACCAAGTGTTGGTATTGAAGGAGCACTGTGGTCTTGAAAACCAGTGCCATGGCAGTTGCCGATTGGTGTTGTTGTTGCCTCTGACTGGCTGCTCTGCCCCTGGTCTGTTCGGCTTGCACAAGCTGTACAAATAGTATAATCCCATGCAGAAAGAGCCTGAATGTTATACATGTACATGTAATTTATGATATATGTGGATAACAATATCAAGAAAATATAAGGGACTACTACAAAAATTCATCAAAAAAAAAATGAAAATAACACATTCCATCAACTTTATACTGACATATGTTATGGGTAGCAATTATTCTCCTGCTTTCTGAATGTGGTTAGTCAAGTGCTCTTTCATTTTGATAGAAAAGTTGATTTTTGGCTCTAAGGCCCAAATTCACTAAGGTGGATTAAATTTAGACCATGGTGCAAAATAAGCGTAAAATGGGTGTACCTTTGACAAGTGCACATCAACGAGCGATTGTTATTGAGCATCTGCCAGTGTATGCAAGCTGTCACATGCATTTACGCAGAGGGAATTGCATAAACCATGGTCTAAATTTAAACCACCTTCGTGAATTAAGGCCTAAGAGTACAAGTTTTGTAATAATCTATATCCATTTATGTAAGTATACTGACACTAGAACAGCGCAAGATATCTAAAGATAAATACCTAACATCATCATTAAGATAAAACCCATTACTAAACCAAATTCTGATCGTTGATATTTTCTTCCTACATAAATTATTTGACTGTATGAACTACAATGACACTGAAGTTGTAATCTACATATTTCTTATTCAAATGGACCTCTGTAAATTGTATGATCTTGAATGCAAACAAGTTAAATGACAATACCCTGATTGATTTTAGGGTCCAACCAGACCATCAATCTTTTCATACAACTTGATAACTCTAGAATCTGAACAATGTCTCTCAATCTTAGCAGTTGTGGTTTTTTGCAATAACCACTCACCATGACTAGAGATACCGGTACATTTCTTTTACACGCACTGTTCTCTCTCTCTTCCTCCCTCTCTTGTTAGTATAGTACTGCACACACCAAATATCAGCTTTGCAAAAATCACTCTACCATAGACTTTGCATGTTTTCAAATGCCTCCATCAGAGTCCATGTTTATTTCCATGTGACAGCGGACAGCATTTCGTTGTATTGCTTGCTCAGGCAATGTCCCAAGAAGAGCCATTTCAGTCCTAAAATCTGATTAATATGAGTGGATTTTTTTCCCTTTTTGGGGGGCTTGGACTTGGAGGGAAAAAACAACAACAACATAGCCATAAAATAGGCGTAGTACAAGTACTAGGCTCCTACCAACCTAGTAGAACTACTGCTACTACAACTAGCCTAGGCTAGGCTGGACAGTGTTTTGATATCTAGAGTAGATGCCTAGAACCTCTATATATCCTAGTTTCCTACATTGATACAAATAGAAAGTACAATTAAAATAATTGTAGCTCTATGTGTCTTTTGTAGATATCTACATGAACGGAAAATTTTTCTAACGCAATTAATAGGAGAGTTTTAGGGAATTCTAAAGCGAAAATAAGTTTTAGTGAGAGGTGCTCAGATACAGAATCTGTTAGATAAAGGCTACAAAGAACACAAAGAATCAAACTCTTGCTGATTGTTCTTACACGGTTACTAATGAATGGGACTACAATAATTGAGACGGCAACTAGGTTTTTTAGGTTACATAAAACTATGAAAATTACAAACTTGGTTATATTTCCACGACATAGGCCTCCAAAAACAAATGTGAATGTGAAATAGGCTGTGATATACACCTCATAAGTGAATTTTAGCAGAAATTTATTCTTCTTTAGGCCTACCTGTTTGTCATCTTGATCACTGACAATACGCCACTTCATCCATTCAATAAGGATTCGATGAAAGCAGAGGACCGGCGTTTCTCCCCCGAAGTTATAACGAGCGATCCTATGCGATGCGTCGGTTCATTCACGCACATGCAAAATAGTGGAGCGGCATAGCCGAACAATTGTGCATTTTGTGATAAAAGCACCAAATTTCATACACAGGTTGACAACCACGTTCTGATTAAATTTAGATATTGGGCCATCGCAGAGCGGGTTGATAGATAGAGTTGCGACACCGGAAGTTCGCGCTGATTGGTCAATCCCTAAAAATAGTTCCCCCTGGTCGTATGATGTCGATAAGACCTTAGAAAACCGCGTACCCTATTATGACGCAAACAATGCATTCATTGTTATTTTGCTCCGTGGCTCGCGCAAAGTAGAGTTACGCGCTCCGCGCATGGGTTTTGCGCGAGAGTGCAAAATAGCTTCCCCTCGTCGTCATAACAACAACAAAGACCCACAACCCGGGATTTTGAATTACAACAATAATTGTAAAGGAGTGGGACTACATGATATTTCCGTCCTTACATTTTGACGTTCGCCCATCAACATCATCCAGGAGCGTTAAAACAACTCTAAAAATATTTCATCCTTTCCGGTTGTTTGCATCCGTTTCCTTGACTTCGACAGTAAGTACTCCTTTCTCTACTTCATTAAGTTTACATGATTGCCGTAAAAACAGGACATTTTTCTCAACAAGTCACACTCCCGTCGCAAGCAACAATGGTATCTCACACTGCCGCTGGGTCCGGGTACTGCGCGCCTATGTGAAAACCCTGTAGAAATAATTCGTCGACATCGACGACCAGGGGGAACTATTTGACGTGACCTTTGTACCCCAGTGTCGCAACTCTATCTATCAACCCGCTCGCGTGTTTTTTTTAGACGGCACAGATTGGGGAAACTAAAAATCTATCGGGGACCCTATCCCTAAACCTGACCCTAATCCTAATCCTAACCCTAACCATCAAACCCTAACCCCAACCCTAACCCTAACCCTAACCCCAACCCTAACCCTAACCCTAACCATAACCATAACCAAAAACCCTAACCCAACGTTTTTCCCATAGGTTTAACACGCGCCATGCCCCAATCTGTGCCGTCTTAAAAAAAAACGCTTCCCGCTCTGGGCCATCGTAAATAGCGCCCTCAACGTCCATGGCAGCCATTTTTCAAAATGGCTGCCATAAATGCCATGTTTTCGTAAAATTTGCTAAGTCTAGGAGAGAAAAGTCAATAAGATTTTGGTTACAAATGGGAAATTACATTCAAAATAAATCTAGATATCTGGCAATCGGAAATAGCGCCCTCAACGGCCATGGCAGCTATTTTTCAAAATGGCCGCCATAAATGTCATTTTTTCAAAATATTTGTTAACCTCAGAAGGGAAAGCCAGTAAGATTTTGCAAACAAGTGGGAAATTACATTCAAAATGAATCTAAATATTTGGCCATTGTCAATGGCGCCCTCAACGTCCATGACAGACATTTTTCAAAATGGCTGTCTTATGTGCCACTTTTTCGATGATTTTGCAAATTTCAGATGGGAAAAGTTAGTAAGATTTTGCTCATAAATGTTAATTACATTCAAAATAAATCTAGATATTGGGCCATCGGAAATTGCGCCCTCAACGACCATGGTAGCCATTTTTTTTCAAAATGGCCGCCATAAAAGCCTTTTTATGTTAAAGAATGCAAATTTTAGAAGAGAAAGCCATTTTTTTTTCTTTTTTGCAGACAAGCGGGAAATTATATCCAATTTGAATACAGAAACTGGGCAATTAAAAATTGTGCTCTCATTGGCTATGGCAGCCATTTTTTTTTTTAAATGGGCACCATAAGTGCCACTTTTTCATTTTAAAAAATGCTAATTTCGAAAGGAAAAGTCAATGAAATTTTGGTTATAGATGGGAAATGACATTTTAAATAAATCTCGATATTGGGCCATCGGAAATTTCGCTCTCAACGGTCATGACAGCCATTTTTTTCAAAATGGCCGCCATAAATGCTGTATTTTCGAAAAGATTTACTGAAATCAGAAGGGAAAGCCGACGAGATTTTGCAAACAGGTGGGAAATTACATTCAAAAGTAAACTTATTGGGCCATTGCAAATTTCCCCCTCAATGGCCATTCCAGCCATTTTTCAAAATGGCCACCATGAATGTCTTTTTTCGTAAAGTGTTGCAAACGTCTATCAGAATTTCCACAAAGGCGAAAAATTACATTCAAACTGAATTTGATAATAGGCCATCCAAAAGTGCACCCTCAACAGCCATAGCAGCCAAGTTTCAAAACAGCTGCCATGGATGCCCCCCCTTTTTTTTTTGGCAAAAATTTGCTGATGTCAGAAGGAAAAGTCAATAAGACTGTGCAAACAAGTTGAAAATTATGCTCAAAAATAAATTTAAGTATAAGGTCTTCTTAGAAGGCGCCCTCAAGGGCCATGCTGACCGCCATGAATGTCTGCTTCTTTTTTTTAAAAAAAGATTTGCTAATTTAAGAGAGAAATTAATGAAATTTGTACATATATTGAAAATCATATTCAAAAGAAAATAATATATGAGGTCATTACAAATGGCACCATCAACGACCATGGTAGCCATTTTCCAAATGGCCACTATAGATGCTATTTATTTCTTGAAAATATGATAATGCCAGAAGAAGACAATACAATTTCTTGTGCAAATTGACAAAAGACATTCAAATAAATTAAAGTTTGAATTTGAATTTGAATTTGAAATGAAGATATTGAGCCACCATTTAAACATCGTCCCCAACGGCTATGGCAGCTCTTTGTCAAAACGGCTTCCACACACTCCTTGCTTTTTCCAGGAGAAAGCAATAGCATGCTGCTAAACAGCCATTATATCTAATGCAATCTAGTGTTCAAAGAAATTTAAATTTAATAAAAGGTTTCATTGATGGGTTAGTTCTAAATTCATGTTTTCAGTTTGGTTCTAATTGCAGTATTTCGCGTGTGATGGCTAACAGTATGGATATCAAAGGTATGTGTTTTTATGGAAGCACAGCAAGTAAATTAACTTTTTTTCATAAAATGAAAGGCCATTTTTTCGTATCTGTCTTAAAAATATTTAGGAAGTTACATTTTAGAATAGATACACGTCATATTTCAGATTCTTTAATGTCTCTGTGAGTATTCTACTGTCTTCTTCTGAAGTAAAGCAAATATTCAAGACAAAAAAAAGAAGAAGAGTGTATTGTAGCCAATTTGACAAATAGCTGAAATAACAATTGAGAACACAGCTCAATGTCTAAACTTCTTTGTATGTAATTGTCAACTTGCGCAAAAAAAAAAAAAAAAAAAATGTTTATTTTCTTCTTCCGGCATCAGGACATCTTCATAAAAGAAAAATGGCATCTATGACAGCCATTTTGGAAAATGGCTGGAATTACCGTTATTAGCATTTTTTTTTTCTTTTTGAAAAATTTGCGAAGGAACAATTTGTAGAGTTAATGCAATGTAGATATATTGTTTGATTTTAAGCATGATTTTTCAATTTATGTACACATTTGTTGACTTTTCTTTCTGAAATTACCATTTTTTAAAAACCAGATGATTATGACAATGGCAGCCATTTTGGAATATGGCTGCCATGGCCGTTGAGGGCAGTATTATAATAATCTAATACAAATATTTATTTCTAACATAATTTTCAAATTGTGTGCAAAATCTTTTTGACTTTGCCTTTTGTGAAATCAGGAAATAAGAAATAATGGAATCCATGGTGGCCAATTTGAAAAATGGCTGCAATGGCCATTGAGGGCGCTATTTACAATAATGTAATAAATAAGCGCAAGATATATTTCAAACAGCATTTTTTAATTGATTGCAAAATCTTATTGACTTTTCCTTCTAGAATAAGTAAATTCAGAGAACAAGGTGGTATTTATGGCAGCCAATTATAACATGGCCGCCATTGGCGTTGAGGGCGCAATTTGCGATGGACCAACATCTAAATTTATTTTAAATGTTATATCCCACTCGTTTGCAAAATCTTATTGATTTTCCCTTCTGAAATTTGTAAAATTTTACAAAAACTGGCATTTATGGCGGCCATTTTGAAAAAATGGCTGCCATGGCCGTTGAGAGCGCAATTTGCGACGGCCTAATATCTAAATTTATCTTAAATGTTATTTCCCACTCGTTTGCAAAATCTTATTGATTTTCCCTTCTGAAATTCGTAAAATTTTACGAAAACTGGCATTTACGGCGGCCATTTTGAAAAAATGGCTGCTATGGCCGTTGAGGGCGCTATTCACGATGGCCCAATATTTGAATTCATTTTGAATATCATTTCCCACTCGTTTGCAAAATCTTACTGATTTTCCCTTCTGAAATTTTCAATTTTTCGCGAAAAATGGCATTTATGGCGGCCATTTTGAAAAATCCCTGCCATGGCCGTTGAGGGCTTAATTTGCGGTGGCCCAATATCTAGATTTATTGTGAATGCTATTTCCTACTCGTTTGCTAAATCTGATTGATTTTCCCTTCTGAAATTTGTAAATTTTCACGAAAAATGGCATTTATGGCGGCCATTTTGGAAAATGGCTGCCATGGCCGCTGAGGGCGCTATTTACGATGGCCCAATATCTGAATTTATGTCAAATGTCATATTCAACATGTGTGCAAAATTTGGTGCTTTTATCATAAAATGCACAATTCCTCTAATTTTTCAAGCTATGCCGCTCCACTAAAATACGCGCTAGTTCATGAACAGACGTATGCGGATGCGTCACTTCATGCAGTCAGTGCGACAACAGCAGTGACAAAATAATGTATGGCGTGTGCGTAAATCACAGCTTTTGGCTGTAATTTGAAGTCCACAACTTGCTACGATGATAGGTGCAAGTGAGAACAGTGGAATAAGGCAAAAATCTAATTTTCGATAAAATTGAAAAAATTTCTCAGATACGTCGGTTCATCTTTTCACCGACGATTTAATAATTCTATTATCATTCAAAACTTCCTTATTACATATTCTATAACTTTCAAAGCATCTGCTACCTGCCCTTGTGACATTGATAGATTGAAAATGTAGGTCTAAAGCAGATGTTCAACAATATAATATATCATATTCTTAACAGTATATTATCATTATCACTATGATCCGAACTTTGTCATAAAATAAATCTATTTCATAAATTATTCTGTTACAGGGGAGGAAAAAATGATTTGTCTCCTCCCAATCATAAAATTTATTGAAAGACAACGGAATGTTTTCAGAAAGGTTCAGACCAGTAGTAGAAAATGTGAATTAAATTGTGCATCCAGCATTATCAACATTGTACAACAAATGCAGTTCAGTGCAGGCCTGACACACACACGTACACACACACACACACACACACACACATACCATACACAAGCTTAGGCGTGTGTAGAGCAAATGGTTTCAAATGCAGGCACAGCTAACTTTCACAATAATGAGCGTAATTTTGATGAAGTTTGTATGATACAATGCCTACCCAAATTTTTTTCCCTGCTTGTCATAGCATCAATAAAGAAATCAAAATCTGAAGATCATACATTCATGAACACTTACTTATTAAGAGTAATACGGGAGGTCCTTTCTGTGAGGGTAGAATTCACTGCAACCGAAGAGGACGAAGTAGAGGTGACGGCAAGACTGCTTCACACTCTCCAGTCCAAGCAAATACCCTGTGAAGGATAACGCCGAAATACCCTATAGAGCCAGAGGATAAAAGGGGAGGACCGAGCGAGCTCGCCGAACTTGGCTCAGTGCCAAGCGAATCGCCTTCACGTGTAAAGTCTATGGGAACCGGCAAAACCGCTTCGACATGCGTGTATTTTGCTCACCGCGGCTTGCGCTCGTTTTCCCTCAGAGTGAAGATTATTAGTCTTTCCTTTCATAGACCCTTTTGCAGGATAATCCGCGGTGAGCAAAATTCACACGCTCTCTGTCATAGCACAACATGTTCGAAAATTTTGTCCACTTAGCCTCATTCAATCCGGCCTGAATTTGTCAGGCTATCGCTACTGAAACAGAGAAAAACGCGCACACACCGCGTGCCTCCGTGCAGTTAGCCCACGTGGAATGGCGATCGTATTGCTCTCTGGCTCGCCTTGCTTGCTTGGTTGCCGCTTTCGTGGGCTATCGTTCGCTGAAGCACCTAGAACGTATTTTCCCACGCCTCGAAAAGGGATCTGCAGTCACTATGTACATAGCCTACATTCGACTTTGAGAAGTGGACCAGGCCGTGATTCTAACAAAAGTCACATCGGCCTCGACAAAGGGCTGCAATACAATCGTGGAGTCATTCTCTGCTCTTCGAGAACAATGAACGCGCTGAACCAGAAAGTTAAAAAAAAAAACCAACGTTGGGAGCCTGTCTCACTGTTGTGTTATGGGGTAGAAATAAAAGAGTTGTATTTGTTTCAACTTGGTCAATTCATGTTTAATTATAACTGCATCCATTTACCCAAAATATTGTATTCTTTATTGCACCGTAACAGCCACGTACATAATTATCCCACGAGACAATCTAAAGAATTTCATCTTCCCTTAGTGAGAACTGTACACACTCAAAATACATTTGTTTACGCCGGACCCAGATTTTGGAATAGCTTGGATAATGATTTAAAAGAATCTGTGAAGTTAATTACATTTAAGTATAAACTTAAAAAAAGTATTTGCTTTCTAAACATACCAGTTAATTTTGTCTAATGAAAAAACCCGTCATGTTTCACTTGTCCTTGAGATTTTGTATAGTGTGTCCATAGACCTTTTCCATCCCTCTCCTTTTCCCTCTCCTTTTCCTTCTCTATTCTTCCCTGCTCCTCTTTCCTCGTTCTTCGTTGTCTAGTATCTGTCTGAGTGCATTTCCTCAAGTTCTGTTATTTCTGTGTTTTGTGTTGTTATTGTTGTCGTTATGTTTTTTGTGGCCGATTGCATATCTTCCTTTCTGTTCAATTTTCTTGGCATACCTGGCCCCATAGTGTCTGTGCCACAAATGTGATTATTGTTATATAGTTATATAATTATCTCAACCATAGACTGTAGTCACCAATCTTAAAGCATTTGAAATAGAATGACATTGGTAACGTATGTTACATGATGAAATTTACGCCTCATGAAAGAAATTATCACACCACAAAAATAAAGCAAAATTATGTGTTCATATTTTTAAACTACAAAATTGAATATTTGTCTCGTGGATTGGTATAAAAATGAAACCTGTTCTAACAACTTTAATTTTCCCGTTTTGTGATTGTCCAATTGTGCCGAAAAAGTGGTTTTGGGCCTGCTGTACGAAGGAACCTCACTCATCTCACATTTGATATAATGTACATGTAATCACAACTGTAAATTTTGGAAATACATTATGTAGGATGAAATCGATGCTTACATCTTTATAGTATGATCTTCAGGAGACATTAAAAGATGGTATCAACGCAGTTTATCAGAAAAATCAAATGTGCATTGATCACGTCCCTGCGTTGATCTTGGGAAAGTGCTGTGACATTGAAAAGGCAGTCTCGCTCGGCAGAGTGTCTGCTGTGGAAAATCACTGTGAAACACATACACATACCATCCAGGGTTCTTCGGTGGGGGTGGGGGAGTGATGTTGTTTTTGTGTTTTTATCTTAATTCCTTAGTCGGGTTTCCTGGATTCCAGTCAGCTGCCACTGAGACCATTAGCACGGTACAGTTTATCCCTGTGCACTAACTAGGCATAATTATTCAATTCTCTTTCCACCTCCCTGATGGTATGGAATATACGTTGCCATGACTGCATCGATAACATTTTTTGGAGACTAAGATGGCGTTTTGCGTTATATCTACTTGGGACTGTGATAGAATCATAACTGAAAATACAGCTGTAGTTCCAGTTGAGGAGATGTGTGATACCATCGTCTTTACAGTTCGGCAAGTGTACCGGCCACGGGCAGGTAGGAGAACGAAATCCATTCAGTTGCCAAAACTGGGTTTTGAAATTGCGTTTGATCGTCTATAGAAGATGTTCTTACTCTTATATCATAGATGCGTATATATTAATATGTCCACACTGCAGATGGCTGTTTTCTCAGTCACAGAGTGATACGGTTTGATACTGGATGTGACTATTATATACAGATTTAATAATTGATACATCATGAACATGATTTGAAAAGAAAAAATGGTTATACGTTCTTCTCAAGATATAAGTCACAACTGTATCTTGATACTCCGAATTCAACACGTTCTGAATGATGCCAGTTTTTGTTTTGTTTTTGCTTTTGATGTTGTTTACACCCTTGTTGCTTTTGCTGTGGGTGCTTGTGCTTGTGTGCGTACGTGAGTGTGGGGGACGATGTATTTTGTTTATTTTTATCTTTATTTTATTATTTGTTATCATCCTGCAGCGACTATGTGCACTTAGTGTAGTTTTCGATTTGTGCAAATTGTTAAACCCATCTTAGCGCGGGTTACTATACTTGGTGGATGTGAAGACTGTGTGTGGTATCTCCAAGGAGGTACTAGGCGAGCCTAGTACCTCCTTGGTATCTCCCCGGCTGGTACGTGACGCTGGTACGTGACGCTGCGACTTGTCCGGCCTGCATGTGGGTGTACAAGGCCACCCAGCTCACGGCGAGCGTGCAGCGCTCGCACGAGCCAGCAAAATCCGCAGAATTTCCAGTCATAAATCGGAACGACCGGCAATGAGAACAGAGATAACGATCGCAACGCTTCGTTGAGCCGCTAAATAGCCCTGAGAGGGTATTTCAGGTTTATCCCTCACAGGGTACTTGCTTGGACTGCTCTCTGACCGGAAATCTAGCTTGGATACAGCCACATGACACTGTACACAGCAAGCGGGACGCGGGTCAGGGTTTTGTTTTGTTTATTTAGTGGTTGTTTGAATATATTTGGCGTTTATCATTCCCATAAGTATATATAATATCAAGGTTGCGTTCTCCTGAGTAGTCTTATTGCCAGACTCTCATATTACTTCGTATATATACTACAGGGAAAATAATGGAAATTGACAAGATAAAAATTTTCATAGTTGAACTATGTTTTTCACTTTCAATTTTCTCGAACAATCAATGAACAGGAAACAATGTGTAACTGATATAAAAGTAGATGCATAAGAATATTTCATCTAGCTTTTGTATTGTATAATTTTTTTTAAAATGCATGTTAATTTGAAGTCATGATCGAGTATAGTTAATGTAACCACTAGAGGAATATATATATATATATATATATATATATATATATATATACACATGTATATGATATGTACGGACTACGAGGCATCTGGGTATTAAACTAGAAAGTTTCTGATTTTGGTACGTATGTTCTGAGCAAAATGTTAATTCTTGCTTTGTAGGGTGCTTGTCAGTGACACTCATAGGCCTGCGTGAATATGCTAGCAATAGAAAGACAATTTTTTTTTCAAGTGTATATGACACTGATAGGGATACTGAAATTTCACACGTAATGTGGCGTTCTCCTCAGGTGTCTACGCACACTATATCTTTTCATTCGTTTTTGCCAGTTTTCAAATATCTGTGGTCATTGTCCTATCTGTGTGCACCATTTTTTGTGGTCAAAGCGCTCAGCAAATCCACGGTGACCTTTCGACACTTAGGCTGGGCAAAGCATTCAACGAAACAATTGCACTTACAAATCATTCAAGGTTGTCAAAAGAGCATAATAGTATATAGGACTCCAGTCTATACCACACATCTCCATGCAAGTAGAGGGGTATCCGTTGATGCTTGTTATCCTATCATTTTTCAGAATTATATGCCCCGTGGCAGTATCAATGAAAACGTCGACATTATTTACTTGAGATATAGTGGATGGCTTTGTGAATAGACATTATATACTTACACATTTTTTTTTTTCAAATGCAATGATTAGGGACAAAGAGAAAAGACATGTGCCACTGCAATATCTGATATGAACAATGTGGAAAGATTATATCATTTTATATATTAATATTGAAATCAAATAGCATGTCATGGGTAAAATCTGAAGAAAAAAATGAGACTGCCATCACAGGGGCGTCACAAGCCTTTTTCAAGAGCTGAGGGGGGGGGGGGGGTGCGTTTTTATTTCTGGTTGCCCGTATAAGCGAGCCCGGGGGAGGGTCTTGATGGGGGGGGGGGGAGGGGTGGAGATTTAAATTGTGCGTGCATATGAGATAAGTAAAACTTTTTTGAGGGTGTGAAGGGGGATGCGCAACGCCACCTCCCCGGTGACGCCCACGAATCATTAGCTGGCTGCTGATACTTCTAGTATCAGCAGCCAGCTAAGTCACTTATTTTCATTCTGCCCCCCCCCCCCAACAGAACATAACATAAAATACATCAGGAATTACTGGCATACATTCGACTGTGCAAAAGATAAATGATAGTTAAGAAATACAGATATACATGCATATCAGCAAAACACAAGTTTTTGTTCAGAGAAAAAAGAATTCAGAGGTCCACTAAAAACATGCTTGTAAACCGTGAACGTACCACTCAAAAGATTCCTATGAAATTACATTTTTATATACAAATCCTAAGCACAAAAATGATTTGAGACGGGACGGAACAAAACAGGAGAAACACAAAAATATGACACGACTTGACTAGGGGAAAAACATCGAAAGGAATGTGGCAAAGCAGAATAAATCGAAAGAAAGGAATGCCAACACGCTGAACAAAGGAAACTGAAGGGAGAATTGGGGGGGGGGGGGAGGGGAGTGCCATGCTTAGGACAGTTATAGTGGCTGCTCGCAGCTAAGCAAGGATTATGCAAATAAGATGGCATATTTCATTATGCAATGATGAATTCAATGATAGATGATGAACCTTGAGATTGTTGAGACCCGATAGCTAATGAATAATGAACATTTCAGCGAGATTTTAACGAAAAGAATTTCAACTTGTGCTTAAATGAATACAAAGATGGGGAATTTTTTATTTCAAAATCCAAAATCCAAAATCTGGGGCTGCGGTATGTAAATGCATTCTAGGTCAATAGACTGCCTATAGTGGAATAATTATAAAAAAATTGTCGAAAAATTGAATTGAAAATACATTGTAATTAAACATAAACGGACGCAGGTGAAGGAAAAAAAATATTTAATTTTCAAGCCTTTTTGTGGTAAACAGTGGATCTGAATGGGAACAAGGAGTAAGAAGTTTTTTTTTTTTTTTTTACAATAGTTTGCTTAACAAAGTTTCAAGGGATTTACCTCATGCTAAATTCCGTGATTGAGGTAAGGTAATATAAAAACATACATGTAGTACAACGTCAACAAGGAGGACAATGGAATGTGAAATTCAAGTCTGTTAATGATACCAATATCACATGAAGTTATTTTACAAATGTTAAAGATGTGAGGTCTCCGCGAAACTTTGTTGTAGTCTGTGATACCAAGAAATGTTATATACTTCTAGTTGAGTGTCATTCAATGTAATATTTGGGCTTACAGTTACTGTTTATACCATTGGGAGCAGTGATTTAAAAACATGTTCAAGTTATCACATTTTTATTTTCATGCATTTGTGTAGGTCAGTTGTATCACAAAACATCCTGTCATACAAAATTGCAATAAAGCCGCCATAATCAAGTGAGATTTCACTTATTTTGCACTAAATATTAACTGTAGACGGTTTAGTCTAGAAACAATTTTATTATAACTATTGTTTACATTTTGTATATCTCACAAAACTTAACATTGCTTATACTGATCAGATTTTTTTTTTTAACATTGGTTGTTTCTATCCCTAACTCATATTCCTGAACTATTTTGAAGCACTTATAGGTTTTAACGTTTTTGTTTCATCTGCAAATGGTAAATGATGTCTTTAAAGCTTCTATGGAATTGCTATATGTTGTACTTAGTTTCTGAAAAAGGATTGATAATTTATTAGCTCTTATTCACTGAGTCGGAGTCAGTATAGTCCATTTAAAGGGGCTGTACAGTACTGGTGGAGGTGGGGATTCATGTTTTTGCATTCCTAAGTGAGATAATGAGAAACCTCTTATGAATTATGAAAGATCATGTAAGTTTAAAAAGGATTCAAAGTTTATTTGATGAAAATTGGCTTTCAAATGGCTGAGATATCCAAAAAAGTGATAATGATAAAAGACTACAGGCCACACCTTTTATTAGGATCTCTTTGTTTTACCTTGATTTTGGATATCTCAGCCATTTCAAAACCGGTTTCATCAAATAAGCTTTTCATACCCCTTAGAATTGCATGCTCTTTGACATCTCATAGAGTGGTTTCTGAATATCTCGCAAAAACGTTAAAAGCTAAATCCTCACCTCGACCAGACCTGTACACACCCTTTAAGTAACAGGGTATGGTTCCAAACTTTCACGTAACAAAACAAAAATGCCGACAGGACCATAAAATCGGAGATAGCCCTTTCCCAGAAATCCTTCTAGACTTATATATCCATGCGTCTTTTTTTGCACTTTGAAATTGTGAAGTGCACATTATGTTCCATTGTGCCTGTATAGACATTACCATGCATCTTTTAAAGGTATAGCCTATATTTGTTTATTCTTGGTTGTTCATATTGCCGATACATATCCAAATATTCGTATAGAAATTACTCCAGGTAATGTTATTTCACTGAACCATTGTTCAGTAGTTGTAAATTCATATCGTATTGGGTATTACTATAGGTTTTCCTGGTCAATTTCATACTTTTGTCACTCAAATTCATCATTGTGCATTCAAATTCACACAGCGCACGCACGCGAAAACATTTGGGCATTCAAATTCAGAATCCGAGCGATCAATTTCATTTATGGGCGTTCTATTTCGTTTTCGTGAAATCAAATTCACGATTGGGCATTCAATTTCAAAATGCGAGCACCGACTTTCCTACTCGTGCATTCGAATTCATGAGATCCACATGTGATAGTCCCAATGAGCTTGTTTGGAGCGGTCAGATTCATTTTTAAGCGATCAAGATCCTATTTCGTGCAATCAATTTAACGAGGAAAATGGAGTAGACTTTTAAAAAAGGAAAAAGGGCCAACACAACCAATGAAGGCTTGCATATAGTGTAATCATGATTGTTTACAGACAGGTTCTACATTGTTCTCTGTTCATGTATTCTTTGTTTTTCATCTCAATAAATTTCAAATTGTAATGTCCAATCAGTGCATCCAAACAACACAACGGCAATTTAATCATATTTCTTGATGATACTGCATGCTGACAACGCCCCAACACCAACCACATAATGACAATTCACCAATTTAAAGACAAACTGACACACAATGATCTCACATAGTCCCCCAAAAGTTAACCAATAAGACAGCAATACACAAGAAACAACACGTATAAAGTGTTCATGTATCAGTTTCAATGTAGTCGATTTTTCAACCAATTTGTCAACCAACCCTCCGTATTATGCTTGAGTGCATGTAGGCCTATACAGTGTGTCATGATATGACATATTTTGTATTTGTCACGTAATAATTTGTCTCATTGTACTACTGTTTATTAGGTAGCTCATGTAAGAAATTGATGTTATCGCAATGGTTACAAAAGAAGTGCAGCTTTAAAGACAAAAGCTTGCATCAAAATAACCATATAACATGTATTAGGAGATGTTGCGATGCACAATCAAAGTAAAAGAGAGTGATTTGGAATTAAATGTTTTGGGGATGAGTAAACCCTACATGACGTCAAAATACGAGGAAAGGGTATCCCTGGTAGTATGCCTCATACTAACTGGTATGTGGACGTCATTCACGACGTCAAACACAAGTTTCTAGCTAGGTCAAAACAGGACCACTTCAAAGAATTTTGGTTTCCGTGGACAGGAAGTGATGACGTCAAGCAGGGGCTTGACCAATGCAAAATGAGATACTCAGGAAAGTTTTGACAGACAGAAAACGCAAACCAATAAGAAAAGGGGGCAGGACTTCTATGAAAACTTTCTAGGAAGTCACTTCATTTAATTAATTTTACATGGAGACCTATGGTCCAACAAATGTATAAATATGCAGTGTTTGGGCATAAAATTCAGATGCCATATAATTTGCGGAACACTCATGACCAGGCTACGGTACTTCGAGAATTGCGAAGTTAGAGAGTAGCAGAGTGTTATTTGGAATCAGTGTGATTCAGGGATTGTTGCATTTCGGCTTGGACAGCCTGACCGTCCAGCAGAGAATCTAGGAGGATTCGAGTGTAAACACCAACAACTGTTGTAAGTACACGATCATTTAATTGAAGTTGTTTGTGCCTTGTAAGTTTCTATGTAATTTCCGATATGCCATGTATGTGCGATGTTTGTATGTCAAACCGAATTTTATTTGCATTGTAAAAGAAATAGAGAATTAGAACAACGCTTGGATTTTAATGGGCTGATTAATCATCCCTTACTCAACATTGAAAGATAATGATCCATGGTGAAACTTTAATATGGAAATTATGTGTGGCTAATCAATGTTAATATGATGGAATATATAATTATATGTTTTGTTGAAGTTATATGAATAGAATCAGGAATAACTAAAGACCACAAATTATAAGGGAGGTATCATGTTATTAAATTAACAGGGTGTTTAGGGTTCCAGGGAGAGAGCCACCGTTTAGGGTTCCAGCGAGGACCAAGTTTAGGGTTCCAGAGAGAGCCACAGTTTGCGGTTCCAGAGAGGACCAGAAGTAAGGGGAGACGACCCGCTACATCAGGTAGGGCATCGTCGACAACCTAGAGCAACCAAGCACGGGAGCTTCTAGAATAAACCACCGAGCAGAGCAACCAAGCTCAAGATCAAGTGGAATTGGATATCTGTATTCAAGTTTGTACTATGTTATTGTTGTAAACGACCACAATTTGAAACCAGTATAATAAGTCTTATTGATTGTTATATTGTAAGAATACTGTGTGATTGGCTACGTATTTCGAGGCACATTCGTTGCGCAAGTCAAAAGAGTTGATTGAATGAATGGTCTGCTAACAATCTGCTGTATTTAGAGAAAGTCAACCTTTGACTATAGAAAAGATCCCAGTCGCAGGGAGGACTTTCGTTCCCCACATTCAGAGGAAAGTCCCCTGTGACACAGTGCCTAATGTTTGTTAGTTTCATTTCCCATTAAAGAAGATGGCTGGATAACCCATATTCAGCTGCAATAGCTTGTCTTCCATAGTGGGTCCAGTTGGATGTTCTGCTCTTTGCGATGAATAAATGAAATGGGATCTTTTACGTGCATGAGCTGTGACTCTCTCACACATGCACGGGACCTCCATTTTATGTCCAATCCAAGGTACATGTGCCTGTATATTCCTTTTTGCTAAGCGCGAGTTCAAAATTGTCAATGAACAGGTGGACCTCTACTGCAAAATAAACAATCATCATAAATCCAAGTCAAATGAGAAACACATGCATACACGGCCCCAAACTAAATTTAGGACTTCTTATAAACTGAATGCAGTTATTTGGAACATGGTTGCCTATTCACGAATTTGAATGACCGACGAGATTCCGTCGCCTGCTTGACATGAATTTGAATGCTCATTGATGAAATGCGTGCTCCTCTCTTAAATTTGAATGCTCCGATAGTGAATTTGAATGTTCCGATGGTGAATTTGAATGTTCCGTGGTGAATTTGAATGCTCCGACAGTGAATTTGAATGCTTGAATAGTGAATTCGAATGACCGGATTTTGAATATGATTGCTGATTCAGTGCTGCGAGCGTGGAATGCGTGAAATCGAATGCTTGAAATAGGAACTTGAATGACAAAAGTATGAAATTGACCGGGAAAACCTATTAGTCCTAGTTGCAATACAATGTACATGAATGAATGCAGACGACATTCTGTAGCCAATTACCACAAAGAACAGGCGATCAGTTGACTTGCTGATAATGAAGGCGAAAGTTATCATGATTGCTTTTATTAGACAAACCTTTTTTTCCCCGCCAGTGACAATTAAAAGTGAAAAAAGAAGAAATATTAAAATGCAATATCACATATGAATACATAATGTACAAAGAATATACATGTATAATCAATTTAGATATTAATCAAATTATATCAATGTTGAAATTAAAAAGCATTATACATAAACTCAGAAAAATCCAGGAGAATGCGATATTCACCACACTACTAGAATTTCCCTCGAGACAAAGAAAATAGAATTCGGTTTTATTGGGAAGCATATCAATATACCGGGTGTCCCAAAAAAAGCGGAACGGTGGATTTTCAGTACCTTGCGGTCTAAAAGTTATATATCCTATGACATCATTAGAAAAAGCATCTTCCGCAGAAGACTATGATACCAAAATCATTAGATTTGGTTCAGTACTTTTTATTCTATGCCAATTTCTGAAAATGCAGCCATTGTCAAATTTCGCCGGATTTTTGCGACTTATGAGATAATAATTTGAGTGCGACACGCGATCCATACGGTGAATATTGTGTAAGCTCGGTGATCCATGTCAACAAAAGATACAGCTTTCACATGGGGCACGGGCCAGGAAAAAAACAGTGTGTGTGTGTGTGTGTGTTTGTGTGTGTGTGTGCGCGCGCGCTCCCAATATGAAAGCGTTATCTTTTGTTGACATGGATCAACGAGCTTACACAATTCACCGTATGGAACGCGAGTCGCACCCAAATTATTATCTCATAAGTAGCAAACACTTTTAGAACGCAAGGTACTGAAAATCCACCGTTCCGCTTTTTTTGGGCCACCCGGAAGAAACATGTATTTCCAGTTTACGTGAGGCATAGATACATATGCTGAACAGTTCGCTACAATAAAGGTTTAAAGCCAAACATATACATCTCGTGTGCTTGCAGAACAGAATGTCGATTTTTGCTCTAATCTGTACACTTTGCATACCAAATGTGTGAAAGAGCCCCATGATAACATCACAATTACCGTTTGGTCATGATGAAAATACAAAATATTAACCATGAAAGGTTCACAGGAATCTAGGCCCTGCTACTTTGAGTTTTAGTGGTAGTACTCTTATGACACGAATGGATCATCACGTACTTCCAGTGTTCTACACACCCACTACTGAATGGAGGAGGGCGTTTCTAAAATACAAGTTAGTATATAATGTCACACTTTTTGATCTCTCTATATACAAAAAGACAACTCGATATCCTGGCAAATCTCCTCAGCCAGATAAATTTCTTGGTTGATCTTTGCGATATATAGCAAGCAAGTTCCAAATGGTGCAAGATGAATGTTAAAATCCTGTCGGATACTATGTTTTAGCTTTAAACAAGTATTTCAGTCATGCGCAGTGCGTGTATGCGGTGTCGGCTCTTTCTCAAGCAATTTGAACAGAAAAGTTTTCTCCGCGAACGGTTTTTTGAATGATCGTTTCAAATTGCTGATTCTTCATTCGCAAATTGACCATATATTTGATAGAGTAGACATGACGAGAGAATAAACCTGCTTTGCTTTATAGGGCTCCAAGCTCACTATACTGAAGCAGAAGAATAGTCATAGGCAAAATAGGTCTTTGATATCTTTAAAAAGAAAGGTCTTTAAAATCAACAATACACAAACAACAACCATAACAAAAAGTAAGAACCAGCTCTTCCGTCATGGCGCTATTTTGTCGCTACAACATGGAGTTCCATTATCCTTCCAATCGGGCCCATCGGAAGTCCTTCGGAAGTCTTCGGCGTCACATCGACCAACCACCTGTGGATGTCGTCGATACATTCGTCCTTCAGATCGTCCGGAATATACTGAAGGTGCCCGATAAGAATTCTGATATGATCTGCATGCAGTAAATGACACGACCCTTTACAGTCATAGCAACTATTGAAGTCATGATATTCAGCCCCGTAACGAGGAGGGGAGGGCTGGCGATCAGGGTCAACTTGAGTAAGAAAGCAAAACCAGAAAACGAAAAAAAAAAAAAAAAGGTGAAGACCTCTTTCAACAAAGTACAAATGCAACATAAGAGTTTGACTTTCTTTTACAGTTTCCTTTTCAAGTTGAATTCCCAAAACAAACAAACAAACAAACAAACAACACTCCAGTTATAGGCGTGCTGTTCATTGTAATAGCTCTGAAAATGATTATACAATCACTGTACACTTTTTTTCCTTTTGTCACAGTTTTATGGCACTAATAAGAGTTAAAATGAATGGCAACATTATACCAGCAAACTAACGCTGCCAAGCAAAATGTTCAAGTCAGGATTTATGATATGTATAGAGCCTTCATAGAAAGAGAAACAGCTACAACGAAACAGTTTGATAATAATTGTTAGTTACATATCGCGTTAATTTTAGAACACTATAGCAAGTTGAATGCAAATTAGCTCCGATAGTCGTTACCCCTTCAGGTTAAAGAAACTGTAGCATTGCAGAGTGACAAAATTTTATCAAATCAGAATGAACTCTTTTAGGGCCCAACTCTATAGGCAATCGAAATTACTATTGAGCCCTTACATTATTATAACGTTTTCTTTATCCCCTTTTTCAGCCTGAATAAGCTTGTATGACTCTAAATGAACATATGTGCTTTTTCATATTATGTAAAGCTTTCATATACTGTTTTAGTGTTTAGTGACAGTGCTAAAGAAAGAATTTGAACGTGGAAACTAGAAAGACGTTGAGGACAAAATCGACTAAAGTTCGGAGTGATATGCAAGAATAATTCAATTCTATATACTTTATTGAATAAAAATGTAATCAAGGTAATAAAGTCAGATATGCCAGTATAACAATTATGAATATAAGGCTGTGAAAGAGAAAAAGGTGTTTTCCGCACGTAACACAAAGTAGAAAAAAAACATCATTTTATGATGATGATTATCACCATCCTTCTCATTCTAAAATGATAAGGATGATGATAATTGTGGTGTGGTGGACATGATAACAATAATACGATCTGTGGAAAAAAAAAAGATTACTATGATTACAGTATTTTATGACGGGATTATTACGTTATTTTTGATGTGATACGTTATACAGTGTATCACATTCTTTATCATGATATCATCAGAATCATCAAATAAATTATATGCTTATACTTCATGATAATAAAGATGAGTAGAAATGGTAGCTTGTTTCTGGCTTTGATTTGAAAGACATTCTCACTTCCAGTATTGCATTCTTTATTACTCCAACAGAAACGAACATGCAACTAAAGAAAAAAAAAGCCCAGTAACGTACAAATTTGAACTGGCTTCTGCGCGATACCTCTGGAATGTATTTCAACAACGCGGCCCTGTCATTAATAATTTTTCGCGAAAGAACCCCCAACACCACACACACACACACAAACACACACACACACACACTCACACAAATAAAATTACACCTCCTTCTCTGGAACGAGCCTTCAGCTTTTGTCTTGTTTCTCGTGTTGTACACTCTTCGTTCGATCGAAGACAACACTGTGAGAATAATAGTAGGTTTTCCCGGCCAATTTCGCACTTTTGTCAGTCCATTTGATAAAAGGTTCATTCAATTTAGCGAAAATCCTCTTCACTGCCCATTCTGTCATTCAAAATTGCAAGTTGGTCGTTCAATTTAGCATTTCGATCAATGAAATTTGCACATGTGCCATTCGAATTCGTAAAACGAGCATTCAAATTGTCACGTGCTCTTCAGTCATTCAAATTCGCCAACACTGGCCGAAAGGGGTATTTCAGTCATTCAATTTCGCGTATGGGCAGGCAAATTCCTAACATGTTCATTCAAATTAACGTCATGTTATTTCTCTTTTGAAAAGGTGATAACATTTAAACGCGTATTTCTATGTGACTTTTTGTTTCATCCACGCACTGTTAAGCAGTAAAAGTATCATATTTTTTACCATACATAACTCGGGTTTGTTGTTCTGTAACGCCCCTTTTCTTTCATACATGTCATTTTAGGCCCACATGTTCCTATACTAACTTCATCTTCTTACAGTCATGACAGCACAAATTAGATACAGACGTATTTCTCAAGAAGACAGAAAAAGAATTATAGAAACATTTGATGATCATAACCTTGACTTCCTAGAACTGGCCGACACACTCGGAATAAAGCACTCAACGGCCAGATAAGTTGTGGCTACATGATGCACTAAATCTTCGGACTGGAAGAATCACTAAGCACATTGAAGAAAAAAAAAAAACCTGTTGCCAAAATCTTTCAAATAAGTACGAAAATATGAAATGTAATGACGCTTGCAAAATAGTAACTGTGTTGACAAAAAAAAAATAAAGAAAGAACCAAAGCATAAACATGCGTGCTAAATTGACTGCAAAAGATGTTAAATTGGATGCCCAAAAATGAATTTGAATGAACGAGTGCGGCATGTCCGTGATCACGTGACTATATCATTCTAAATTGAATGAACGAATAACGAAATGGTGCTAGTTTTACGAATTTCAATTGAAAAAGTGTTAATTAGAATGACGCTAAAGGTAATTTGAATGCTCCAAAATGAATTTGAATGAAGAGATCATAAAATTGAACTACCGAACATGTCATCTACGCTAAATTTTGCTAAATTGAATGCAGCAATTAGGAATTGGACAGAGAAGGAGACCCTAATGAAAAACTGACATGACTGATCCCGCGACTGATGAACGGCTTAAATACCTTTTATGATATCTTCATTCCATTTCATCCACGTGAGGTCACCAGCTCGAGAGGAAACAACTTTAAATCCGACTGATTGAAACATTTTCAAGAAATCCTCTTCGCATGGCCAGTCAGTTTGTTCATGTTCATAGTCCTGAAGAAAGAACGAATTCAGTGAGAAAATGGAAATGTATTAATCTCTTAATTATTGTGCGAGCGTGTACAATCACTTTGAGTATAAATTGAAATTCAATGATTATTTGTCGGTAAAATGTACATTAAATGTAATTTTGGAGAATTTCGTTCTCTAATACCTTTATCTGAATACAACATGTTCCTTTCTGACGCTTAGTATCATCTGTGA
Source organism: Diadema antillarum (assembly GCF_040938485.1). NCBI lineage: Eukaryota > Metazoa > Echinodermata > Echinoidea > Diadematoida > Diadematidae > Diadema > Diadema antillarum. Next base: position 5,976,790 of record NW_027270906.1, on the reverse strand, counting down.
GTACTGAAGGGATCTTGGTCATCCTAAGAATAACGTGCCTGTGCAAACGATTGTTGTTGCTGTGGTGCCCAAGCAAGTTAACCGGACGACTTGCTTATCCATGCCGAGAAAGAAGAAACTGGAAGTTGCACTTTATTCAATTAGATGATGATCGATGGCAGGTAGACGCACATGAAGGAATGGAGACCTCGCAGTTCTTAAATAATACAATAAATCATCTATACAGTTAACAAAAAAAAGATGTAATACATGTATGTAATTATATATGCGTGTGTTTCTTTGTGTAAGACGTATTGTAAAAATACACTTTGAGTATAAATTGAGATACAATGGTTATTTGTCGGTAAAATGTACATTAAATGTAATTTTGGAGAATTTCGTTCTCTAATGCCTTTATCTGAATATAACATGTTTCTTTCTGACGCTTAGTATCATCTTTGAGTACTGAAGGGATCTTGGTCATCCTAAGAATAACATGCCTGTGCGAACGATTGTTGTTGCTGTGGTGCCCAAGCAAGTTAAGAGAGAATGCAGCAATATTAGAAGAACACATCAGTGAAAGTTTGAGGAAAGTTGGACAATCCGTTCAAAAGTTACGAATATTTTAAGTATTTTCGCAGTCACTGCTGGAAGAGAAGACTACTAGAGTGCATGATGTCACATACGTACAACTATATAAGGAAAATAAAAAGAGAATTTCACAAAACTTTACTTTTTGAATAAAGTGCACAGTTCTTCGACTTGCTACTGACGTATGTGAAGGGTAATATTATTCCCCTTGCCTTCTGAAAGAGAGAAGTCGAGTGTTCTTTTTTTATGGGAGAAAAATGGAAATATGCTGAATTTTCTTTATTCTTTCTTTATATCGTTGTACTCATATGACATCACAAGCTATAGTAGTCTTTTCATCCAGCCGCGGCTGAGCAGAAACTTCAAAAATTCATAACTTTTAACGGATTGTCTGATTTTGCTCAAACTCTCACTGATGTGTTCTACTTATATTGCTGCATTCACTCAACCCACCAGAAGCCTTGATTATTCATGCCGAGAAAGAAAAAACTGGAAGCTGTACTTTATTGAAATAGATAATAATCGATGGCAGGTATGGACACACATGAAGTAAGGGAGACCTTGCAGTTCTTAAATAAGGCAATAAATCATCTATACAATTAAAAACATATATATACATATTTATTATATTAGATTATATTACATTATATTATATCACATTATATTAAGTCATATTCTATTCTACTCTACTCTATTATATTATATTATGTTATATTATATTATATTATATTATATCATATTATATTATATTATATTACATTATATTTGTTTCTGTGTGGAAAATGTATTGTAAGCTTCTAAAAAGTACCGTGAGATATGGCCCCCATTTCGGGTGGCCTCGCAACCACGTATCGGCCGTCTCTCCGTATTTACACCTCTTGCCGAGTAGCTGGCAATCAAATTCAATGAAACCGCTCCAGATGCGTCTATGCTTACTCCGCTCGGGTTGTTTGTTGCGAAGAGTTCTGTGAGTACAGTTTGTACTTAGTATTTCTGTGTTACAATAGTATCCTCCGCTCGCGACGATTCGATTCGTACACGTTCATCTGTGAGTGTGTACACGCGCTGTGAAAGTTTTGCTCGCCGTGGTAGACCCTCATCCAATTACTAGTATAGTACATGTATAAATACGTATAAAAACGGGTGAGAGTGCGAAAAACAAGACATACCAAAAAAAAAAAAAATCTGACAAGAAGAAGAGGAGGAGAGAGAGAATCATAAGGAAAGAGATTAAAAAAAAACAATGAATATTTTGTGATAGATCACCAATCATGCCCAACAGTGATCAATATTATTGCGGGTTCCATGGAAGACCACAACTTTATTGGTTTATAATGATGGGGATGAGTAGGCTCCTAATGGGCTACAGTGACCAAAGATTATGTTGTATATAGTCCATAAGTCCAAACATGTTGCGAATTCACGTATTGGCTACAATATATGTGGGGGGGGGGGGGGGGGACTGAAGGTGAAGCCAATCCTGCCCTCCCCCCCCCCTCCCCACCGATATTGAAACGCATATCGACCAATAGGCCTACACATGACGAGTAATGTATAATGTAACACTTTTTCGATCTCCGTTGATTGGTGATTGAAATATTGACAGGAAGATTGAAGGGAAAAGGAGTGGAGAAGAAGCGCATTTTATGGATGGAAAGCTTGAAGGGAGAGTAGTTGAAAGTTATGGAATAGGCTATACAATGGTACATGTACATGTATCAGAAAGTTGTGAAATAACATGATCGCTTATAAATCTATATACATTGTATGTACATGTATTTATTTCTCAGCCTCCAACCCCCTCTGTTATATCTGTTGCTATTAAAGGCCCCTAAATTTATCTTCATACTGATGGTATATTGTTTTGTTTCTCAAACCTGCCCCTCTTTTCTTCATACTACTTTCAAAGACTCACACTGCATATTCATTTTCCGACCTCTCTCGACCTCCCGGTCCTCCTTTTTCAAATGTATATGACTCGTGTATTTTTTCCCTTCCTCGATCACTGCTTGAATTCTCATACAATTTATCTGTTTCTCATACTCTCTCTGTCTCTCCCCTTCTCTTTTTCTCACTTTAAAACTATACAATGTTTGTTTACAAGACCACATTCTCTATAGTCTCTACATTGATCAGTTTGTCTAGAAACATGTTTAGTCAGGGCAAATATGTATGAAGGAAAATTACACCACTATTGCATGAATTCATTATGCATTTTATTCACTTCTTTATGTTCAAGCACTTTTTTATGAAGGTATACTGAGTATACAGATGTAATCTGATCCTCCAATATCCAAGAAGTATATTGCAATACAAATTAGAACTGTCACTCAATGTTGTACTAACACAGTTACTGATATTTGCCATATCTCAAGTCAATTGCTCAAAACCTGAGTGAGTATGTAAATAGATCAACAATTTCTATGATTTTCATTAAAAATACTGTTACCATGGCAACACAATGTTTGACATTAAGAAAAAAATGAAGTTTGCCCAGCTCTATCATAGCTGTCACATGTGCCAAATTTCAAGTCAAATGCTCAAAAACTGAGGGAGTTAATTTAATTCACAATATTATTGTATGATTTAAATTCAAAATAAAATTATGCTGTCACCATATTGTGTCGAGCTCACTAATGTCAATAATATTCGACCACTAATGTGGCTGTCGTATCTTTAAGCTATTTGCTTATTTGACGACAGTCTTCTGCATTTACACTCCCGATCTTGTGCCATAATTCAGTGAGATCATTTATTCCGAATGGTTCCCAATCGACGTGTTCTCTTACTCTTTTCATTAATCTGTACACGTATATCTCAGTTTTATATTCGAATGTACACACTGTATGTTCCATTCTCTTGTAAACAACAAGAAATGACTATTTCGTTTTTGTAATATGATCGATGCAGAAAATTCCTAATAAATTAATTTAAATTTGGATCGTGTAATGTCATAACAACCACTATTATGTCATAAGACGTAGACGACAAATGTCATAATGACCACTAATGTCATAACACGTCGACGACAGATGTCATAGAATAATGACCACTATAATGTCATAACATGTCGACGATAAATGTCAAAATCGGATTAACCACAAATGTCATAACACGTCGACGATAAATGTCAAAATCGGATTAACCACAAATGTCATAACACGTCGACCAAAAATGTCAAAATTTCTATTTTTATTGCAAATGTGATAACACGTCGACGACATTTAATGTCATAACGACCACTGATGTCATAACATGTCGACGACAAATGTCAAAATCGGATTAACCACAAAAATAAATGTCATATGACATAACACGTCGATGACAAAGGTCAAAATATCAATTTTTACTGCAAATGTCATAACATGTCGACGACAAAATGTCATAACGACCATTAATGTCTTAACACGTAGACGACGAATGTCATAATGACCACAAATGTCATAACATGGGACAAATATCAAAGTCGGATTAACCACAAATATCATAACACGTCGACAACAAATGTCAAAATTTCTGTTTTTACTGCAAATGTCATAACACGTCGACGACAAATGTTAAAATCGAATTAACCACAAATGTCAGAATTTCCAAATTTACTGCAAATGTCATAATGCGTCACAGGGGAGGATCCAGGAATTCCGTAAAGGGGAGGCATCTTTACAAAATCAAAGGTTGGCGCAACCTCCTCCTTTTTTGAATTTATCAAAAATAGAGACGGGGAGGGGTGCTGCGCCCCCTTTAGATCAGCGACTGCGTCAGCCACAGGTTAATGGCAAAACCCAATGCTTGCATTACAAGGAGGCGACTTTTCAAAACTATACAAGCTGGCGCAACCCCCTATTTTTTCTTTTTATTTCTGTTGTTTTAACAAAAACAGAAAGGGTCATCAAAAGGGGTGCGCCCCCTCTCAACCCGCGATTTCGTCATCCACAAATGTCAAAACTCATTGCTTGCATTTCATGGGCAGATCCAGGAAATCCGTAAAGGGGAGACACCTTTTCAAAATGAAAGGCTGCTATGGCGCAACCCCCTCCCCCTTATTTTTTTCCTCTCATTTCTTTTGTTTAAACGAAAAAAGAAAGAGAAGAAAGGAGTGGGTGCGGCAGTCTTTACTTTTGCAAAGGCGCCTCGCCTTTACGGAATTCCGTATGATCCGCCCCTGTATAATGTAGCATTGGTTTTGCCATTAACGTTTTTGTGGTCGTGTAACACATCGTGTTATGACATTTGCAGTAAAAATGGAAATTTTGACGACGCAGTCGCGGATCTAGAGGGGGCGTGGCGCCCCTCCCCGTCTCTAATACATTTGCTAAAACAAAAGAAATAAAATTAAGAAAGGGGAGGGGGTTGCGCCAGCCTTTGATTTTGTAAAGGCGTCTCCCCTTTACGGAATTCCTGGATCCTCCCCTATGACGCGTTATGACATTTGCAGTAAATTTGGAGATTTAGACAAATTTTTGTAGTCGATGTGTTATGACATTTGTGATTAATTCGATTTTAACATTTGTCGTCGACGAGGCATGGCATTTGCAGTAAAAACGGACATTTTGACATTTGTTGTCGACGTGTTAAGACATTTGTGGTTAATCCGATTTTGATATTAGTCGTCGACGTGTTATGACATTAGTTGTCGTTATGAAATTTGTCGTCGACGTGTTATGACATTTGCAGTAAAAATGGATATTTTGACATTTGTCGTCGACGTGTTATGACATTTGAGGTTAATCCGATTTTGACAATTGTCTTCGACATGTTATGCAATTAGTGGTCATTATGACATTTGTCGTCGACGTGTAATGACATTGCGAGGTCGTTATGAAATTTGTCGTCGACGTATTATGACATTAGCGGTCGAAATGAAATTTGTCGTCTACGTCTTATGACATAAGTGGTTGTTATAACATTACACGATATAAATTCAAATTAATTAGGAATTTTCTGCATCGATCATATTATTATATTACGATAATAAAATAGTCATTTCTTGTTGTTTACAGGAGAATGGAACATACAGTGTGTACATTCGAATATAAAACTGAGATATACGTGTACAAATTAATGAAAAGAGTAAGAGAACACGTCGATTGGGAACCATTTTTGGAATAAATGATCTCACTGAATTATGGCACAAGATCGGGAGTGTAAATGCAGAAGACTGTCGTCAAAAGCATATAGCTTAAAGATACGACAGCCACATTAGTGGTCGAATATTGTTGACATTGATCGGCTCGACACAATATGGTGACAGCATAATTTTATTTTGAATGAAAATCATACAATGATATTGTGAATTCACTTAAAGGACAAGTCCACCTTCATATACAAGTGGATTGAGTGAATGCAGCAATAATAGAACACAACAGTGAAAGAATGGGGGAAATCTGACAATCCGTTTCAAAAGTTATGAATTTTTAAAGTATCCGCGTAGTCACTGCTGGATGAGAAGACTACTACAGTGTATGATGTCATATGCGTACAACCATAATATAAAGAAAAATAAAAAGAGAATTTCACAGAACTTTACTTTTTGGATAAAGTGCGACTTGTTACTGACATAATATGTTAAGGGTAATATTATTCCCCCTGCCTTGTGAAAGGGAGAAGTCAAGTGTTCTTTTGTTATGCGAGGAAAGTGAAAATATGTTAAATTTTCTTTATTCTTTCTTTATATCGTTGTACTCATGTGACATCACAAGCTATAGTATAGTCTTCTCATCCAGTCTTGAGTGAGCAGAAACTTCAAAAATTCAACTTTTGAACGGATTGTCCGATTTTCCTCAAACTCTCAATGATGTGCTCTACTAAAATTGCTGTATTCACTCAACCCACATGTCTATGAGGGTGAACTTGTCCTTAACTCCCTCAGTTTTTGAGCATTTGACTTGGAATTTGGCACATGTGACAGCTATAGAGCTGTGCAAACTTCATTTTTTTCTTAATGTCAAACATTGTGTTGCCATGGTAACAGTATTTTTAATGAAAATCATAGAAATTTTTGATTCATTTACTTACTCACTCAGGTTTTGAGCACTTTACTTGAGATGTGGCAAATGTCAGTAACTGTGTTAAAGTACAACATTGAGTGATAGTTCTAGTTTGTATATATTACAATACTTCTTGAATATTGGAGGATCAGATTACATCTGTATACTCAGTATACCTTCATGAAAAAAAGTGCTTGAACATAAAGAAGTGAATAAAATGCATAATGAATTCATGCAATAGTGGTGTAATTTTCCTTCGTACATATTTGCACGTGACTGTACCACAAACTGATCAATGTAGAGAGTAGAAAGTGGTCTTGTAAACAAACATTGTATAGTTTTAAAATGAGAAAAAGAGAAGGGGAGAGACAGAGAGAGTATGAGAAACAGATAAATTGTATGAGAATTCAAGCAGTGATCGAGGAAGGGAAAAAATACACGAGTCTTGCATTTGAAAAAAGGAGGAGGTCGAGAGAGGTCGGAAAATGAATATGCAGAGTGAGTCTTTGAAACTAGTATGAAGAAAAGGGGGGCAGGTTTGAGAAACAAAATGATATACCATCAGCATGAAGACAAATTTAGGGGCCTTTAGTAGCAACAGATATAACAGAGGGGGTTGGGGGCTGAGAAATAAATACATGTACATTATATACATACAATGTAGATTTAAGCGATCATGTTATTTCACAACTCTTATGCATGTACATGTACCATTGTATTTTATTCCATAACTTTCAACTACTCTCCCTTCAAGCTTTCCATCCATGCGCTTCTTCTCCACTCCTTTTCCCTTCAATCTTCCTGTCAATATTTCAATCACCAATCAACGGAGATCGAAAAAGTGTTACATTATACATTACTCGTCATGTGTAGGCCTATTGGTCGATATGCGTTTCAATATTGGGGAGGGGGTGTGGGGTGGCGGTAGGCAGGATTGGCTTCATTGATCTTCAATCCCCCCCGCCCCTCCTCACATTAGGGGCCTACTCATCCCCATCATACACCAATAAAGTTGTGGTCTTCCATGGAACCCGCAATTATATTGATCACTGTTGTGCATGATTGGTGATCTATCACAAAATATTCATTGTTTTTTATCTCTTTCCTTATGATTCTCTCTCTCCCCCTCTCCTTCTTGTCAATTTTTTTTTTTTTTTTGGTATTGTCTTGTTTTTCGCACTTTCACCCGTTTTTATACGTATTTATACATGTACTATACTAGTAATTGGATGAGGGTCTATATTACGGCGAGCAAAACTTTCACAGCGCGTGTACACACTCACTGATGAACGTGTACGAATCGAATCGTCGCGAGCGGAGGGTACTAGAGTACCACAGAAATACCAGGGAGGTGACCTCCCTGGAAATACTCACAGAACTCTACGCAACACACAACCCGAGCGGAATAAGCATAGACGCATCAGGAGCGGTTTCATTGAATTTAATTGCCAAAAGCCACAGGCTTGCGTGTAAATAAAAAAATGCGCCGACTGGAGGTCACACCAGAGGAGGAAACGCCCTCCTGGTTTCAGGCAGCGGAAAATATTCTGCAGAACTTTTCGCTGATCTCCGCACCAGTGCAGCATGCAAAGGCTGATGATCTTGTCGAATTTCTCCTCCCATCCCTGACCGAAGGAATGTGCGTCAGCGATGACAAAGTCGACATTTGGGACTGTGTGTTTCTGGTTGGCCACAGAAATCATACCTGGCGATAGGTCGATTCCTTCAGGATGAGTATATCACGACAAATAGATATTGTAATGCGTCAACCATTACAGCCCTTATACATCACAATTATCCTATGTTCATAGAAATAACTCAAGCAAGGAAAACCCAACTGAAAAACAAACCCATGGATACGTTTACATAATTACAATAAAGATCTCACTCGGTCAGTATGACTAAAATTACGGATTCGTTGTCGAAAATGATTGCAGTCAAAGTTTGGGCAAGGGTAGTTAGTCTCTAAATGGAGAGTAAATTTTGATGATCTTACGGCAATTAGGACCCGCCCGCAGAATACTGCAAAAATTACAAGACCGAAATTAAATAGTTTTGTTAATTTTGCATTTTTTTTTTGTTTTAACATGACATGATATGAAGCTCAGAAAAAATATTTTGGATTCCATTATTATGCATCGCCGCTCCTCCTACCAATATAAATCGTAGCGGCTAATGATCGATCAGGATCAAAAACCAAGCAAGACCCTCGTGAGACAGAGTTGGCACTGTACTGTTCTCTCACCAAAGTTGTTACCATAAACGACGTGCATACGTATACCTGTGACAGATTTGACACGAGATGCGATCTCCCCGCACGCCGTTCCCGGCCCGCACCCGACATCAAGCACCTCGTCGCTGAGGCTGAAGTCGAAATCTTTGAGCACGAACTTCCTAATATCACTCTGAGCACCACCTTTCTCGCTGTTATCCAGGTACGCTTGACCACCGGTGGAATCCCAAGAGTTCATTGCGACTTCTGATGAGTGGACAACCTTCTCTGTCGGAAAGCTAGTGATAAAAGAATGTATTTGTGACGTCTCCTTCGTTGATACAAGTTTGGCTACACAAACAGCGTTAAGTAATCAATGGCAAAATGACTGCAGCAACTACTTTTATTCAGTCAAGGACCTGAAGAATGATTCTGCCATGATTCGCCTTAATTAAGGGGGTAAACGCTGCTTTTTTTTAGTACAAATGTCCTACTTTGCATAGATGTTCCTTATGGCAATTGAATAATTTTCATCAAAGAGACACTCGGTATCTATGCAAATAAGCCTTAATTGGCATAATTTGTGCAAAAATACATTCTTTTTTAATACATGTGCATCCAGCAGAACACCTAATTTGGTTGAAGTAGTCTTTAGAGTATGTGGAAAACATTCCTGCAAACATTGATTTCATAGAATAGCTATATTTGTTTGAACTCACCCATCCAATACTCAAGTCCATCTACATACGTACAGCTAGATAGGAGACAACCTCCAGGTCTTCAACTCTGATAACTGTGATTATGCTCTGACAATAAACATATACAAATATAATGAATACACGCATATCAGTGCATATTACGTAACTCAAGGCCTCCTCTCTGTGCCAGCATAGAACGCATGTACAGACACTAGATAAATCCACAAGTAGTTACATCACAATAAAATCAAATATACAATGCCCTGCACCTCTCAGAAAATAGTGCAATGCTTGGTCATCTCACAATCCATAATTTCAACTAGAACCTAGAAAAGAGTACATGGCATATTTGTTTTGTATCCTACTATACAGAAAAATCCAGACTAGACCGATAAATCTGCCGCTTGTTCGGCGGCCTACTGTACGATCGATCGGTATGAAGACGGTCGACGCCGTCCCTTACCATTATTTATTCTGCTTTTTAAATGTCTTTGAGACCGATAAATCTGATAAATCTGCCGCTTGTTCGGCGGCCTACTGTACGATCGATCGGTATGAAGACGGTCGACGCCGTCCCTTACCATTATTTATTCTGCTTTTTAAATGTCTTTCCTATAAATAGGGAACTGAGTAAATGATATTACAATGTTTAGTGCATAAGGCCTTTAGTAGACACATCACAAGAATTTCTATATCTCCTGGTAGGTAGTTTCGTAAAAATTTTGTCTTGATGAAGGAGAGCATGATTTCGTCATAAACGAACGTAGATACTGAGGTATCCTCTCGGATGATACAGGAGAGAGAGGTTGCAACTGATTGTCACTTTATAGAGTAATTCATTTCTGGTAGTTTTTAGGGGTGCATGGGGTCTGATATTCGTATCGTGACGCCGTAGAAAGACGTATATTTATCATGCCAATCGTAAAATTATCCTGATTCTCAACAATCTGTCATTTCCCACTGTTGATAACATTGGTTTCCGCCTGTTCGAGGGTACATAAGTGATATTCGGCTGTGAAACTACCTTTAATAGAGCAACAGTTGTTCGAAAGTCGCGATTAACAAGTCCACTAACTCGTGCATGCTGTATACATGTACGCATTTATGTCATATACATAATATACATCATATTCTGTCAGGGGTCTCTGGTAGTCTAATTTGGTGCCATGCTCACTGTTTGTCCTAAGTTAAAAGTGAGTGATTACTGTCGCATATATGCCCTACCCACTGTCGAGCTGTATAACTACGGAATGTGTACAATATGTCGTATAAGCTGTCATGGGTGTGTCTGTGTGTGTGTGTGGGGGGGGGGGGTTGGTTATCTCAGGAAAAACAATTTTGCTAGTCTACATATTATAGAAATAAAGGTAATCCTTGACGCACATTTTGGCAAAAATTGGCTTATTCGCTTATCTATTCACTGTTCTTGTGTCTTTGGATTAAAGGGGAACCCTTGTATACCAGTGTGACAGGTTTGTAGAATCATCTCTAGCGATCTCAAGCCGACTAATGTTAACAGTCTAAATGTCTTGTCCAGGGGTCTAGGGCAATTGCCCCCTGGGTAATTACCCCGGACCCTTCCCCTGGCCCTAATCTTAATCCTGAACCTAATCCTAACCCTAACCCAAATTCCTAACCCTATAAACCTAAGCCTAACCCTAATCTTTACTCTAACCTCACCACTAACCAGTATTTTGCCGGGGGGGGGGGGGTGTAATTGCCCTCTGGGGGTATTTGCCCGGATACGCTTGTCCAGCATTGCCCCACCTGACTGTAAGTAGCTATATAGCAGCACAGAGCGTCTCGGACAAAGTCAGGACAGCCAGCATCCATGGTATGGCTCCCAACTCAAATCAAGGAAAAAGCTTTCTGGAGCCTTGCATGCTTTGCAGCATAGCATGCGCGCATCTTTATTTATCTATCTTTTCTTTTGATATAGCTATTACAGAATTGTTTGGGAAATATTGTTAACTACCCACAGTTAAAGATATTTTGGAGAAAAGAAAAAGACCCATATTTCAAGGAAGTTTTGGGGGATTTTTTTTTTCAACGAGCTGAACCCCGAAAATGTACCTCTTTCGCGTACTAAAAATCGGGAACGCGCATGCACTATTCAAGATGACCACGGGAGTGGGCCGACGTCGCGCCACATCCAATTTCTTTGTATGATGAGATCATTTTTTATATTAATATATCTTTAATTATTCATAAGAGGCCTTTTTGTCAAAGAAATATTCTATCCAAAAGATCTGTTTGCTCTTTACCATTGAGTTATTTTATTCAGTTCTACATTTATTATACCAACTAATGGATTGGAATTTTTGAATGAGAGAAGAAAAGATTAGAATCACCTGCAAATAACATAAAGGAGAGAACATTGAGGAACTTTAAAATCATTCATATAAATAATAAAAAGTAACTATATTTGTTGTTAAAAAGACCTGTTTTCTGTCTTTCAAATAATTTATGAACCACTTCAAGGCCTTTCCGCCATAATGGTTAAGTTTACATAAAGAAGAATGTCATATTTATTCGTGTCGAAGGCCTTGGAGAGGTCAAGAAAGATGTCTCCAGTATGGTGGAACTTATCAATGGCCCGAGAAACTTTTTCAGTATAAGATAGTACATGTATTGCATCTGTTTGTTTGTTTGTTTTTTTTTTTTGGGGGGGGGGGGAATCCAAATAGATATTTTGACCAAATATCGTTCTTATTGGATAAATTCTATAACTCAATGGTATGTTATCTTTTCTAATATTTGAGATGATATGCAAAAGTGAAATAGGTGAATAATTGTTCAAATTTTCTTGATTATGTATTTCTTTTAACTAACATTGGAACTTTTTTGAAACTTTCATACCATCCGGTACCTGCCCTTGTAACATTAGTTGATTGAAAATATAAAACAGATGTCCAACAAAATAAAATTCATATTTTTAAAATGTATATCATCAATATGTCTTCACAACCAGAACTTCTTATATTATTGTACTTTAGAATGAAATTCAGTGCAGGCATGGGAGACCACACGCACACACATGCAAACACACACACACACACACACACACACAAACACATACATATACCATACACACAGGCTTACGCGTGTGTACACAAAGAGTTTCAAATGCTGGCACAGTTAATTTTCACATGAGCATATTTTGAAGAAGTTTGTACAACGCCACCTAAATTTCTTTCCTATAGCATCACTAAAAATTTTAAGATCAAACATTCATGAACACTTACTTATACATGTATCAGTAACACGGGGGGCCTTTCTATGAGGGTAGAATTCACCTCAAACGGAGATCACGAATTCGGAAATCACGAGGTAGAGGTATACAAATGGCAAGGCTGACTTCTTCACACTCTTTAATTGAACCTAAATCTCGCTGGACATAGTAGCTATAATCTATTATGTCACTGCAGCTGTACAGCAAGCAAGACACTGTTCAGGTTTTGTTTGGTTTGTTTTGTGGCTGTCTGAGTTTATTTGGGGTTTCATTATCATTCCTGGAATATATCAAGGTTGCGTTCTCCTGAGAAGTCTTATTGCCAGACTGTCATATTACTTGTTAATCATATTTGCTATTACAACTAGAAAAATAATGGAAATTGACAAGAAAAGGACTTTTAAAGTGGAACTATGTTTTGTCACTTTTAATGCTCTCGACCAATCAATGAATCGGAAATTATTTGTATATGATATGAAAGCACATATATAACAATATTTCACCTTTTGCTTTGTATAAATATATATAAAGAATGCACATTTGGAAGTCATGACCGAGTACTACAGTACTTTATGTACCAGTACCCTATAGATCGCGTACAACGCACATGTAGCAATGTAGGTCTACATGTAATGTACGTGTTCTCGCTCTCACCCGCCTGTGCGTACTTGCGCCTACATTTAGGCCTACGTGCTTAGGGCATTGCGCAAGATCGGATCACTGCATTAATGCCTAGCTCTCTGTGTAGATAGCTCTGAACAGTACCTGGTGCTCTTAGAAAGGGATCGATAAACAAATAAAGATAAGCATGCATACCGGAAAAATACAAAATTGTGTTTCGAGAAGAAAAGAAGTGAGAGGTCCACCAAAAATCATCCTTGCATACATGTACTATGAACCACTCAAAAGATTCTTATGAAAATACTTATTTACAAATACTTAGCAGAAAAAATAATAATCTAAGATAGGACGGAACAAAAGAGGAGAAACACAACAAAATTACATGACTTGACTAAGTGGTATGCCATTGAAAGAAATGTGGCAAAACAGAATAAATGGAGAGAAACGAAAGAAAGAAAGAAAGAAAGAAAGAGAACGCCTACACGAATGCCCAAGCTAGGTGCTTCGGACAGCTGGTCGCTGCACGCAGCTGAGCAAGGATTATGCAAATAAGATGGCCTATTTCATTACGCAATAATAAATTCAATGATTGATGATGAACCTTGAGGTTCTTTAGACCCGATAGTGAGGCAGATATCCTTATCATGCTCTTACGTAATACGACAGCTGCTGTAGTCATTAAACCCTGGCTTGGCCTCCAGGTTTGTCACGCCTGAGCAGAAAGTTAATTTGCAATGGACAAATACTTCGACTCCTAACTCTCAAACGAAGAATCGTTAGGGGGTATAGCACCCCATCAGCTTCGTTAAAGTGGGGTCTCGCCTCAAACGAGGGATTGACGGCATGGCTTATGAATAATGAACATTTCAGCGAGAATTTAACAAAAAGAATTTCAACCTGCGCTTACAAGATTATTTGTTTTCGTTTCCAAATCCTAAATTCCCAAATCTAGGGCCAGTGTATATAATGTACCCTAACAAAAAAGTCCTGTGGTACTCCCTGTGGTACTTGTCGGTACCACACAATGTACCACACACTTGTAATGTAACCACAGGAACTGTGTGGTACTGTACCACAGGCTTGTAGGGTACTCCCTGTAGTACTTGTCAGTACCACACAATGTTCCACATAAATAAATGTTACCACAGGAACTGTGTGGTACTGTTTTACAGGCTCATGTGGTACTCCCTGTGGTACTGGTCGGTACCACACAATGTACCACACAAATATATGTTAACACAGAAACTGTGTGGTACTGTGTCACAGGCTCGTGTGGTACTCTGGGATGTACCACAGGGCAGTACCTCAGGACATTACCACATGAAAGTACCACAAGACAGTGCCACAAAACAGTACCACACGAATTGTCCTGTGGTATTTTGAGACGTACCACAGGACAGTAACACAGGAGCTGCCCTGTGGTATTTTGGGACGTATACCACAGGACAGTACCACATGAATTGTCCTGTGGTATTTTGGGACGTACCACACGACTTGTTCTGTGGTATTTTGGGACGTACCACAGGACAGTACCACAGGGCAGTACCACAGGACAGTACCACAGGACAGTACCACAGGAAAGTACAACAGGATAGTACCACAGGACAGTACCACACCACTTGTCCTGTGGTATTTTGGGACATACCACAGGACAGTACCACAGGAATTATCCTGTGGTATTTTGGGACGTACCACAGGACAGTACCACAGGACAGTACCACAGGATAGTACCACAGAACAGTACAACACGACTTATCCTGTGGTATTTTGGGACATACCACAGGACAGTACCACAGGGCAGTACCACAGGACAGTACCACAGGAAAGTACCACAGGACAGTACCACACGACTTGTCCTGTGGTATTTTGGGACATACCACAGGACAGTACCACAGGAATTATCCTGTGGTATTTTGGGACGTACCACAGGACAGTACCACAGGACAGTACCACAGGATAGTACCACAGAACAGTACAACACGACTTGTCCTGTGGTATTTTGGGACATACCACAGGACAGTACCACAGGACAGTACCACAGGAAAGTACCACAGCACAGTACCACACGACTTATCCTGTGGAATTTGGGGACGTACCACAGGGCAGTACCACAGGACAGTACCACAGAACAGTACCACACGACTTGTCCTGTGGTATTTTGGGACATACCACAGGACAGTACCACAGGAATTGTCCTGTGGTATTTTGGGACGTACCACAGGACAGTACCACAGGACAGTGCCACAGGAAAGTACCACAGGATAGTACCACAGGACAGTACCACACGACTTGTCCTGTGGTATTTTGGGACGTACCACAGGACAGTACCACACGAATTGTCCTGTGGAATTTTGGGACGTACCACAAGACAGTACGACAGGAAATCCTGTGGTAATTTTCGACGTATACCTCAGGTGACGAACGGTACCACAGGAAGATCATATGGTACTGTTCCACACAGAAGTACCACACAGCAAATTAAATGCGTAATATCACACAGTCGTGCCCCATAGCAATACCACACAACAATACCACACATATGCAATAGGAAGTACCACAGAAAAATACCACAGGATATTTTTTTTTCTTGACATTTTATACCAGAGGACTATCACATCAGGAGAATATCAAACAGCAGTACCACACAGGAGTACCACACAGGAACATTTTAAGGCAGAACCAACTGAAATAATAAAAATATAAACAAAAAAGCACATGTTAATATTACTAAATTAATCTATAAATGAGTTATGCTGTGAATTATAGCAATTAGTTTGCCATTACTTAACCTGTCCTATACTCCTACAGTATTACCTATTTAGTGAAAGTGCTAATGTAAAGCGTGAGAAATTTCATAAGGACTTCTGTGGTACTCCTGTGGTACTCCTGTGGTACTCCTGTGGTACAAATTTTTACATAGCTCATGAATATTCATAAAAAGCACTCTAGATTTTAGAAAATACATTAATGACTTAAAAAGTCAAAGTATTAATGATGGGACTTACTTTGAACTTTATGAAAGATTGTCTAATTATGTTATGTTATTCCCAATATCATAGATATTGTTATGAAAGTGTAATTTCATATCTTGATGATAAAGTATAATCTAGTTAGTAACCATGCCTTAATGCTTTAAGGATAGACGGACATACGGTCGATGGCTACCTAGGAATAGCTAGGATATGACTATATAGATCTATTATAGGACTACAATGGCACTTGGCCATTAGACTTTCGTTTGAGGTTTAGGAGTAGGATAGGTTATTAAGTAGGGTCATGTTTGTCCTGAAACCCATCACTAACCTATCAGGAATATACCTTGATATGTGGCTAAAATTCTCCCAGATTTTTTTTTTTCGATCTATCCTGTGTGGTACTCTCCTGTGGTACCATGGTAATACTGTGTGGTACTGCCCTGTGGTAATGCTGTGTGGTAATGATCAACCTGTGGCACTGTCCTGTGTACTGTCCCAAAATACCACAGGACAGTTCCTGTGGTACTGTTCTGTGGTACTAGTCCTGTGGTACTTCCCTGTGGTACTGCCCTGTGGTACGTCCCAAAATACCACAGGAATTCCTGTGGTACTGTCCTGTGGTACTGTTCTGTGGTACCGGTCCTGTGGTACTTTCCTGTGGTACTGCCCTGTGGTACGTCCTAAAATACCACAGGAATTCCTGTGGTACTGTCCTGTGGTACGTCCCAAAATACCACAGGACAATTCCTGTGGTACTGTCCTGTGGTACTTTCCTGTGGTACTGTCCTGTGGTACCCTCCTGTGGTAATTACCACAGGAGTACCACAGGACTTTTTCGTAAGGGTATTCTGAGCCACTGAAGTTCTCAGGAAGGGTAAATGAAACTCATTAGATTGCGTAGTGGAGTGACCTCAGCGATCACTCCAAAGTCCTCGAGTGATCCCTGAGGTCACTCTAAAATGAGCGAAAATGAACACTTTCACTAATAATTCACTCCAAGTTCACTCTAAATTCATTCTTTCTGTTAATTACTCCTTCAAATGTAAACATTTTCACCGAATTTTTTTAAGAGAGTATATTTAGTAATAATGGATCTGACTGGGAAGAATGATACGAAGTGCCCTTTTGTAAAGATAATAGTTTATCTAGTAAAGTTTGATGGGCGTTCTCCCATGCTAAAATTCCGTAATTAAGATAAGGTAGTATATCACAAAATAATGTCAACAAAGAGAGGAACGGAATGTGAAACTTTCATCTGTTAATGATACCAATATCGCGTGAAATTATTTTACTAATGTTAATGATATGAGGCCTCCGTGAATGTTCATCGTCTACTATGATACCGATAAATTTTAAATGAGATACACGTTATAGCTGAGTGTCATCAAAATAATATCTGTGCGTACAGCTTCTGTGGCATTGTTATACTTATTTTTTTTTTGAAGATACGCTGTAGACTGATAATCATTAACCCTTATCCACCGAGTCACTTTTTGTCAATTTGGAATCAACAGTGTGTACGAGGGTAACTGGGTTTTGTGGGCAAAGAAAATATTTGAATCATCAGCAAAAAGTATGAATAAGAGTATGTCAGATGATCCTCAAAAGCAATAAACATGAATAATGAAAAGTAAAGGTCCTAATAGGCTACCCCGCAAGTGGAACGCCACATTTATAAAATTCGAAACTTGAGTTGTTCTCAGTCAGAGAAGCGTCTTGTTTCCGGTTTTGCAGGTAACTCTTGAACCACTCCAAGGCCTTCCCTGGTATACCAAAAGTGAGACAATTTTAGAAGTAAACTTTCAGAATTAGTTGTATCGAAGGCCTTGGAAAAGTCAGGGAAGATACCAGTAATATGAGAATGATTATCTTTGGTATCAAACTTCAAAAGAGCGTGAATGGTGATATGTTTCAGACGAAACCCAAATTGAGAATTTGCATGAACATGAAAATAGGAAAATTAATTGTTCTTGTGAATATCAACTTTTCTAAAGTTTAGGTAAGGACGAAAGCATAGAAATGGGTCAGTAATTACATAACATATCAGAATCATCTCCTTTTTTAGATAAAGGGTAAAACTTACCTGTTTTCATAAGAGCCACATAAAAAACACCACCTGATATGAATTTACTAAAATATGTGAAAGTGGATCCTCAATTAAAGATATAACCCACTTTAAAATAAAATTGTTTTTATCTTCATAACCGGCACTTCGTTTATTATTCATTGCAGTCACAATCTTGTCTTTCATTTTCGCAGTTGGAGCCAAAAAAAAAAAAAAAAAAGACCTACAATTGGATTGACCTATACTAGAATTTTGAAAAATGCGTATTGAGACTGTGGTACTTCTTTTGCTAGATTCTATGAAATCATTGAAAAAAAAACATTTGCCATAAATCACGGGGATCTGCTAAAGTTTTTTTTTTTTTCAAATAATTAAATCTTACTTTCTTTAATATTTGATTTTTTTTAAATATATTAATGGCCTCTTTTGATACCTTCCATATTATATTCTTTATGTCATGATTTTATCTATCTAACTTAATCGTGTAATATTTCCTTTTTTTCCGTCTGAATGAGTAAAAATACTTTAATCCCAATTCATACCATGTGTGTTTATTTTTTGACTCTCAGGTTTCTTTCATTTGAAATTTATGATATTGTTTTTTTTTCCTACTAATTGAGCAAAGAGGAGATTTGAAATCCATGGAAGTTTAGGGGATTTTCAATTTTTAACTGGCTTATCTATTAATTTTAGCATATCATAATCATCAAAATATATTTTTTAATTATCCCTTTGAAAACAGTTTTTTCTTTTTGAAAAAAGTTATCAAAAGATACGCTTACGTTTAATTTTTCTCAAGAGGGAGAAGATAAAAAAGTAAGTCAATCAACCCAGATGACAAATTAAGGGCATCATGAAGGTGTTATAACCCACCGTTCATGATCATTTGACCATGACACGGCAAAAAATCACAGCAGCAATAATAATAATAATAATAATAATGAAATAAAATAAAATAAAATAAAAGGACAGAACGGTATGGTGATAAGAAATTGTCTTTTTGACCATAATCAAACACGAACGACAGACAGCACAAAGATGCTTCGATTTGGTGCGACAAGTCGTAAAAACTGTGATGTGTTCAGATCTGACAAACAAAATGATATGCATATCGCAATTTCATGGTGGATATTAAATTGTTAGAACAAAAAGAAAGTATTACATTTTTTTGGATTGGTATAAATGAAAATTGAAAATGGAACGTTCATGTGCGATAAGATTTAAATGTAGGTATACTTCATAAGCTAAAGTTTCGTATTCAATTAAACACGATTTTTATTCCAAATACTCCATTTTATTCAATTTCATTCATGCTTTATTACTCTTCGACACTATCGTACATCTCCTATTGAAACATTGTTTGGGCAACCTCAAAACGTCACAATGGTAACACTTTTACACAAGAAAGCTGAACTTACTTGCATTACAGGTTTCCAGGATTATTCAGATTCGCCTGATTAAAAACACTCAAGGTAAATCACATATATCCTTTTGGGAATTCCCTTTGGGGAATTCACTCTTTATGTTTCGCTTAAATAACGGTCAAATACCGTATTCGGTTTTTTTCCTCTTTATTTCAGTCGAACGAGGACATACACTCGTATCCTAAAAGAGAATGTCACAAATTTCATTTTCACAGTCCTGAAACGATGATGGTGCCGAAATCTACACGCCGGACGGGATATTTGTAACTGTACTCCTTATGACATTTCTTGTCTATTTTCGTTGGCTATGTATTGCCTAATAAGGAATGCTGTAAAAACAATAAAGCTCTCTGGGTATCAAAGCTCTATCATAATTATGTATATGCATGTGTAATGTACATAAACTTCCTTTTTTTGTAAATATTGCCGCACTCAATATCTTACGAAACTATATGACCGACCATGACTTGGCATTAAAAACTGACCATCTGCAGGCACATACTAGGCGCCAAACAAGGGGGGCATTCCGCGAGTCATACAGCTCACGAGAACAAGGCGCAAGAATCCGAAACAAAGGTAAATAGGCCTATGAGCTGCATGTATTACTGTCTTGCGCGATGGATCTATTTAGTAGCTACGATGTGGAGTTCCTCTACCCTTCCGGCTGGGCCCATCGGTTCTCCTTCAGACGTCTTCGGCGTCACATCGACCAACCACCTGTGGATGTCGTCGATGCATTCGTCCTTGTCGTCGTCTGGAATGCACCGAAGGTGCCCGACAAGAATTCTGATATGATCTGCATGCAGCAAAAGACACGATATTATATTACAGGCAATATGTGACCGTGCATCACAAAACGAGGACTGAGGACTAAAAATAGGTGAAATGGGTCAACCTAGCCGATCTTGACTTTTTCATATTTTCTAAAAGAGCAATTCTTCTTCAACATTATACTAAAATTTGGGTTCATATAATGGGCAGGAACATGTGTTTTTTTTAGCAGTTTATCTCGAACATTTTTTTTTTTGGTAGAATAGTGTGATTAGGTGTGTCTTTAGAGTCCACTTTTCATTTCTTAAAAACCTTGTACACACTCTTCACTTTCAACTCTAATAACTTTTGAAAAAAAAATAATGCTACTGCTTTGAAAGTTGGCATTAGTTATGGACAGAATGTGTTAATAAGGCATGCTCAATTTCAGATTAATTTGATAATCCCTTCATTGTTGTTACTCCGGCGGTTTACATCCTGTTTTTTGTCCCATTCATTGCACAGCCAGCATGGCTTGGTGAATATTAAGCGCTTGAATAGACACTGTAGTTCAGAGCTTCTTTTTTGAGTTCACACTTTTCCTGAGTGTGTGCTTTCTTTCTAATATTTAGATAGGTTAGGAGAGTCTATTTGATTTGAGTTATACATCACTCTAAAGCTTAGAGTCCGCTCTTTCAGAAAATGTTCTTAACTTAAATTTCATGTTTAGCGACTTTCTGTTTGTTTTGTGATACAGGGTCACATATTATTTCACGTCAGTATATTCATTCCCGTAAATAATAGGAGGAGACGACCAGTCGGGCAGGGACCACTTGAGATACAAAACGAAAACCGAAACCGAAAAAAGAGGTACGACTTCTTTCCGAACGTACAAATGCATCAGAAGAGTGCTGGTCCCTTGGAAAGATTCACCTTTTTAAAGTTGGACCCCCTAAGGAAAAAAAAAATCCTCCCTGTACAGGCCTGGTTTTCATGGTAATTCTACAAACAAAAAATGCTATGTTATATATTAATTTTATCCAGCTTTAACGACCATCAAAATGAATGGCAAAAGCACAGAAGCAAGCTAATTCTGACAAGCAAAATGCTGAAGACATAATTTAAATGTAGAGAACGTTTTAGACAGAGATACAACCACAACGAAACCGTTTGATCATAATTGAAAGAGAAATGCCATAACTGAAGGCTACACAATGAACGCAAATAAGCTCTAAATAATCGTTATCTCTTTGAATGTAAGAAACTGTATTGTTGCAGAGCATCATAGTTATATTAATTCCATAAAGGTGTTAAGGACAAAGCCGTGCTCGTGCTCGGAGTGGTATGCGGGAACACAAGTACTGAATCAAAAAAAAAATGTAAGTAAGGTACTAAAGTAAGGTATGTCGTCATGAATAAGGATGTTAAAGAGGCCTTGTCCATTTCTGGTAAAGAAAATAATATTATGCAGACCAAGGAAACTAATTCACGGGGATGATAAAAGTGATGATGACGGTGGTTGTTATGGCAGTGGAGATTGTAATAAAACCTTTAATGGCATTACTATCATCGATTTTTGTTAAGAAATCATAACGTTATTTTGATGTGTCATATCAACCCGAAAAAAAAATCGTCAGAGTCATTATCAATATTTTTTGCTAATAATAATTGCAATAATGATGACAATGATGATAGAATATGAAAATTATGGTGATAATTATTGATGATAATCGAAACATTGATAATGACAATAATAACGGTAATGATAAGGCCTTCTTTATCCAGGGTAACCTTTTCATTGTTTCCACTGGACCCCCATGGAAGAACAAAAGTATCATAATAATGAATTTGAAATGGACAATCCATCCATTTTGTAATCTTTCTTTGATTCATGAAGGATTTTTGTATTGCCCTGCGTATTTTGAGCGTGAAATACAGAATTCAAACAAACAAACAAACCACTGCTCTACCATACAGGGCCCTACGATTTCACTAAAGCGTTGCCAAATACATGTATACCCATTTATACATCTGGATAGAGAGGGACATGGTGGGTAAAACTACGGACGTAAGCATTGGGCAGAAATCTAACTCAGATCCTCCGATTGGGCACATTGGGACTCTTATCTACTTTGCATGCCTCTGCAGCACACTATATTGTGATAAACGTTGTGCTATAAAAGAAGACAACACTCTGGTAACACAACGAGAGAATGATAGTATGGAGCAACACATCCTAACTAATTAGAATACTGATGAACTGCATGTTTTGAATTATACCTTTTATGAAAGTAGCATTCCATTTGAGCCACGTGATGTCACCAGCTCGAGAGAAAACAACTTTGAATCCCACTGACTGAAACATTTCCATGAAATCGTCTGCGCAAAGCCAGTCAGTTTGTTCGTAGAGATAGTCCTATGGATGAAAAAAAAAAGAGTTCAATGAGATAAAAGAAACTCATTAAGCTCTACTTAATTGTACAAGAGTGTACCGTCATAATTGAGATTAATGGTTCCTTTGAACCTCTTGTTAAAACGCTAATCAAATCTTATTTGACGAAAATTATACATATCAAACATATTATGTTCTACCTTTATATAACAAGTTCCTATTTGATTTACCCATCGAACGCACATTTTGATTGATGATGGGATCTTAACCTAGCTGTTCACGGTATTCTAACGTACCTGTGTAAGGAAGTATCGTTGAGACCTGCTTCTTTATGCCGAGTTGTGCTTTATTCAGGTAGAGCACAAGGAGTGGCAGACAAATACATACCGGCAGAAATGGAGGCTTTGCAGTTCTTAAAAAAGACAATAAACTAAGTATCAATACAATCAGAGAATTTAAAAGAGGTAATGCATACTGTACAAACATCTCTCTCTCTCTCTGTATAATATATATTATATATATGTATATATATGTACATAATATATATATATATATATATATATATATATACTTGCATATATATATATATACTTGTATATAATGTATAATCCACATACATAAGCTTGGAAAAAATTAATATACCTTGAGATACGGCCCCCATTTCGGGTGATCTCGCAGCCACGTATCGGCTGTCTCTCCGTATTTACACTTCTTGCTGAGCAGCTGAGATTGGAGAGCGAACCACAGGAGGAAACGTCCTCCTGGTTTCAGGCAGCGGAAAACATTCTGCAGAACTTTTTGCTGATCTTTGCACCAGTGCAGCATGCAGAGGCAGATGATCTTGTCGAATTTCTCCTCCCATCCCTGACCGAAGGAATGTGCGTCGGCGACGACAAAGTCGACATTCGAGGCGGCGTGTTTTTGGTTGGCCACAGAGATCATACCTGGAGATAAGTCGAATCCTTCGGGATGAGGAAGATATTAAGAAATATAGATGATATCAGAAAATATGGATAATAGGATGATGCTACAACCATATAGCCCTATAGCCCTTCTACACAATATAATTATATTTTATGTTGATAGGAAAGACTTCCGATAGAAAAAAAACCCACCAACAAACAAACAAGCAAACGAAAAATAAACCGAAACACGTATGCAACTACAGTTACAGTGTATATAAATAGGCCTATCCTGTTAATAGACAGTAAATTTCAATGATTTCTGACGGCAAGTAGGAATAAATCACGGAAATTGCAAAACGCTGAATGACCAAGATGGACATATATAATTATATAAATATAATATAAATATAAATATATAATATATAAATATATGAATATAAATATATATATATATAAACGTTTGTTGGTTTAATTTTCCATCAGAGAAGATAGTTGGATAACCTCTATTCAACTGCCTTAAAGCGGGTTTACCATGGGGTCCAACTGAATTTGAGTTGGAACCACTTCATCGGGTTATGCACCCTGCTCTTTGCGATGAATGAGTGAAGCGGGGTCTTTTTACGTGCTTCAGTTTTATATATTTCTCTCACACGTGGGACCTCCATTTTGTGTCCTATCCAAGTGACATCAAGGTGTACTTGATGAATATGACGTTACATGACGCATAACATAAAGATTTAATTGGGATACCATAGCATCCCCGCCCCTCCTGAATGGCAGCATGCAGATCTTATTATACGACTGTAAAGATCAGATTCTAAACCAAAGAGGGCAATAGATATACTCAAGACAGAGTCATCACGACAGCTTCACCATTATAGACTCTTCATCTCTTCAACGACGTCGGAATGTGGATGTGTACCTGTAACAGATTTGACACGTGGTGCGATATCCCCGCACGCCTTCCCCGGTCCGCACCCGACATCGAGCACCTCGTCGCTGGGGCTGAAGTCGAAATCTTTGAGCACGAGCTTCCTAATATCACCCTGAGCACCGCTCTCCTCGCTGATATCCAGGTACGTTTGGGCACCGGTGTCATTCCAAGAGTTCATTGCCACTTGTGAGGTGGGAACAACCTTCTCTTTCCAAAGTTGGTAGGCCCGCAAGTTTCGCTGCGCAACGTTTACTGATTAAACGTAAAGTTACTGCTACAGCTACTTAAGAGTTAGCCTTATCGATCTATTCACCGTATGATCTTAAAATCTTTACAAAGTCAGCGATAGGACTAACACGGCAAAGTCACGTTTTGCAACTTTCATACAGTTGCCACTCTGTGCATTCAGGCAGTTCTACGGCCGAACAGGACTTTTACCCGTTCGAACGGGAACAAACCAATGTCGCTGTTGGTAAATGCAAGATTAAAGAGACTCGTGATAATTTGACTGTATAGTATACAGATTGGCATAATTATCAAGACACCTTCCTGCGAGGTCGCTAAACTCCGCCCTAGTGGCCACCCGATCATTCACTGCCATGAGTGAATGATCTTATTCAATGGGAATCAGTTTCGACCCCATACCAGCTTGATTCGGAGACTTGAATAACACTCACCCGACCTACAGGTGAGCGCTAATTCGTAGGCCGTTTTTTGTTTAATCTTCCTCCCAGGAAAGTAGTATAAAATTCACATGAAGTGTAAAACATAATCCGACAAGGACACAGAGCGTTCAGATTATAAAATACAATGTACATGTATTTGAAAAGTGATTATATTACCAACGTACGTCTGAGCTAGGGAAGAGGCATATACAGAAGGTACAACAGTAACAGGCTTTGTGCGATTCGGAGTTTATTTTTCCAAAGGCTGAAAATTTGTCCAGACATCATATATAGGTCCTCTAGGGGATGATTATGCTGCTCTATCATACGCTTTGCTACTTTGTCAGCAAATGCGCGAGTTCAAGGAAATTTGTCTCTCATGTGAGGGGGATTTTGGAGTCCCTCGTATAACCCCATTAGGTGAACAAACCACCCATATTAGTATTGGATTCGAAGGCCACAAGCATTTGTAACAGGTCGTACGCGATCATGTCTTCAAGACAAACGGTCAGCTGACGGTAGACCATTGCTCCGGCTGACCAAGCAATGGAACGGCAAATTCTTCAAGTGTAAGTACAACGACATTGATAGGGATAATGAAATTTCACACGTTAATGTAATGCTCTCTTCAAATGTCCATATTGATACTATGTCTATTCGTTCCTTTCTGCCATTTTCCAAATCTCTGTGGTCATCGTCGTGTCTGTGTGCACCATTTTGTTTGTTTGTTTGTTTGTTTTTTTTTGGTCAAAGCGCTCAGCAAATCCACAGTGACCTTTCGACACTTAGGCTCGGCAAAGCATTCAACGAAACAATTGCACTTACAAATCATTCAAGGTTGTCAAAAGAGCATAATAGTATATAGGACTCCAGTCTATACCACACATCTCCATACATGGGGTATCAGTTGAGGCTCTTGTTATCTTACTCATTTTTCAGAATTATTTGGCCCGTGGCAGGAATAATGAAAAGGTCGACATACTATTTACTTCAGATACTGTGGATGGCTTTCTGAATACTAGTAGACGTCATGTACTTACACTATTACACTACCTTACTATACTAATCATCACTTTTTTTTTTTCGAATGCAGTGACTAGTGACAAAGAGAAAAGAAATGTACGACTGCAATATCTCATAATATCACGAACAATGGAAAGATTATATCATTTACGATAGCAATATTGAAATCAAAATGCATGTCATAGGTAAAATCAGAAAAAAAAGAGACTGCTCATTTGCTAACTGGTGATACTTCTGTTAAATTAAATTCAAGCTAAGTCATTACTTTTTTCTTTTTTTTTCCAACAAGACATAACACAGAATAAATCATAAATTATATCACGCATTCGCCTGTGCAAAGGATAAATGATAGTTATGAATAAAGATATACATGCATACCGGCAAAATTGTGTTTAGAGAATTTAGCATTGAGAGGTCCACCAAAAATGCTTAAGACTAGCACTCAAAAGATTCATATGAAAATACTTATTCACAAATACCAAGCACAAAAATAATTTAAGACAGGACGGAACAAAACAGGAGAGACAATAAAACATGACAAGACTTGACTTTTAAAAGACAATACCAATCGAAGGAATGTGGTAAAAACAGAATATATGGAAAGAAAGGAAAGAAAGAAAGAGAATGCCTACACGCAGAACAAGGAAAACGGAAGAGGGAATTGATGACGTGCTTCGGACAGCTGGTGGCTGCACGCAGCTGAGCAAGGATTTTGATATGCAAATAAGATGGCGTATTTCATTGTACGCAATGATGAATTCATTGATTGTTGATGAACCTTGATGTTCTTAAAGGGACATTCCAGACGATTTTCATAATTTCACATTATGTAGTACATAAATCGACAACTCCATGTATAGATGTGTGGAATTTATTGTGGTTCTTGAGCAGAGAAACAATACTTTGAAAAATCTTGAACAAATTACACTGAACAAGGATGATGACATAGGAGGTTCACATATTTCAGAAATAAAGCAGTGTAATCCTATTACAATACCGCTTGCTTGCGAGTTCACCTGTGTATAATCTATGCATGCCTTCTTCTTTTGTTCTGCTTCCTTGAGCCCCAACTCATGCATTCTTATGGTGACTCTGCCATGTCATCATCCTTGTTCATTGCAATTTGTTCTGAATTTTAAAAATATTCTTATTCTTCATCCAAATTATCACAAATTCTGAAACTCTGTCCTCAGTATAACTAATTTATAGTTGATCAGAATGTAAAAATCTGAAAATCATCCAGAGGTCTCCTTTAAGGGTTTACAGCTCGTTATTCCGAAGGTTCGTTATTCCGAAGGCTCTTCAGTCCGAAGATTCGTTATTCGTTATTCCGAATTTCATTTTCGGATTAACGAATCTCCGGAATAACGAACCTTCGGAATAACGCCACAAATGTTCGGATTAACGAACCCTTTTTCATTTTCGGCTTAACGAACCTCTAGGTATAATAGGGAATTTGTGTGTTTCGGATTAACGAACCTTCGGAATAACGAACCTTCGGAATAGCGAACCTTCGGAATAACGAACAGCACCAGTTCTTAAGACCCAATACCTAATGAATGATGAATATCTCAACGAGAATGTAACAAAAAGAATTTCAACTTGGGTTAAACAGAATACATTTTCTTTTTTTTCATTTCAAACTCGAAAATCCAAATTCCAAAATCTAGGGCCGGTGTATGTAAATGAATTCTGAGCAGAATAAAGTTCTCAGGAGGGGTAAATTAAACTCATTCGATTGCAAAAAAAATAAATCAAATTTGGGAATAATGAATTGCAAATATTGGGAAGTCCATTTCCGTTTTAACAAAACATAAAGATGACCCAGTTGAAAGAAAGACAAATCTTTAATTTTTAAAATCTTATTTTTAGTAAGTAACGGATCTGAATGGGAACAAGTTATACGAAGTGCCTTTTTGTAATGACAATAGTTTATTTGATAAAGTTTGATGGGCGCTTCCCCATGCTGAAATTCCGTAATCAAGATATGATAATGTCAGAACCACAACGTCAACAAAGAGGATGATGGAATGTGAAACTTAATTCTGTAAAGGCCGTGTCACACCAAGGAGGTTTAAGAGTTGGAGTTCCAACTGGCTGTAATTATATAAACAGTTGTCAGATTTTTATTGATGTACAAAAGAATTTCACAGGTGCATTTGTGCCTTTGATAATCGGTGTTTGAAGCCGCCGTCTTGTTGAGCAATCTGAAGATTCATTTTGAACGTTAGAATAATATTGGCCATATTTTGCTTATTTATTTATGAAATGAAGTGAAATTTCACTAAATGATAAAGCATGTAAAACAAAAGTCAATCCCGTGCAGAAATTTGTGCAAAAGTGTAAATCAGAGCTGTATCATGTGAAAATGTTTAAAACTGTACCATCCTGGAAAGCCGGTTTTATCACTTTTCCGCTTAATTCCGACAAATAAAACTAACATGGAATAATCTTGAAATATAATTCTTTATTGATAGATATATTAGATTAGTGCCCGGGTATGCCCAGTCGAGTAATTTTCATGTTTATTTCAGCATTTTTTGCGCAATTTCTATTCGCACAACCTCGTGTCTGTACCACCTACCTTTTATAAGAAGGGATAGCGGAAAGTAATTACCAGCACAAAGACATATCTTCCTTAGAAAGTGGCTGGTAATTATGCAATGAGACACGAGCCATATTGTCTTCATCAACTCTGCGTGGCAGTTCTGTTTGGCACATGCTTCAAATATTTTTGAGCGGCGGCATCGAACATCTAGCAAAGGAAATAAGACAGTTGTGACTCCATTCTCTTGAACCTGCTTGGTCACACCTTTCCGGGCAAGCCTTGCGTGCGACTTGCGAAGAACAATTTTTACTACCCGGAGGTCCCCGCAGATGGCCTGCACATGACAGTACGCAAATCCTTTTTACCCGCAGCCATGTTTAGGCCCTGTCGCACCTTTTTAATTCTGTTTAATTCGAGCGTTTTCACTTAATCGACTACTAGTATGTGGACACACTGTGGACATATTGTGGAACACTGTGTTCTTTCCAGTAGGGATGATGCAACAATATCAATAACATATTACCTACTACTAGGTGTTACAAAAACATTTCCCACTTTTCATCCTTTTCATAGTTCGAAAACTATACATCAGTCAGCACTCTGGCCGGCCATCTTTTCACTCGGGCCGGCCATCTTTTCAAGCAATGCTTATAATGGCGGCCCTCTGCATAATCGTTTCTTAACTATAAATGTTATTCTTATCACTGCTGCATAGACATGCATATTGTATATTAAATC
The DNA here is from genome assembly GCF_040938485.1 of Diadema antillarum. Lineage (NCBI taxonomy): Eukaryota > Metazoa > Echinodermata > Echinoidea > Diadematoida > Diadematidae > Diadema > Diadema antillarum. The sequence continues at coordinate 5,947,051 of NW_027270906.1, read as the reverse complement.
TCTTTCATATCGTTGTTTATGCAAGTCAAAAGACTGTGTTAAATTTACTTTATATATTTCCTACATGTTCATGATTATGTACTTATATGTATCGTGGTTTATGCAAGTCAAACGACTCTGCGTTGAATTTACCTTGTATATTTCCTGCATCTTCATGATTATGTAACTTATGTATATTGATTTGCAGAAAATAAAGTATCTATCAAACAAACAAACAAACAACTCTGTCATTGATGTGAGTAATAGCTGAATAGTGTACAATTTAGTTGGCGGTGATTTGAATATGAAATCATGGATTAGTTTTGTTAAATCCGTGGTTAATTTTAATGTTAAGTTCCAGATTTTGGTCAAATTTTAACCCTCTGTAGAAAACTTTAAACTCTTGCTCCAAAGTAAAATATAGGCCCATGAGCTGCATGTATATCAGAGGGTCCACTCCCGTCTTGCGCTATGGCTCTATTTAGTCGCTACGATGTGGAGTTCCTCTACTCTTCCAGCTGGGCCCATCGGATCTCCTTCGGAAGTTTTCGGCGTCACATCGACCAACCACCTGTGGATGTCGTCGATGCACTCGTCCTTCAGATCGTCCGGAATACATCGAAGGTGCCCGACAAGAATTCCGATATGATCTGCATGCAGCAAAAGACACGACATTATATCAGAGGCGATATATTGATATATTTGACGTCATTATATTCAATCCGTAACTAATACCCCAGCACACTATAGAGATGATATGAGCCGGAATGCCGGCGGAATGAAAAAATTCTTCCTGTATTCCTGGACATTCGAAGAGCATTCTAAAAATTCTGACTACATTCTGAGTGCGTTCCAAACATTCGGACCCATTCTTGTGGCTGGTCCGATTGTTATGCTCATGCTTTAAACATTCGAGGTGGATTCGAAGCGCAAAAATATCAAACGGCATTCGAAGAGTGTTCTGATAGTGTTCTGACTCTATTCTAAATATTCGTACGGCATCCCAACAGCATTCGAAACATTCTGACCTCATTTCAGGGAAAACCGGAATGCCATGCTAATTCAAAACCTGCCAGAATATCTGAAATGATCCTTGAATGAGCCACAATGCACCTAGAAGACATCTCAGTTACTGTTGGAATCTAAAAATCGAAAGAATTTAGGTGAAATGCACTTCAAATCTTTCGACTGCCGCTCAAATACGCCTCGAATATCCACGGAACGTTCCGATTAGCTCTCGAATAAGACCGGACGTAATTTCGAATACTGCCGATTCGCATAAACACGTGGCAATATCGGTTGACATCGAGGAGTTGCCAGGTCAACATCACGTAATGCCGGCCAGGAAAATGGAGCCAAGGTCACTGAAATCACCACTGGCAGCCGTCATGGACAGGCAGAGGTGCATCTCAAGACACCTCTGAAGAACGAGCTACGATTTCTGAAGGTACCCCACCACCTCCAGAGTATGAATACGAATCCACTGCCCGCTGCCCGCTTCCCAATGTAGGTGATGTCCAACAGGCAACCCAGTCACCCTCAGATAGTGATGACGAGCTTCATCCAATACGAGGCACGAGAGGTTACATAACCGAGGAGCAGGAGCAGGAGATGGTTGACTGGCTCCAAGCCCTGGAGCAAGATTGCCTTCTCAACAAGAATAACCCAAACTACAAGAAGAAGGGTATGAAGGAGACTTGAGGATCTGCAGCTTCCTCTTTCCGGCCATAGTATAATGTGTTCAGTAACTCTTGTAGCATGCTGTAGATCTTCCAGCTGAGCAAGCTTTCTCCAAGCTCTTGGCACCATCTTCTTTATCCACCATTCCATTGCATGGCTTGGGAAGTATACCATCGTTAAGTTGAGAAGGCAGACACAGTATTCAATTATGACCTTCATAATGGAAGAGCTTTACTGCATAGTGGCGAGGAGGATTTCCATCTCTGGGGAAGGATTCAAAATGCATTATCCACCAAACATCAGCCCCTGGGGATCAAGTAGTTGTAGATCTTCGCATCCCTCTGAAGACTCCTGTGACCGTATGGCTTCATCAAGAAGGTCTTTATTCAGAAGGCATCAGAGTTGAGGATGAAACGTGGCCTGTAGGCATGTCATCGTGGGGTAAGGGGTGGACTAGGAAATTCTGTTTCCATCTTCAAGGCAGTCCCTGAATTCTGAGCCGTTGAAGATCTGAAGATCAGGCAAACCCCAATGTGCACTGATTTCCACCTGCAGGAACGTATTGTCTCCATCCACAAGGGCCATGAGGACCACAGAGAAAAGGCCCTTGTAGTTGCGTACAAGGAGCCGCTCTTGGCAGGTTTCCTGATCTGTTTCTGAAGACCTCCCATATGGGTGTCCCTTATTCTGTAGTGGTGGGGCAGGTGATGACCTAGCTCATCCCTGCATTTCTCCACAATTGCTTTTCAGACCACAGGGATGGTGAGGCTGATTATGTTCCTTCCCACATGGAGCTGCTCATGAGGCTGGGGTACTTTGTCACCTGCCAGCTTCAAGCCTGGAGACAGTGCCTTTCTCATCTTGGTATCCTGCTTCTGTATCCTTGAACCCACTCTCTGCACCCACTCATCGAACATAGCAGGCTCCCTCCTGAGGTATTTAAAGATCGAAGGATTGCGGATTACCTCCTCTAGAGCTCCTCCATTAGCCTGGGATAATGTCCATGTTAGATAGCCTCCTCCTCCCCTCTTCCAGCCATGGTCAAGTCTGATAATTATCTTCTGGGTATTCTCCACATGTTTCTTCTTCTGACCTTCTCCACCTCTCTCTCTCTCTCTCTCTCTCTCTCGTAGGTCGTGCTGAATACAGCAATCTGTAGCAAAGCAACATGGTCCAAGGGGTCCATACTTTATCATGGTTGACTTATGAAAATGCTGGATTCATCAGCATTCATATCACAGATCCTATCAGTGGCATTCTCTATTCAAACTGGACATTCATGTTACATTCTCAGTACATTTTTAGTATAAAACATTTGCTTTGTTTTCTGTTGGAATTCTTGAACATTCAAATCGCATTTGGTAGGCATTCCGGGAGCCTCCTGAATGCATTTGAGGTGAATTCAGATTGTTCGAGACGCCTTAAAACCAGACTTCAAACAGCCACAATCAATCGACACTCGTATGGCATTCGAAGTGCATTCTAAATATTCTGACTGCATCTTAATAACATTAATAATATTCTAACTGTGGTCCAAGTACATTCCACCTAGCTACATTCAAGAGACAAAGCACCCGGAATGTGCAGGAATGATTTGAGACGGGTTCGAAGCGTATTGCTAGTTCTAGAACGGAATTCTCAGCAAATTTATAGGAATTTGAAATTCTCTCCCGATTTTGGCGAGAATTTTGAAAATCTTTCATTCCAACCGGTTCTGCTTGATTCGTGCTGATTCGGAATAAGTGTGAACGTGGCATAGAAAAGGAGAGGGCTAGTGAGCAATGTCCGCTTGAGAAATACAACAGAAAACCGAAAACCGAAAAAAGAGGTAAGACTTCTTTCCGAAGGTCCAAATGGAACTGAAGAGTGATAGTCCCTTAGAAAGGTTCACCCTTTTTAAGTTGGACCTCGATCCTAAAAAAAAAAAACAGTATATGTATGTACATAATTATATCCTCCTTATACAGACCTGTTTTTTTATGGTAATTCTATTGCGGATATTGTCTATTCATTTGTATCCAGCTTTACGGCATTGATTGAATGAATGGTAACAGCATAGCAGCAAGCTAATTCTGACAGGCAAATACTGAAGACAGAATTTATATGTAGAGAACGTTTTAGAAAGAGATGCAACCACAACGAAACCGTTTGATCATAATTGAAAGAGAAATGCCATATTTGAAGACTACGCAACTGAACGCAAATGAGCTCCAAATTATCGTTATCTCTTTGGATGTAAAAAGGAAAAAAAAACTTTATCATTGCAGAGTAACATCGTTATATCAATAATTATACACAAAGGTGTTAGGGCAAATCAGCGCTCATTGTGCTTGTACTGGGAATGGTATGCGGGAACATAAAAGTACTAAAGAAAAGAAATTAGTAAGGTACTAAAGTGAGGTATCAGGGGCGTCACCAGCTTTTTTTTTCAAGGAGGGAACGTTTTGACAGTAAATGTAAACTGTGAGATTTTTTTTTTATTTGATTTATTGGCTCCTGTGTCATCATGTACATTTACACATACTCTATATATTGTACATAATTATTACTATACTTGTGATTGTATACATACACGAATCTTTCGATATGAAGGACTATACGGGGGTACATTATGTGACGGTGTGAGATCCTTGGTGATGATCCATTCCACTCCTTCAGTGCGGAGGGTGTGGGAGGGGGATACCCCCCCCCCCCCCCCACGGTAGGAACTTTTTGTAAAAACAAGAGTGTAAAAGTTGCGTTATTAGAGCATAGTGAAAATAAGAATACTATGAAGGACTATTACGGGAGTACATTATGTGACGGTGTGAGATCCTCGGCGACGGAGCGAAGCACCAAGCGGGAGAGGGTGTAGGAGGGGGATACCCCTCCCACGGAATAACTTTTTGTAAAAAGAAAAAAAAGAAGAATTGCAAAACAATGAAATGCGAGCGAATGGAGCGAGCGAGCTTGAAAATTTCGATATTTCACAATCCCAAACTGCGGTTTGTAGCTATATTTTTTTCGCTTTGGAAATGAAGAGGGGCGCACCGGGCGCAACTGCTGGCAATTACTGGCAGCAACACGAGGATAATGGCATAACGATTAAATGCGAGCGAGCGGAGCGAACGAGCTTGAAAATTTTGACATTACAGTCCAAAAACTGCCGTTTTAGCTCTATCTTTTCGCTTCATGAAATGGAGATTAAAGGGGGGTGGCGCAACTGCTGGCAATTACTGGGAGCAACGTCAGGAGAATGGCACAAGGATTAAATGCGAGCGAGCGAAGCGAGCGACCTCGAAAATTTTGGCATTTCACAGTTTTAAAAAATGCCGTTTTTAGCTACATCTTTTCGCTTTGAAAATTAAGGGGGGGGGGGGCGCACCGGGCGCAACTGCTGGCAATTACTGGCAGTAACATCACTGCATGGTCGGTGAACACTGACAACTGTTAAAAGCTACTGAAATCCTTGCGTCTGATTGGCTGATAGCAAATCAGACGAACTCGTTGATGAAACGCCCCCCAGGAGAATGGCAAAGCGATTAAATGCGAGCGAGCTTGAAAATGTTGAAATTTTACAGTAAAAAAATTACCGTTTGTAGCTATATTTTTTTCGCTTTGGAAATTAAGCAGGGCGCACCGGGCGCAACTGCTGGCAATTACTGGCAACAACATCACTAGAATGGGTTAATGATTAAATGCAAGCGAGCGGAGCGAGCGACCTTGAAAATTTTTGACATTTTACAGTCAAAAGAACTTCCGTTTGTAGCTATATTTCTTCGCTTTGGAAATTAAGGGAGGGCGCGCAGGGCGCAACTGCTGGTAATTACTGTCAGTAACATAAGGAGAATGGCATAACAATTAAATGCGAGCGAGCAGACCGAGTGAGCTTGAAAATTTCTTGAAAATTTTGGTGCAAAAAAGAAAAGAAAAGAAAGATAGATAGAAAAGAATAGATATTTAGCGTCCGGAGTTGAGGTCGCTCGCAGACTGAAGTTTTTTTTTTTTTTTTTTTTTTTTTTTTTTTGAAGGATCTGAAGGGGGGTGCGTTCTCACCCAACGCACCCCCCCTCCCCTGGTGACGCCCATGGGTATATGTCGTCATGATTATATGTAAAAGATGTGTTCTCTATTTTTAGCAAACAGACCGCGCAGACAAAGGAAACAAAATTCATGGTAAATGATAAAGCTGATGGTGATGGTAGTGGTGGAGGTTGTGGAGAAGGAAAGGATGATAAAATCTCTGCTATCATCACTATGATGAATCTTTTATGACGCTATTACGTGATTATTGATGTGACATGTTATCGATATCGTTATCTTTATCCAGGGCAGCCTCTTCAGTTTTTCATATGCTCTACCAGAGGGCATTGCCATTATTACCCCAGTATTGCCAGGTACCTATTTATACATCTGGGTCGAGAGGAATGTGGTGGGTAAAAACATCTTCTCCATGGACGTAAGCATTTGGGCAGAAATGATATAACTCGGGTCCTCCGATTGTGCACGTTGGGAGTCTTATCCACTTTACCTCAGCACCCCATATTATGATAAACGCTGTGCTACTCAAAAAAAAAAAAAAAAAAGGCAAAATATTGCGTTCTTTGGTAAGGTACGTATTGATTCTATGTTCGATCAAAGACAACACTCTCGAAACACAACGAGAGAAGAATACACTCAGCAAGAAAAAGAAAGTAAACACCTTTTTCAGTTCATATTTTTCATAGATTTTGAGGAAAATCATTGTCATACTAAAGGTCATACTAAAGGTTATTTAATTGGCTATCACCCTGGTAGGTTTATACAAGGAAGTTTTACGCATGAGTGAATACATTCGTTTTTGTCCTCCAAGGCACAAAAGTAAACATTGCACAAATTCACATAATGAAATTAATATGCAAATGCCCTTCAAGATAGCAGTAATAACAAAAGACCAATTTATCGCAATGAGAGACATGAATGAAATAGCAGAAATAAGTTTTCGTTCTCTTATTTCTCTTTATAATTATTCTCAAACAAAACATAGTGGGGACTCTGAAGGGGGAACATGGGAATTTTCTGTCAACTCAAAGTTTAAATGACATATAGGGAGTAAGCCACAAAGGTGATAAAATAGACAGCATAAATATATCTTCATTTCCTTTTTTTAATTAAGAAATTTTAATAATTCATTAGAAAAATTCAAGAACCAAATAATATTTCAAATGTTCTTAATTTGGAATAACATTTCAAATTTCTACCATCTTTGTTACCATTAATTCTTCTCTATGTCTTTTGAATATGGATTTAAGGGAAGAGTCTTTATTTTCCTCTATCATTTTTGCCTCTCCTTATCTTTGGAGGAATACAAAGACATTATAGAGATCATACGTTGATTTTTGTTAATTAATTTGCATTTCTTATTTTGTTGAATCTGTTTTTCGTCTCATTGTTATATGGAAGAGCACATAATTATGCTCGAACAACAACTTGTCCATTTTTGCAATTTTTACATTTGTGCCTTGGAAGAGAAAAATGAATGTGTTTACTCATGCGTAAATTTTCTCTTTTTTACTGACCTACTAAGTTGATAGCCAATTAAATCCCCTTTGTCATGGTATATAAAACATTAAAATTAGCCAAATGATCTATGAGAAAGATGAAGTTGAAAAAGTGTTTCCTTTCTTTCTTTTTTTTTTTGCTGAGTGTAGTATGGAGCAACACATCCCAATTAATTAGTACTGATGAACTGCATGCTTTGAATTATACCTTTTATTAAAGCAGCATTCCACTTGAGCCACGTGATGTCACCACCTCGAGAGAAAACAACTTTGAATCCAACTGACTGAAACATTTTCAAGAAATCGTCTGCGCATGCCCAGTCAGTTTGTTCGTAGACATAGTCCTATGGAAAAAAAAATCGATAAGATGATAGAAATACATTATTCTCTACTTGGAGAGTGTACAATCATATACAGTGATTGTATTGAGATTCAAATGATTCCTTTGAACTTATTGATAAAGCGTTTATCAAATCTTATTTTGACAAACATTGTACATAATATCAAACATGGTATACCTTTATATAACATGTTCCTATCTGACGCTTATTATCATCTGTGAGTATCGATTTACACATTGAACGCACATTCTTGTTGAAGATGGGATCTTAGCTGGCCAATGTATTCTAACTTACCTGCGCAAACAAAGATCGTTAAGACTTGCTTATTTTTGCTGAGAAAGAGGAACTTGCGGTTGTGTTTCATTCAGTTAGAGCACAATGAATTGCAGACAGATACGTACCGGCAAGATTGGAGGCCTGAAAAATTCTTCAAAAAGACAGTAAACTAAATCTCTGCGCAAGCGAAGAATTTGAGAGACGTAGTACATACTGTATACATCTCTCTCTCTCTCTCTCTCTCTCTCTCTCTCTGTATATTTTTATGTATACATACTATAGATGAATTTGTGTCTGTGTGTGAAATAACACATGATATAAGCTTGGACAAAATATACCGTGAGATATGGCCCCCATTTAGGATGAGCTCGCAACCACGTATCGGCCGTCTCTCCGTATTTACACCTCTTGCTGAGCAGTTGGCACTGGAGGTTAAACCAGAGGAGGAACCGCCCTCCTGGTTTCAGGCAGCGGAAGACATTCTGCAGAACTTTTTGCTGATCTGTGCACCAGTGTAGCACGCAGAGGCAGATGATCTTGTCGAATTTCTCTTCCCATCCCTGACCGAAGTAATGTGCGTCAGCGACGACAAAGTCGACATTCGGGGCTGCGTGTTTCTGGTTAGCCACAGAAATCATACCCGGAGATAGGTCGATTCCTTAGGGATGAAAAAGGATATCAGAAAATATAAGATACAGTGTGATGCTACGACCATAGCCCTTAAAACATTGTAACTATATCGTATGCTGATATAGGAATGACTTAAAGTATGGTGAACGAGACATTAAAATCAAGAAAATCATACAAAAGAAGGTGTCAAAGCAGAGGGAAATGTCTCCTAAAACAGATATCTAATGTGACTTATTAAAAGATATTCGCACCACTGAGAAATCGCGAGCTAAAACTGACCGATTTACTTCACCGATTTTCGCTCCAGAACAGTCGTCTTTTTGAGCCCTAAAATATGACGTCACGAAATGAACAAAACCCTTTACGAGTGCGCAGCGGGACATCGAGGCCGCCATTCATAAAGCACGTATTTCTTGGTGAGCGGATGCAATATCTGGCCTGTCTTTAGTCGCATCTGCTTTCTTGGCTGAAACAATAAAACGTCTAATTTTTACCTTATATTGTACGGAAAGACTGTGAGTTTGACATCGAGATTGAATTGAGTAATGGAAGTGACAATGACACTGATAGTGACAGTGGCAAAATCTGGGTGGTAGAAAAAGCGAGGGAGAGGCAACGGAGCTCACTGTGTTGTTGTATTTTGTTATGGTGCGCCAAAAGTAACCGTGTCTGGTTCTGCTACAATATCACTTCCCCGCTAATAATTTTGTTTAAAAAGCCCGAAGGCTTCATATAATGACGCTGATGCCCTTGATTTTGACATAAGAGTAACAGTTTGCATTGATTTTGTTCTGAATTCCTGATTTTCATATTGTTTTTATAGTACCGAACATTATTTACTTTGGCGCACCATATATATATATATGTATTACATGTATAGGTTTATTTGTTTGTTTGCTTGCTTACTTTTTTCAACTGAGAGGATAGTTGAATGGCCTATAGTCAGCTGCACTATCACAGCCGGACTGCCATGATGGAGTCCAACTGAATTTGAGTTGTGACCACTTCAAGGGGTATCGTTATGCACCCTGCTCTTCGCGATGAATGAATGAGGCGGGTTCGTTTACGCACATGATTTGCATAGAACTCTGTCACACCTGGGTCATCAATTATGTTCTATCCAAGAAATAGGACATCCAAGAGACATCAATACGTATTCTATGAACATTATATGAAGCTAACATAAAAATTTGGGATACTATGCATCCTCGCCTCTCCTGAACGGCACCAGATCATATGCGACTGTTAGGATCAATCACATTCTAAACCAAAGAGGGCAATGTGCTCAAGACAGAGTTATCACGACAGCATCAATGTTATGGCGTTTATACTCTTCATCCCTGAAGTCAATAGACGTCGGCATGTGTGGATGTGTACCTACCTGTAACAGATTTGACACGTGGTGCGATCTCCCCGCATGCCTTTCCTGGTCCGCATCCGACATCGAGTATCTCGTCGTTGGGGCTGAAGTCGAAATCTTTGAGCACTAGCTTCCTTATATCACCCTGAGCACCTCTCTGCTCGCTGATATCCAAGTACGTTCGGGCACCGACGGCATCCCAAGAGTTCATCGCGACTTGTGATGCGTGGACAGCCTTCTCTTTTGAAAGTTGATATAGGCCTATAAGTTTGTCTGCGCAAACAACGTATAGGCCTACTGACATTAGAAGCAAAGTTACTGAAACAGTTACTTTTGTGCAAGTATAAGGGTTAGTCTTATTAATCTGTTCACCGTATGATTTAAAAAAATCCTTACAAAGTCAGCGATCTGAATACTAGTAACATGGCGATGTCACAGTTTGCGGCTTTGCAAACAGCTGCCACTCTGCCTTTATGGCAGTTCCACGGCCAAACTTGACTATTACTCGTTCGAACTGGAGCAAACGAATGTCTCTGTAGGTCCAAGATTAACAAGACTCGTGATGATTTGACTGTACAGATTGGCATTATCAAAACACCTTCCTGCGATCCCACTAAACTCTGCAGACCCTACTATGGCCGAGATCATTTACTGCCATGAGTGAATGATCTTATTCAATGGGAGTTTCGACCCCATTACAGCTCAAATCGGAGACTTGAATAAAACACTCGCCCGACCGAGGTCAGCCCTTCGCATGTTCCTCCCCCCTTTTTTTAACTCAAACTTCATGTATGGAAAGAATAAAGAGGAAAATTCACATGGAGTGCATAACAAGATCCGACAAGGGTATGAGAGAGGATTCTGGTGATAGAACACAACGTGTTTGAGAAGTGGTTATACTGTAACGTCAGTCGAAGCTCAGGGAGTTAGAGTATACTGTAGTGTGAGGAGAGGGGGAGGAAGCGTATACAGAAGGGGCAACAGTAACAGACTTAAGTGTGCGATTCGTATAGTTCATTTTGCTAAAGGCTGAAAATATGTCTAATATCATAGGTCCTTTAGGGGGTATTATGCGCTGCTCTAAACTTTAGTATTCTATTGGGGAAAGCGCGAGTTCAACGAAATATAAAAGTCTCCCATGTGGAAGAATTTTGGAATCCCTAGCTCTTTTCAACCCCATCAGGTGAACAAACCACCCGTGTTAGTAGTGGATTCGAAGGCCACAAGCTTTTGTAACTGACGTCGCAAGCGATCATGTCATCAAGATACACACTATGCAGAGGTTGATCCACCTCCCTGGTCTGGCCAAGCCAAGGAGCCTACGAAGATCCTGGCTAATCCCTAGACCGATCAGTGCCAATGCAGCGGTCTGCTCTCAGGACAGAGACGGGGTCGGAAGCGAGGTCGATAGCAAGGATGGAACGAGGACGGACAAGGACAGAATTAAAGTTAGATAGACTGACCAAGGCCAGGCTGTGTAACATCAGGTCCGAATGAAAAGACAGCACAGTAGTTAACATTTGTAACGATACAACAATGGGTTCATAGAATACCATCTATGCAATCGCATGGAAGTCAAATCATAATCTATTATTTAAAAAAAAATCTTTATTTGTTCTTGTATCCTGTCCATATCGTCGTTGCAGGTAACATAGGCCTACAAGATCTACTCTGAAAAAGATCTCTCCCAATTTCAACGTTTCTACCTTTCGCTTGTGTCGCTGTAAAATTGCATGCCTTGACAGAAATATTTATGAATGGTATATGATGTTTCTTTCATTTTCTTTTTTTGTGAGGTAGGGGGGGGGGAGGGGAGGGGTCTACAGTGTACAATGACTGTTGTTATAGCCCATCATCACTTGTCCTTTCCGGGGGGGGGGGGGGGCATTTCATGAAGCGTTTTGACAAACTGTTATAAGCATATGCTGAAACCCTTGCATCTGATTGGCTGAGAGCAAATTTGTCTGACAAGTTTGTCGGACAAATTGCTTCATGAAATGCCCCACGTAATTTCCCAAATACCTTATCAAATGTTTTTGTGTTGCTGTCCAGACGAGTACGCTATAGAGATATGGGAATTGAAGAGTTTGCGAATATTTTGCATAGTGCCTTTTTCTTCTTTTGAATTTCATACAATAAGTGTATTTTAGATACACAACCAAAGTTTCCACCTAAGGTTGTTGTCTTGTTAATTGAAGTATATATGGCATGTCATTTCCAGATGATGAGCATCTGCTCTGTCAAAAATGGCGCACTTGAATGTCATGCACTATATATAGGATTATCAAAGATTGACCAATATGAAAGCTTCAGTTAACACGCAGTCAATGAAACCGTCACAATAGTATTGGACGTTACCACACGTTGAGCTTCGAACACAAATAAGCTAGCCATTCTAATAGTTAAGTCCTACTGGGGAAAATGGAATCAATTTCATGGTTCAAGCAAACTGTTTGGTGTGTGTGTGTGTGTGTGTGTGTGTGTGTGTGTGCACCGAGGTACTTCAAGTTGTGCTGTGTCAATTCCCGGATGCTTCAGATATATTGTGACTGATGTTGATGTTATCATTCACAGCAAGTAACCGAATACGTTGTTTCATATTAATTTTGCCCCCCAAAATGAAACATAACATGCCAGAACAACTGCAATTTAGAAGACACTGATAAGAGGAAGTTCAAGATCGAACCCAAGTGAAGGAAACAGCGAAATTAGATACAAAATGTAGTTTAATAGTCACACCGAAACTCAGGAATGTTGTATACCAGGCTCGAATTTCCCAAAATGCGCAAGCGCGCGGGAGTTTGATATAGTCGTTCCTGGTTGCTGCGAGAGCCGTTCGCCAAAGGTCCCGGGAACGTCCGACTAGTCGTCACGTGAAACGACTCCTCCGCCAACAGCGCTCAATTGCGTCAGCTGAGACAGCTGTGCAAGTGGCGAACCTAAGCTAACCGATCACGGAAAATGGCCAGTTTGGGGGAATTCGCTGTTGCTGTGATGTCATTAATCCATCTTATCACAAATCAACCGCTGGGTAAGCTTTGTCTCATTTTTTTTTGCGACTATTAAAAAGTTGCCTGTTGAAGTGTACAAAATGGTGTGATCGACATCCACCAGGTTAGTTCACAAGATGTTATACTTTGTTTTAGGGACTTCTGTTGTTAAATGGCTGCTCCTCAGTTGCCAATTTCGTGATTTTTTTTTCTTATTAAGAAACACCCCACTTTTCGAATTTCGGAGAACAGCACATATCTGCGATTTATGTGAATTGCTGTCAAAAAATAATTTTGTTTTTGAGTCTGTATTTTTACTTTCTTTAAAAATAGTAATATCAACTTGTATTTGTTTGGTTTCTAACTGTATTCTTATGTGTTATTCATTACCAGTTACCTTACACACTTCAATGCGTTTAGTTTGAGTCATGTTTACAAGTGGAAGTGGGAATGAATACGAATTAGATTTAATAAATAAAATCATAAAACCAGACCAAATGAATATAGGTATGCAGAAAACATGATTGTGTATAAATGTGCAACTCGTGTACGTTTGAGTGTGAGTGTGAAATGTCTCTTTTCCCCCTTGTTTGTGTAAGTGTAACAAAGGTCATTTGTCTTGTTGGTTGTTATGATTTTTTTGTTACTTATCTAATATAACGTGCATTTTTGCTTTAGGATCATGTTCAGAGGATACAGAGGTACTTTAAATTGTAACTTTTAAAAAATGTTGATGATTTTATGTTTGGTTAATGCTGTTACTGCAGCTGTCCTGCAAATGACTACATAATCGCGAAACTTGCATGAAGTCTTACGGTGTTTTGCCATATCAGAACGTGTAGATGGCCGAGGATATGATTGTGCTGTTCTGATATATCAGAGTCCAGGTGCCAAGAACACACGTTGTTGTGCGAAAGCAAGCTTTTGATCGATAATTTGGCAACTATACAGTCCGTCGTCCACATTTAGAGGTCGTTATAGCAGAGGTTGATATTACATACAACCATCTGATATCATGGACGTACTTTGTTCTCCTTCAAGAAGGATGGCGTGTGTTGCAGAGAATTTCATTTTCTTTTTCTTGTTTCCCTTTTTTCTTTTTTTTTTCGTTCTTACCTGTTACTTCATTTCATGTCAGTTGACATTGGTTTCTTTGATTTTGTTTCATATATTTGTCTGTAGTTTCATGAAGTCATTATTCGTTTTTTATGTATTTCTGAGGGTCCCATATCGTACAAGCTTGGCTTTTTAGTGGGACCCTCCATTTCCATTCCCATCCGTGTAAAATGCTTATGTATATACCTTATAAATGCAATTACGTTGTTACTCATCATCACATTTATTTTGTTAATGTACGTTTTTTGAAATTACTACAAATTTGTTTTGTTTATGCATTATATATATTTTCTCCTGTTTATTCAATGGGATTGAAAAATAAAGTTGAAAGTTGAAAAGTTGAAAGAAAAGAAACCGAAGTGAAGAGTTTTGTGCAGGTCAGAAGAAGACTTCATCGTCAACTCATCTAATTTACATTTCTGTCATGAAGACACCTGCATGGAACTTCATAAATTCCAAAATGGTTATCTGGCCAGGTTTAAATCAACCTGCAACTGTTTTGTTTGTTACATTATTCTTATTTATTTGAGTCAATTAAAACGCGCAGTGGATATGCACTTGCGGTCAGATTTGTATGACTAGCATGCATTACTTCAGTTCAATTCAATTCAATTCAATTCAATTCAATTCAATTCAATTCAAAGTTTATTACATTTTTCGACAAAACATACGTTTCACTTCATTTAATAACAGAGAATAAGGTAAGTAGAACATAGTGAAATGAAAAGACTATAACAATTGAGGACCTATAGTAATCATACATTGTATAGTAAGAAAGAAACTGCAAAAGTGGGGGTTTATTTTCACACGTATACTAGAAAAAAAAAACACCAAATACTAGCTGCTCTCAACTATCTACCAAACTTAAGTGACATGACAAATTTAGCACTAATTAAGGTCAGGTTTCCCGCCCACACTGTCTTCTCAAATTTTGGTTGAGAATAGTCCGAGAGAATCTGACACTCGCGTGGTAATCCGACATTATTGCTTTTATAGAAAAGGAACAAATTAAAATATTTACCCCTTTCACACTTACATCTAGAAGCAAACAGGTTTGAATAGACCTATACACACTTGGTCCATGGATTTGTGTAGTTTTTAAAAGAAGAAGACAGCTAACCTGTGCTGTCATGTAAGTTTAGCTCAGGCTGATGGGAACATCAATAATAAAATGTTATGTTTTGCCAGAGAGGGAATTTCAAAATTTCACGAAGACGAATTACGAATGGAATGTGATTACAATGAGAGAGAGAAAAAAAAATGTTTATCTATACATTCCTGAAAGAAACGGAAATTACTATTATGAAGTCTGATAAGCACGGCTGTCTCTTCTGGCAACCAAGAAATTAAAGTGTATGTGTGAATGGGAGGGAGGCAATGCGGTTTCATGAACCGGTTCCAATTAATTGTTAATGTATTATGTAAATACCGGCTATTGATAATCAATCTGCCAGTGTTGTTCTGATGGATGTCACGCAATAGGTTTAAGTGTCTCTGCCAAACTCAACAGGAAAAATTTGCATTGAAAGCCAAACAACTCGCTTCCATTTCCTCGTGATTGAATGAACAAGGATGTCTTCTATAAACATTGTTTGATTTATGTCTTGAATTACATATTACGGGATATGGTTGCTTGCTCAAGTGCAAGTTAAGCACCTATTCATTACAATAGGGTCGGTTTGTTGTCGTTGTTGGGATTTTTTTTTTTTTTGATGATGATAATGATGATGGAGTTGTCACCTGCAGGAAAAGTTGATATTGGTATAGATTAACATAGCGTGTTTTTCTCCCTCCCACGCAACAGTATCCGTCAATAGGACGCTCAGTGGGACTTTACCCCAAATACAGTAAATTCTGTCTTTAACGGCCACCCAAGGGAGGCAAAAAGGGTGGCTGTTATGGACAGGTGGCTGCTTTAGACAGGTTCTATGTCATATCGTGTGTATTACCGTGTTTTTTTTTTCAGTTGTTGTCAAGTTCATGTGCCATCATCTGGGTAGGAAGACTACAACAATATATTGTGATGTCACAGCACGGCAACGCTTTAAAGAAGACATAAAGATTAATTTTGTTTAACATATTTCATTTTTCGTTTCGCTAGCATAATGGAAGAGCACCTCTTTCATATGGCGGGGGGGGGGGTGATTTTATCATTGACAAGTGTCAGTTAAAAAGTCGAAGAACTGTGTAATAAAAACATAAGTTTGCTGAACGTTCTTTTTAGATTCAGATTCAGATTCAGATTCAGATTCATTTATTGTCCATTTAGGAAATTCTTCTTGTTGGCATATGGGCGTACACAAAGGAACATAAATATACGTACATGCATATATTCATGTACATGTACACAAAGAAATAAATACAATTTTCAATATATACACAATTCTATTTTTTTTTATATCGTCATCCTACACTGTAACATTAGGAAATGTTGTAATCTTCTCATCCAACAAAACCGGCTCCAAAAGTGTAAAAAATAATGACTTTTGAACTTTTGAAATTTTCCTAAAACTTCGCTGATGAGTTCGACTATTTCTACTGCACTCACTCAATTTACATTATATCTGGAATAAATTTCCATTTAAGAATTTAGGAGGCAATGTAAGCTACATAAACAGTAATATACCTATCCAATTTCTTGGTTGAATACTATACAGCAATTTGATTTGATTTGATTTGATTTATTTATTCATTCTCCGTATGGCATCACTTACAATTCTTTTTTTTAATCAACATAATCAAACATACAAATATGAAACTCATTGTAGCTAGTTTCTACAATTTCAACAATTTTGATTACAAATAAAGACAGAATAAACTGACCAGAAAGAATATAAATTATTAGTGGAAAAGTGAGCAAAGAAAATGGGATTCCATCGGGATTCGAACCCGAGACCTCCGGATTGCTAGACCGGTGCTCTACCGACTGAGCTATAGAAAGCCCTAGTGCAGTGTTCGTCCCAGAAACCCTTAATTCTCAATGCTCGGGTGGTCAGAAGCTATAGCAGTGTGTTTGTGTGTGACACACACGCACACACTTGAACCTGGCATAAACCCGAAGGATAATTCAACTTGGGGATAAATGCGAGGGATCACCGAAGTGATGCAGCTTTTTGAGTTTGTAACAAATAAAGACAGAATAAACTGACCAGAAAGAATATAAATTATTAGTGGAAAAGTGAGCAAAGAAAATGGGATTCCATCGGGATTCGAACCCGAGACCTCCGGATTGCTAGACCGGTGCTCTACCGACTGAGCTATAGAAAGCCCTAGTGCAGTGTTCGTCCCAGAAACCCTTAATTCTCAATGCTCGGGTGGTCAGAAGCTATAGCAGTGTGTTTGTGTGTGACACACACGCACACACTTGAACCTGGCATAAACCCGAAGGATAATTCAACTTGGGGATAAATGCGAGGGATCACCGAAGTGATGCAGCTTTTTGAGTTTGTAACAAATAAAGACAGAATAAACTGACCAGAAAGAATATAAATTATTTTGATTACAAATACATTTGTGACCCAATTACAGTACATGGTTATGAATTACCATACAGAACGGTCGCCAATACTAAGCTATAAGCTTGACCCTTTAGCAACCGAGGATACAATACGTTAATGCAATAAGAGAAGGGGGGGGGGGGTCCAACATAATGCTCGTGGATAAGGGGGATAATGGGAGAGACAGAAAGAGCAAGAAAGAGAGGGTGATAGAAACCTTCCGATACCAGGCTTGCCAGATCAAACTCACAATAAATACATACACGTGTACATGATTATAGATTACAGTAATATATTCACATTTCACGCACAAATAGACATGAAACAGTGTTGCTATTATCGAATAAAGGTTACATTGAATTAAGAATAGAAGAGAAATAAGAACAACTACGAAGTATACACAGTTCAGCGCCCTACCAGGGCGTATAAACGAGTATAATTGCCCGACATAAGAATAATAGACAGCAGAGACAGACGTATATTAGATTAGTATGGGAGGAGTGCGGAATGGGCACAGCAGACAGGTGCGTCCCGTATGTGCAGAGTCTCAAGAACAAACATGTATAAAAGCCAGGGATAAAGAATGAATAGGGTAGGGTTTCTGCAAAGAACATCACTGGTCGTGCTGGTACTGTGTGATCAACATGTTCTTAAGGGGGCCAGTCTGGTAAAATGGTGTAAATCTCATGGCATTAAAGAATTGGGAATACATCTTTACCTGAAGAAGTAAACTCTTACAAACTATATATATTTAGAAGGATGAGACATTGGAGAATCTGAATCTTATTGAGATTTGTAATTATCTCATTATGTATGCAAATTACATGCAAATTGCTCAAGGTCATTAATATTCACAAGAAATTGTAGTGCATAATCTTCACATTACTTCTCAAATTGTACTTGAGCTATCTCAATAGTATAAACTGAGTTTGATACTACATGGTATGTTTAACAATCCTATGTGACCATTTCCATAGTTTTCGTCATTTACATATAATTATAATATTTTAAAGAAAATCAAGAAATTGACTTAAAATGTGTTAATAACTTTGCTTGTGGGGTACCTATACAAATAGTCCAGCATAGGATTGTTTGTTGGGTAGAAACAAATATTCCTGCCAAGTTTGAGGTAAATCTGATCATTACTTTTCAAGTTTTAGTGCTTTTTGTCCCAAATTTTAGACTTTCGAGAAAATTAGCATTTTGTCAAGGAAAACGTAAAGAAACTTGTTAAAACGAATATTTTTTTACTATTATATCACTGTCAACATTTTGACAGTTATATATTACAGTTTGAACTGCATTTCATCACATTTTGATTCATTTTCCTCCTAAATTACATGGAAGTGAATGAATTCCATCAGTCAGTTTCCACATGTACAACGGGGGGGGGGGGGGTCATCTGGCAGGTCACTTGATTCAGCTGTAGTGTAATCACGGTAGCAGAAGCCATCTCCACCAAATTAGGCTCATATTTCCTCCTTTTCAGCTTGGGACTTCGTTGAAAACCTTTCCCTTTCCTTTTCTTGGTATCTTACCTAGTCAAAACTCACTTTTCAAGAAAGAAAAATTGATCTAGTATGAGGTAAAACGCAGGTAAGATTCCAGTTCAGCGGTGCAAGAATACTCCATCATGGAGGCAGCCATCTTAGCAGTAAACAAGTGCCTACCCCTATATACCAAGAGAGGACAGCATACAGATCAGCTGTCATCTTAGTCTGATCACAGAATCACTGAATCTGGGTCAATTTTGATCAGATTTTCTTTCATTTTGGACCAAAAATATGCACTTCCGGTTCCAAAACATTCATTTTCGGTTTCATTTTAGCTTGATCTTACATTTTTTTTGCCCCAAAATACAGCTAAACAGTTTTTATATTACAAAAATAACAACTGGATGTTGTAGAGCACATATCAAACCATCATAAAACATAAAAAAATAAAAATTGAAAAAAAATTATTACCAGACTGGCCCCCTTAACTGCTTTTTGAATGAATATATGGACTTGATGTTACGTAATTCAGAGGGTAATTTATTCCAAATATCTGGGCCAGCATGTCTTACGGATTTATGGGCTAAGAGTGTTTTGGGGTTACATTAAAGTGCACGTTTGTTGCTTGCCTTGTTGGAAACGAATGAACTTCTGCATTTAAATGGAACATATTTTCGAACGAACACAGTAATGAATTAGTATTGAAACGGAACATGAAAAGTGCATTTTGCAAAATATGAATATCTTTTACCTTTAAAGTCTTAAAAGACAAAAAGAGGGGATCTGTGTGATCATAATAACCAGCATTTGCATATATACGAAAAGCTTTCTTTTGTAATTTGAATATGGTATCATTGGCATACATCGAATTTGCTCATATGATATTCCAATAAGAAATGTTCGGTAAAACCAGTGTGTTATAAAGCTCTTATACCGTAATAATGTAACTTTGACAATAAAATGGAACGGTCAAAAGTATCAAATGCTTTGCTCTAGTCGATGAAAACGCCTACAACATGCTTTTGGTCAGCTAAAGCATTTGATACTCTATCATATAATTGAGCTAGTTCCCAGTCAATTGAATGTGATTTTCTGAATCCATTTATACTGATCAGGATGCAGAATATTGTGTTTGGTCAGGAAATTTTCTAATCTATTGTATATGATTCTTTCCAATATTTTAGAAATACTAGGTATAAAGAAATGGGTCGGTAATTACTAATACATGAAGAATCATCTTTTTTATACACAGGAATAACTTTTGCGATCTTGAGTGGGGTGGGGAATATTCCGGATAATAAAGAGAGATTGAAGATATAAGAGAGAGGCGTAATAATCGATTCAATAATGTGCTTCAACAAAACAGTGCTAATTTCGTCGTGACCAGCAGAATGTGATGATTTCAAAGATAATGTTATATCTACAATTTCTTTCTGATCAGTAGGTTTAAAGAATATTGAATTATTACATGGACTATGAAGATAATTATCAAAGTTTGTTCCATGGCTATCAATTTTTTTGGGGGGCCTGGTTAGAACCAACTTCTGCAAAAAGAAAAGTATTGAAGGCATCAGCTGCACTTTGTGAAGAATTTACTCGGACATCATTGAGATAAAATATTTGTGAAATATGTCTCTGATTACTCTTCCCCAATATTTGCTTCACAATTTTCCAAGTGGAAGACAGTTTCCCTTGTGCATTCTTAAATTGATTCATATAATATAATTTACGTGACGTTCGTATTATCGTGGTCAGTTTATTTTTATACTGTTTATAATTACATATATTTTCATCAGAGCGTTCATATAATTGCAACTTATACAATTCATTTCTCTTTGTTATTGATTGTAAGATTCCTCGTGTAATCCATGGGTGTCTCGATCTTTTACCTGTTTTCTTTTTATTTTGCAGTGGGATATTTCTATCAAAATGAAAATAAAATTTATTCCAAAATACGTTATATGCTTCATCCACGTCATCACAGGCAAGGATATCATCCCAGTTTTCAAATAATAAAGCTTCATTAAATCGGTTAACATTTTCTGGGGTGAACCTCTGAGATTTCATCCTTCGTGTTTTGTTTAGGGATCTTTGCTTTTCAGACTGAATAAAGAAAATGGGGAGATGATCTGAGATGTCGCTGTAAATAATAACTTTCTGCTATGTTTGTGTTTATGAGTATATTATCCATGATAATGATTGAGTATCAATTCTTGTTGGCTTGTCAATAACATAGTGGAAATAATTGGAATTGATTATACTGCAAAATCTTTGTGCATCATTACTTTCAGTTAATAAATCAATATTAAAATCACCCATTACACAAGCTATCTTATCACTATTAGTAATCTTAGACGATATAATTTCAAAATCATTTAGAAATAAGTCAATGCTTGTATTTGGATGTCGGTATATAACCATAACAATAATATTCTTTCAAGTTGGAATTTCAACTTCTACCGATAAAAGCTCAGCGTTTACAGTTGGAAAAAGAAAGTCATGCCTTAAAGGGGAACATATTTGCAACAAAGAGTGCAACGCCTCCTCCTCGACGGTCTGTTCTATCAGAGCGGATCATGGAATAACCATCAATATCATAATATGGGTGGTGATTTTTCATTCAACCAGGTTCCACTTATACCAATAAATGAGAAATCGAAGTCAAGAGACGATAACAACTACGTACACTGTCATGATTTGTGCGTAGACTACGAGCATTAAAATGTAGAAAGCTTAAATCTGATTCAGTTTGACAGTGCAAAGTGTGTATACGGGTATTAAAGTCTTTGGGCAAATAGTATTTACAATCAACTAGATTCATATCATTTTCTTCTTGAAAATTAATTCAAAAATATATTGGTATATGCTTTCAAATAGCAATTGTAACATGGCATGGCATGATATACGTACAGCTGAGCAATTGGCAAGGCAAGTGACATAGTGGAAGCAGAGGAAAGAGGAAGGACGAGCATCATGAGGAAAATTACAAACTACTGATACATTTATGATAATCATGAACAGAAATGAGTTTAGGAGACCAACGGTCCTCTCCGATCAGCAGTTAATGAAACTTAGGAGTGTTGGTTCTGTAAACTGAAGTGCTCTCAACAAGGAGGTTTAATAATTACTTTTATTCTTAAGGATATGGCTTCCCAATTTGTTAGAAGGACATATTGAAGACACACTAAACATGCTAGAAGTTGCTGAATTCTTTTAAGGATAAACCTTCTTGTTGAGAGTACTTCAGTTTACAGAACCAATACTCAATTGGTGATTAGCAGGTAAATTCACGGTTCGGTGTAAAAATGGCAGGGGTAAAAATGGCAGAGGTAAAAATGGCAGGGGTAAAAATGGAAGAGGTAAAAATGGCAGAGGTAAAAATGGCAGGGGTAAAAATGGCAGGGGTAAAAATGGCAGAGGTAAAAATGGCAGGGGTAAAAATGGCAGAGGTAAAAATGGCAGAGGTAAAAATGGCAGAGGTAAAAATGGCAGGGGTAAAAATGGCAGAGGTAAAAATGGCAGGGGTAAAAATGGCAGAGGTAAAAATGGCAGAGGTAAAAATGGCAGGGGTAAAAATGGCAGAGGTAAAAATGGCAGGGGTAAAAATGGCAGAGGTAAAAATGGCAGGGGTAAAAATGGCAGAGGTAAAAATGGCAGAGGTAAAAATGGCAGGGGTAAAAATGGCAGAGGTAAAAATGGCAGAGGTAAAAATGGCAGAGGTAAAAATGGCAGGGGTAAAAATGGCCCATTTTTTCCCGGTCTCCCCTATTTTACTTTCCTGCATTTTTTTTTTTCTCACGGATACCCTCTGCGTTTTAATGGAAAGGACCAAACCTCCCACCCAGCCTCCAACGTCTCTAAACTATAATTGCAAATGGATCATGTACAAAAATTGTCCAGAATGAAAACTGCACTCCTTCACGACCAATAGGGCTTACGTACATGTACAAAATATTCCCCTCGTTTTCCTCACTTAAACAGGTAGAATGCATATTGCCTCACCTGACCTCTTTCTGGTTTATCCGAAACATTTTCTTGGGGCTATGAGATGAGAGTGCATAAACCGTGACGTAAACGATGTATACGTTATTACCAACATTAAAACGGAAAAAAGGTATACATGCGCGAAAAAAAAAAACACGCGTAAAGGTTTGAAATTCTCGGATCACCACAAAAATTTAATAGTTTGTTACTTGTGCCATTCTCAACCTTTCCTGCAAGTTTCATCTCAAACCGTTAACTACCTTTTGACTTATTTTGCACACGAACAAACTAAATAACTAACTAACGAACAAACAAACCAACGGTAACGAAAACATAACCTCCTCCCTTGGTGGAGGTAAGTAACAAACTAGAAAAGCACTCTGAGAGCGCAGACCTCCGTCAAGCATGCAGCTCATTTCCACCATTGATCATGTTCTTCCATAGAACATAAAAAAAAGGATTGTGAAATTATCTTGTGTAAATTAAATATGGCGGGATCTAAGACTCTTCATATAGCTGCGTACTACAGGCCTCATGAAAATGACGAAGAGAGTCTTGCAGAGCTTCAGCGATCCCTGTGTAAATTAAATCGCGATCATATTATGGTAGTCATCGAGGCGGTGATTTCATTCTACCTGGATGGGATTGGATTGGATTTTCTTACTGTTGTTGTATAACGAGAGAACAACGTCATTTTCGGTGGCTGAATCTACCAATCTTTAGCAACACACCATGTTGATAGATTTACTACGTTAAACATAATGGAATCTGACTTCGGGAGCAACAGCTAAGTTTGAAAGGCATCAAACATTTACATTTTTTCGCCTGCGGATTCGTTCGACAATGATTGAAAAAATACCATGGCAAACTATCGGTTTTTACTCTCACTTGAACAGTTTATTGCTAAAGTTCGTCTCCAGTTTTAATAAGCATAAGTTTGTTAAGTGACCACAAAGTGTTCATTAAACTTCGAGATATTTGTTTTTGCGCCATATGATACTTGAACAATGTAATAAAATATTTTGCAAGAGCTTACTTATGTCTGCCGATACATCTGCTGTAGTTTGTTTTTTGCATTTTGTATTTCTATTTCTACATTATGTCACGATCAGGCCTTGTGAAATAAATACCCTCCTACGAAACCTGAATGTGAGAAAATAACATAGAACAGGTGAAAAATTAGCGGTTTGCTTCGACTACTGATGTCTCCTTTGCTTCTTTACACTAAACAGTTCAAAAAATGAAAAATAATGACAATATACTAGCCTGGACGTGAGCGGAATTCGTTTGTGTAAGAGTGTGTATGTGAGAGTATGTATATCTGCGTATAGAAGTATATGTTTATACCAAAAGTGGGTTCGTGAGTGTGTGTGTGTGTGTGTGTGTGTGTGTGTGTGTGTGTGATAACTTCATTTGGCGAAACAACATAGGATTATACTGTTTAAAGGTTTTGCAGCATTGTTGGAACCCCCTTATGGTAATAGATAATAGTAATAAAGATAATAATAATAACAATAATAATAATAATAAATTTCCCATAGGCCTACTAGGCTCTTAGCTGGTTTATTATTCCTCTGAACGGACAGATTACGCCACTGCACTTGAACCAAACTCAGAATAGTGAGAGTGCTCTAATCTTTTTAAAACATAATTCAATAAATATTCTTCAAACCTGCAGTTGGAATTTGATAATTCGATACAGTTTGCTCTGGCTAGGTTATGAAACAAAACCTCTTCATACGTTTATATCTGACGAAATCACTCTCATTAATTCTGACATTTTACCTCTGACATTTTTACCTCTGACATTTTTACCTCTGACATTTTTACCTCTGCCAGTTTTACCTCTGACATTTTTACCTCTGCCATTTTTACCTCTGACATTATTACCTCTGCCATTATTATTCTGCCATTTTTACCTCTGCCATTTTTACCTCTGACATTATTACCCCTGCCATTTTTACCCCTGCCATTTTTACCTCTGCCATTTTTACCTCTGCCATTTTTACCTCTGACATTTTTACCCCTGCCATTTTTACCTCTGCCAATTTTACCTCTGCCATTTTTACCCCTGCCATTTTTACCCCTGCCATTTTCACCTCTGCCATTTTTACCTCTGCCATTTTTACCTCTGCCATTTTTACCTCTGCCATTTTTACCTCTGCCATTTTTACCCCTGTCATTTTTACCTCTGCCATTTTTACCTCTGCCATTTTTACCCCTGCCATTTTTACCCCTGCCATTTTTACCTCTACCATTTTTACCTCTGCCATTTTTACCTCTGCCATTTTTACCTCTGCCATTTTTACCCCTGCCATTTTTACCTCTACCATTTTTACCTCTGCCATTTTTACCTCTGCCATTTTTACCTCTGCCATTTTTACCCCTGCCATTTTTACCTGGCACCAAATTCACTGTGTACAGTACACAAGTGCCAGTAGCTACATAATATACATCTTATAATGGGACAGCTGAAATCGATGGGCTGAGTACTTGAGTAAATGTCAGTGTCATTTTTAATGTTCACTAATGTTCACACATCAGTATGAGGTGTTCAGATTTTTTTTTATTTATTTTTTTGTTTTTGCAATTGGGTGGGTGGCGCATGAGTTTCTGGATAGGATTAAGTTTCAATTTAATAATGACAAGTTTTTCAAGAAGCTGCATAATGCACTGTTTTCCTTCTTACTCTCCAATTGTCTGCTATATGGTGTTTTTTCCTTTGAAAAATATTGGGCAATGTTATTTTACTGAACTGTGTTGTTGTTGTTGTTGTATGCATGCAATCTGTACAGAATATCATTGTGTATATTTGCATGTCTTCTTTAATCTGAATCAGTATACTGTACTGCCTGTGCAGTCAGCACTTGTTAAATGTCCGAAAACACCTGACAACAAACCATCTTGAATCTCAACAATCGATTATTGCCATTACAAAATTACATAGTAGCACTTGATTTACCACACGCATAATATACTTGCTTTAGCATCAGCGCAGCCCGATGCTGTCCGCCTCGTTCTGGCGCCAAACAGTGCCGGAAGGAGAGTGCAGGTGCAGTACCGCGGCGTCTGGCGGACCGTGTGCGACAGCGTGTGGTTGCTGTCCGATGACGACGTGATCTGCCGGTCGCTGAGCTTTCCTGGCGCCCCCGACACGCTCTGCTGCACCAGGCTCGGTCCAGGCTCTGGCGCCAGCTTTTACGTCGGGTGCAGACCATCTGACGGGGGCAACTCGACAACATTTGGTCGCATCTTCGGTCCGACTGCCACTGTAGCCGGCGGATATTGTCCCGTAGTCGGTAATCTCATATTTGATATTCCCTTAAGCTAACAGTTTAAGCCATATTTGATGGACAATTAAAGAGATTTCCTTCAGTTTGTTGATGATCGATCATGCGATCAAACATTCACAGACTTTAAAAGGCCATATTATATTTGAACACCATTTTAATTCCGTCTATTGAGGACCTAAGAGAACTGTATACAGTGTAAATATATATTTTTTCTATTAAATTTGCTTCAGTCTTGATTGAAATACATTTCGTTGATTTCAGAGCACAACTTCAGTAATACGTTGCACCATCACACATAATACTTTACAAAAAGGGTTAAACAATAACAAAGCGAAGGAAAAAATAACGTATATAATAGCGATACATCAGGATAAAATCAGCATGTCTTCAGAATTGGGCCTATGTTTGTCATTTTGGAATAAATCAAACGAGCCAGTAAGTTACAAAAAAAATGAAGGCAAGAAAAGTACACCGTTAAAAACCGCCTGCCTTGTCATCACCCAGTATAGGAAGAATATTAGCCTAGTCATCAATTATAGGTACCATCAGTCCATCACTTGACAACGAGCAACGTACATCGCTGAAAGTCCATGCTGTTATTTCGTTTTTCCCTGTCTCGAGTTTGCTGCACTTTGAATTGTCTGAATTTACTCTAGTTCTATCTTTGAAGTTATTTCGTTGATGATAGCAATTTTCTACTTCAATGGTCGTAAAATGGTCGGACATTTATTAAATGTAAAGTAATCTTATCTATTTGAAAATGAATCAATGATCAATGTACTAATACATTCAAATTTTGTGTAAAACCTTAATAACAAAGACGTTTTCCAAGGCATGGTCAGACATAGCAACAACTAATCCATATATAATAAATTATTTGTAACGAATTGAATATGTATAAAAACCTAAATACACTATAGTTACCTGACTTATTACTCGAATCATATTGTTTGCTTTCAATTAGCAGAGGATCGATGGTAGCACATAAAAATAAGAGAAACCAAATTAGTCTGAGAAGAGTTTCAAATAAGTATCACAAAGATCTCTGCGCCCTCGTGAAGTTGATGGGATGTATGGGTCTTTGAGATAAGCTGACGGCAAAATCTATAGGATATATGGAATTTTCAGACAAGATTCGAAATTAGGTGGGCCTTTAAATTGTCTGATCGAGGGTTTGAATTGTGTACAAAGGTTCATGAGATGGGAGGGAACCTTCCAAGGGGAAATACCCTTTAATGGGCAAACAGTAACTCGGATCAAATTTCTTCGTAATATAGCCAGAAAAGAATTGAATTACAACCATTACCCCGTTTATAGATGTTTGAATGTTTTTTCTACACCTCCTTCCTCATTAGAGTTTCGATGAATCCATTACCAAACACTGATTCCCCTCTTTTTTCAAAATCATAGTACTTTTGTTTGTAAGTGGAGAGTTTAGTATTTCCTTGGGACAAATACATGCTCAAAAGTACATCAAACCGAACTTACTGTATACAAAAAAAAAAAAAACACTCCTTTGGAAAGTTGCCTGTCCTTACTTTGAATTTGTCCTATAATTTTGATTTGATTATAATGTTCATGGGTGTGTAGGGATTTGAATGCATTTTTTCTTTAATTCACCCAAGCATAAACCCTTTATATTCTTAAAAACAAGTATAAAGCTTCTGATCGGATCGCTCTGGGCATGTATACATTGTATCGTGTACTTATGTGTTTTATGTACTATGTAGGCCTATTTATTATTATAAAATGGGCTTTAGAATCTCTGCAATGTGATTGGTCGATTGTCATGCATTGATTTTTACTGATCCACACTGAGCCGTGCGCCCGGTAAAATCCGAACGCATGGCTCAAGTCGTGTATAGTGTTGTGGGTGTGCCGGACGCATGATGAGGGAAATGGTTGTATTTCATGAATTTACGGGCCCATTTTATAACACAAATTTCAATGATGCACAGGCCTATTTCGTGGATCGGTGAGAATTGGATGCTCTCGTTTAACTTTAGAACAGTCTAAAACCCACTCGCTGCGCTCGTGCACAGGTTTAAACAGTTCCAAAGTTAAACTCGCGCATCCAATTCTCACCGATCCACTCTGTCCTGTGTATCATAGTATATTGTGTGTGTGTGCACAGCATGTCTAAATAGTTATGTAGTTCATTATTCCGAAGATTCGTTTATCCAATCGTAATATTGGAGGTTCGTTGGTGTCGTCGTCCTTCTCTCTCTCTCTCTCTCTCATTTTTGGATTAACGAACCTCATTTCAATTTCGGACTTAATATTTCCTATAAAACGGTCTGTCTTTATCATGCTGTCCTTTGCGTTCATGCATTGGGGTTAAAAATATTTTATTCTATAGAGTGTGAAGAAGACTACGTCGTTCTTGAGCCGGGCCTCAATGCTACCTTTCCGCGGACTCGCGCCCGTGATTCTGCAACGGTCTCGATAGACTGCCCCGGTGACCTTATTGAAGGACGTAAGTATATGACAATATCTCTAGTGATTTTATTCACACACTTCTATCCTCATCCTTTCTCCCGCTTATCTCCAAACCCACACGTATTACAGATCGTTCTGCCACCCTCATTGACAACTTTTTTTTTGTAATATTTTACCCCTCCCCGTTTCTTTCATAATTCTTTCAGATATGACTGATCATTTTCCAATAATGACTTATTTTACTCTTAAAACATCATCTTATATTAAACCTCTGTCATTTCCTTTGTTTAGTCGTAGAGTTTCACCCGAAAAGCTAGCTAGTTTTGATGTGGCTCTCGAGAATGCTGACTGGTCAGGAGTGTTTGGCAGCGATGATATCAATATATCTTTTCATAAATTCATGGAAATATTTAATCATCATTTAGATGATGTAATTCCAAAACAAAAAAATAGAACAGACTATAAAAAACACCCAGATTACCTTGGATCTCAAAATCAATCCTTCGTTCAATTAATAGGAAAAATCGTTTGTATTATAAGTATAAGTTGGAAAAAACTGAGCGATCGAAAAATAGATATACATCATACAAAAATACTCTGACAATGATTTTACGTTCTGAAAAGAAAAGATATTACTTCAAGCAATTCTCGAGATATAGGTTTGATATGAAAAATACTTGGAAAATTCTGAAACAGGCCATGAATGTTCCGAGTAAACACTCTGACATTGATAAAATTAAAGTGAATGATGAAGTGATTAATGATTCTCTTCATATTGCAAATATTTTCAATTACTATTTTTCAAAAATAGGTGAAAATTATGCTCAAACTATTCCTGCAACAGAAACTCATTTTACTGAATTTTTAGGTCAGCGCAACTCTGATTCCATATTTTTTACACCAACTAATAGATTTGAAATTATTGATATAGTTTCCTGTTTTGAGAACAAACGAAGTTCTGGTTATGATGAGATAGATAATTTCATACTTAAGGGTGTTATTTCCTCGATTGCTGATCCACTTGTTCATATATTTAATTTGTCAATCCTCAACGGTGTGTTTCCGGATAAAATGAAATTGGCTAAAGTAATACCAATATTTAAGAAAGGTGATAAACTTGAAGTCAGTAATTATCGCCCAATTTCATTATTGTCTTCACTTTCTAAGGTTTTAGAAAAACTTATTTATAAGAGAATGAGCAATTTTTTGAAGGTACATGAAGTTTTTACGAACTATCAGTTTGGTTTTCGTGAGAAACATAGTACTTCGCATGCTCTTTTATATTTCGTTGATAGAGTAGTTCATGCCATCGATAATCATTCTCATTTAGTTAGTATTTTCTTGGACTTCTCCAAGGCCTTCGACACCATCAATCATGACATTTTACTTTATAAATTATCGCATTATGGAGTACGTGGGAAGGCCTTGGAGTGGTTCAAGAGTTATTTGTTCGATAGAAAACAATTTGTTACAATTAAAAACAATGATTCAGTTATCAGAGAAGTCAAATGTGGCGTCCCACAGGGAAGTCTTTTAGGGCCGTTATTGTTCATTATTTATATCAATGATTTTTGTCGTATATCTGATGATCTCTCTTTTATTCATTTTGCAGATGATACTAACGTATTTTTTGCCCATAATGATATTGATTTTCTTGTTCACAAAATTAACATTGAATTGAATAAAGTGACAAATTGGGTCAGAGCTAATAAGTTATCACTTAATGCTCAAAAAACGAAATATATGATTTCAGCAATACTGTTGATAGTTTAAACACTAATATAGTTTTAGATGATTCTCATCTACAAAGAGTATCAAATATTAAATTTTGGGGGGTCATTGTAGATGATAAACTTTCCTGGAAATCACATGTTGATAATATTTGTAATATAATATCGCGTAATACAGGTGTTATTAATAGATTGAAATTTCATATTCCTCAAAAAACATTACTTATGTTATAGGCCTATTCGTCGTTAATATTGCCTCATTTGAATTATGGAGTTTTAGTATGGGGCAACACGCATCAGAATTTACTTGAAAGAGTGTCCCTCTTGCAAAAGAAAGCCCTCCGCATTATCTGCCATTCCCCTGTACGTTCTCATACAAACACGTTGTTTACCTCCAATAAGCTCTTAAAAATTAAAGACTTATTTTTGTATAACTTAGGCCAATTTATGTATAAGTATTGTAACAATTTGCTTCCGTCTATTTTTAATTCCATGTTCCTAAAAAACCAATCATTTCATGAATATCCCACTAGGCGTTCCAATGAATTTCACTTACCCCTCTTACGCACGATTCTTGCTAAAAATACACTTATTTATATCGGCCCAAATTATTGGAATTCTCTGAATCATGATATAAAAAAAGCCCCATCCATACATTCTTTCAAGAGGAGACTGAAGTCCTTTCTATTGCAGTCGTATGACTTTCCAGGACTCAACTAGCCATTTGGCCTTCTTTCTCACATACAGACTTACTTTTTCCTCTTTGAAGAATAAATTCTAATCTTTTGGATGTCTGCTGCCATCTACGCTTTCGCCAAAAGTCAAAGTCTCAAAAATACAATGACAAACCCCTTCACAAATTCGACCAAAGATACCAAAATAAATGAAGAAAAAAATTAATTAAAAATCAATGATGCAGTTTGGCAAAAAACTGAATAGCTGTAGATATTGAGTATGAATTCCTCTACAAATTGCATTTTGGTTAGAAGATGAAAGCTTTTCTGGTGGACTATATTTCATTGGGTACGTGCACGGAAAATGGGTGACAGTGACAAGAACTCGTAGTCTGGCTTTTCGTACCCCTGAACAGAATTTGAACTGAATTATCCACCCAGAGAATTTGATGGATGAAAGGGTACATCTAACTTATCCAGGTTAGTGAAGCTGAAACACCTCATTTCTCCCAGCTATTTTACAGAATTTTTTGAAATTTGATTTTTAACACACGTCCCTATGGGGAAATATTTATGGGTGTGAGCCCTGAATGTCTGTCTTATTCCTGTTCTCACGTCCCTTCATTTCCTTGCTTTTCTCCTTTCAGACGCTACAATCACTTTTTTCCCCTCCACAACCATTTTCTGTTTCCCTTGATACGCTTCTGTCGAAGATCGCTGTCTCTGTTGTGCATTTTCGTTTGCTATTTTGTCTTCTATTTGTTCATCGTTTCCATTCCGTTTTGTCCCGTACAGCCTTTTCTTCAGTAGTTGTTTTGCTGTCTAGTCTTGTTTCATGTTTTTTCGCGTCTGTTAGTCTTGCCCATCCCATTTTTTCCCGTACAGCCTTTTCTCCAGCAGTTGTTTTGTTGTCTAGTCTTGTCCTATGTTGTTCACGTCTGTAATAATAAGTGTATTTATCTGTGACTCTAGTTCTCAGTGGGCTTCCAGACTTCTTCCTCTTTTTTTCCTCTCCTATTGTATGTTATAATGCTTTGATTAATTTTTCCATTGATGTTATCATTCCAGAGGGGCCCACATTCTACAAGCTCTGTCTTTTTAGTGGGTCTCTCCATTTTTCGCACTTTAAGCAAAGTTATACATGTACTATATTTCGATCACTTCTGGTTTTTTTTTTTTTTACTACAATGTATAATTACTATGTGGTCCTCCTCAATTGTTTTATATTCTTTTCGATACATAATGTTCTGCTTACCTTATTCTCTGTTGTCAAAAGAAGTGTAACTTATATGTTTTGTCGAAAAATGAAATAAACTTTGAATTGAATTGAATTGAAGTTTTCTGGCAAAAACTGGTGACAACTTTGAATGTTTATTACTTGATTTAAGATGAAAATGTACACACTTTCTGGATCTCTGAGTTGATGTTTAATGTCAAAATTATACCATCACTTTATTGTTATTCTCATGAGTCTATTATTTTTAAGCTGATGTTTACAGTATGTAGGCCCACTAAAGAATAAAAGAAAAACACGGCACAATGTAATATAACGTAGAACTGTAAAAAGTGACATGTAACATCGTTAGTTGAAAATGATATGCGATTATCATCAGAATGATGTCACATTTGCAGTAGAGTTGGATTACAACTTTATAAATTACAGCTGAAATTAAATGTCATGGGTTAGCCACTCAATCTACGTCCGAAACATCTTTATTGCCATCGAAGACAATTCGTGCAAAGGCATTTGCATAATAAACCCAAATCCCGTTCCCCTCTTGTCTTCGTCCTCAGTGGTTCTCTGGGCATTGTAAGGTTAAGCGCATGTTTTTTTTGATTGATATTCCGTGTAATTCTAATCATTGATATTCCTCGTGATAGGATAAGTGAAGTGTGGCCTTCTGTCATATAAACGATAAGTAGATGCCCGTGAAAAAAGATTTGAATTGAATTTGTTGAAAAAAGTCAAATATAACAGTTTCTCATTGTAATAGACGTCCGAGGACGATAGCCTTCACGCTATGTCCCCGAATGTCATTCCATGCAATTCATTTGTGAAGGCGTGTTTGCATGTTTGTTTGCACTTCCATGTGTCTTATGTGACTGTGAATTGATATAAACCAAGCTATTTCTTCACATTAAAAATACGTTTATGGCCTATACAACAGGGCAATGCCTGGAATGAACAATATGCGTGCAATATCAAGATTCTTTTCAATGTAAGTCATACTGCTTGCTGCAGTGTGATGTCTAATCCATGCACCTGTCATGCACTGTCACCATGCATGCTTATGTATGACGGTAATTTTTGATTCGTTTGACGTTTTTTCTTGAGTGTACACGTAACTATAATGTACACCATAAACATATACTTGTATGATTATTTCATTTAATTTCATGACATCACTATGTAATGTTTATTTATAATCGTAGCCTATGCATGATAATTTAGATAACAATTCAATCTAGATAATCAGGGGCGGCGCAGCCGTGGGGGCCATGGGGGCTCGGGCCCCCACACTTTTTGTGCACCATACAAAGGAATACATAAGGTGTCATCACTTTGGGCCCCCACACTTTTTTCAACCCGGAAGTACGTAAGAGGCACTACAATGGGAGAGAATGAGCTGAGGACCTTTTTTTTTTTTTTTTTTTTTTTGCTTGTCAGCTGAAGAAACCCGGAAGTGGACGGGGACGGGGAGAGATGAGCTGAGGACCTTTTTTTTTTTTTTTTTTGCTTGTTAGCTCATGAAACCCGGAAGTGGGCCCCCACACTTTTGAAAACAGTGCGCCGGCCCTGATAATAACGATAATCAATATTTTGGTTAAATGAGCAAGTTGTCACTGACCACACGTTTGTTTTAGCACGCAGCACATGCACAATATTACGTTTTCGTCTTCATGACTATCGACGATTTACTAATTATGCTTCAATATTATCATGTAGAGTGATTCTGCACCGCAGAGTGGCAGATGAGAAGTTTAAACCTTCCAAACGTTTTACTTCTTCCAGTTCTCGTATCACTTCCAAGTCTAAACAACTGTACTTATTACTTCATCTTGAGAGAACTATCCCGTACAAAGTTGTGGTCTTTCTTGGTTCTATCTTTTCATATTCTACATTTTGTCAATGACCTTCAGGAGCTTCAACGCATCATCATGAATATATATTTGGATTAACTTTTTGTATCATTTTGACCAATAATGCAAAAAGTTAATCCCGATACTTAATTCTGATATGTGATATAACTCAAATGTTTTGATGTTTTTGACTGAGAATGAAATAAATGAAACGAAACAAAGGCACGATCTGTTATCCATGATAACGAAATTTGTATGTGCTGTCATTTTTTCATTAAACACACTCTTTGTGATATTCACATCCAATCGAGCCTGAGGCTATGTGAGAAAAGCTACTTTATTTGTGCATAATGTCACCAATAGACCGGTTTATACTAATACAATATTCGGATATTACGTGCACGTTTGTGACACAGGTTGTCACAGATAACAAACGACGTGACAATAACTAATGATGCATCTGGATTCCAAGCATAGAAATGAGTATGATGAGGGATAGGTGAACGGAATATCTCTTCGCCAGTTGTCATGGAAAATGTATCCAAAATGTGGATAACTTTAGTAAACTGGTCTATTGTCTGCTGCTTGTCACTCTGCACTGTAGCTTCCTCCTTTGCCTTACTACGACTGACCGTGTGTGAAGTCTCTGTAAATCTTTCTCATCCTGCACTCACACCTGCAACGTTTAAGTACAAATGTATACACCAATGCACATGCATGCTGCTATACACTTATCCTATCCAATCAAATTAATGACCGCGCGATGAAACGGATGTTTATTTATATATTCACGCGTCTAGAAGGACAATCCAGGACCAGTTAAAGATGAGTATGAGATGAAAGAGTGGAAATGTCATAAGCACAACGATGAAAATTTGATCAAATCATATAAAATTAGGGAAGTTTTGAAAATATGAAGTTTTGTTAATTTTCACAGTTTTTGAACAGTGATGATATGAATATGCACATGAATGAGTTGTGTGTTTTTGCACTACGGAGATTTTATATAATGAACTACAAAGGGACAAAACATGTCTGCACTACAAAAAACAAACAAACTTGAAACAAAAGCAAAAATCAAACTGACAAAGCAACACAGCAACAAAGCAAGAAATGTTCCGTTTCGATAAAATTCCAAAGCATGTATACTTTTCTCTGCAAAACAGCACCCCATCACAACTCGGCACAGCCTGGCACCTTGGTTGATTTACTTTATCGAAAGAGGATCCGGACTTAAAGAGAAGTCGGCATGGAGTAGCTGCCATACTCCTTTGTGCATGAACTTTTCAGGGCTACTCTATCAGTTTGAAAACAGCACCTGTAATGATATTGTATATACAATGTTCCAATGAACACTCGATTCACTATATAGCCCTCACAAGAAATGTGACCCGAAAATGCGCTCTGACCTACAACAACGAACCAGAGTGGCTGGACCCAGTCTATGATCGTTGCCATCCTGAGACAACCACGGTCCCAACTACAACATCGTCCACTACAGTAAGAAGATTTTTTTACGTTAGTATGTATTTATCTGTTCGTTGATTTACTTTTTTTGTATGGTATCAAGTGCTTCCATCCACAAGCATAATCATACAGACGTGCTGTATGAGAGAGCCCTATACAGCAGAAAAGGTTACAAAATCACGATGACATATAATATAATGATATCAAAGTTAAATTGTCTAATCAAAACATCTAAACAATCGGAAGAAAGGAAAACAATTAACAAAGGATGGCTGACTTTGTGTAATTGTCATCGGAATGAATTATCGAATCTTATGATACTAAAACAACCCACAGAAAAAAGGCAAGAAAGTAAAGTGCTGTGAAGAGCAGGCACTAGATGTATATCATAATGAGGCATTATTCATAGGTGATGGCTGCCAGTCAAATTTGCAAGCGAAGGAATTAATTTCAAACTAATTGTAGATTATGTTATTGAAGGGTATCTGTGTGTCTGCTTGTAATCTTCAAACTACGTAGATTATTGTTCTTAAAGGTTAGCTGTGTGTCTGCTTGTAATTTTGAAACTATAATGTAGGAAGCAAGAACAACTGAAATCGTGAGAGATACAACAGAAAGGCGGAGAGAACGGTCCACCACTGAAACGTTTACGAAGAAGTCGACTGAAGCCATGACATCGTATTCTACGTCCGGTGCGCCTGCAGTGACTACCACCGAAGAGGGCTTGTCAGTGAGCACAGAGAACGGGCTGACTTCCTCTAGTAGACAGACCACAGATGGTGTAAGATTCACCACTGATGTCACTTCAAAAGAGGCGACGGCTTTTTCGACTACACAGACATCCACACAAAACGGCCTAATTGAGAGTACTAGCTCACGTTCTTCTACTGCATGGACATCCACTGAAACACGCCGGACGACTTCCTCTAGTAGACAGACCACAGATGGCGTAAGACTCACCACTGATGTTACTTCAAAAGAGGCGACGGCTTTTTCGACTACACAGACATCCACACAAAATGGCCTAATTGAGAGTACTAGCTCACGTTCTTCTACTGCATGGACATCCACTGAAACACGCCGGACGACTTCCTCTAGTAGACAGACCACAGATGGCGTAAGACTCACCACTGATGCCACTTCAAAAGAGGCGACGACGTTTTCGACTACACAGACATCCACACAAAATGGCCTAATTGAGAGTACTAGCTCACGTTCTTCTATTGCACGGACATCCACTGAAACACGCCCCACGACAGACGACGTTAAACTTACAGTAGCGACAGAATCTTCAACACTTTCCGCGAGCAGTGAAAGAGGCCTAACTGAGGTTGATAGTGCTTTATCTTCCACTTTACAGACACTGACCGAAACAAGCTCGCCTGCAAAAGATAGATCACTGCAATCCACAGTAACATCAAAAACTTCGAGCCCGCCGCCATCAAGTGAAGTTGGCGTCACAGACAGTGAATTTAACACTGACCAAACTTGCGGGAACGAATTTGTAATCTTGGAATCCGGACACAGAGTCAATTTTTCCCGGACTCCCGCTAACAAGGAGACACTTGTCCGGATTAAGTGCATGAGTAGCAGTCACGTTCGTAAGTTCTGAGCCATTGCGGTGGGATAACAAATTCAGCAACTCCCGAGGAAGCCTATATTTGCAATACAGAGTGAATACCATAAAACGCCAAAATATCAAAGAGAAATACGAGATAATCTTTCAGTGACTCTATACCCTCTATTATTTCCAATTTGATCGGCAATATGTCGAGTCAGCTGATGTAGGTGTATTTGTAGCTACATAAGCTGAATAAACACTGATAAGGACAGAAACGTAAATAGAAAAGTGAATAGATGACCTAGAATTCTCTAGTTATAAAGATGTTAAAGGACAAGTTCACCTTTATAAACATAAGGATTGAGAGAATGTAGCAACATTAGTAGAACACATTATTGAAAGTTTGAGGAAAATCAGACCATCGGTTCAAAAGTTATGAATTTTTGAAGTTTTTGTGCAGTACCCGCTGGATGAGAAGACTACTGCAACGCATGAATAACTTAGATGTCACATGCGTACAACAATATAAGGAAAATATAAAGAGAATT
The DNA here is from genome assembly GCF_040938485.1 of Diadema antillarum. NCBI lineage: Eukaryota > Metazoa > Echinodermata > Echinoidea > Diadematoida > Diadematidae > Diadema > Diadema antillarum. Next base: position 5,909,393 of record NW_027270906.1, on the reverse strand, counting down.
TCACAAAATTCCATCTTTTGAAAAAAGTACACATTCCCCTGACTCCTTACCGACAAATGTTATGGGTAATATTATTCCCCCTGCCTTTAGAAAGAGGCAAGTCAAGTGCTCTTTTATTATGCGGAAAAAGTGAAAATATGTTGAATTTTCTTTTACATTTTCTTTATACTGTTGTACGCATATGACTCACAAGCTGAAGTAGTCTCCTCATCCAGCGGTTCCAACACAAAAATTTAAAAAATTCATAACTTTTGCATCGATTGTCCGATTTTCCTCAAACTTTCACTGATGTGTTCTACTGATATTGTTGCATTTTCTCAATCCTTATGTTTATGAAGGTGAACTTGTCCTTTAAAATGAATATCACATACTAAGCCCGACGGTAAGTTACCCAGCAGCTTTTTTTTTACACCTAGTCACTCGCAGCAACCACGGTGCAATCAGTATCCTACTGTTCGTATATTGTTCGTATATATTATAGGGAATGAACTGGGTGGAACGTTAGAGTGCTCGTAAAAGCTGAAATACATTAAAACCTGTGGTCTAAAGATATAGACCGAATAAGGGCTCTGGATATATGCAACACTTTTAGGTGAACTAGTTACACTGATGTGTACATTTAGTACTGTGGTAATATGCTGTGGCTCTATATATACTGTAGATGATAATGATGTAGTCGGTGCTTTAGTACATTCCAAGATATTTCCCATTTGATCTTTATGAACCATCGATATTTGAAATATGGATTTTTCTCTGCTCCAGTCATTTTGAAGACAGACCAGTATTGAACAGCATATTTATAGTTAGGCCCTTCTTTTACGCGTATCCTTCAAAATCTTTGCCTGATTTAGTGTGATGGGAAAATTTTTTCAACTCAATAGAAAATGAAAGGAAACGGGCTACCAATTTGATTTGACATTATTTCCTTTTCCAACAGAAAGTCAAATAAAATGCAAAGCTTATATGTAAAATGTTTTGCTTACAATACAATGTATGACATTTATAAAGTATAAATTCAAGGTAAGTCTCATGCTAGCCTGACATAATTAACATGTTCTGTAAATTAAGCGGTTACGGCTGACATTATCAAATATATCAGGCCAAAAGGCATTCATGAATCGGAAATCAAGGTAAACATATTGGCCAATCACTTTCACGTAGAGATATTCCATGTCTCCATCAGGTAAGAATTTCTTCAGATAAGAATTTCTACCCGCTCAACGGGATACTAGTGAAGTGTGACCATATATGACCACCTTAGCTCGCTTAATACTCCGTGAACTCTTGAATCAGATCATACTTTCGTTTGACAAAAGTGTATCTTTGATTGGGATCTTATCTTTTCCACTTTAGTTCACTTGCTTTAACTTTGCTCACTGTTCTGACTAAGAACTTGCTTTTGTGCACCGTATTTCAGTAATTCAACGAAATGTAACTCGAAAGTGTGTTCTGACCGTTAACAACACACCAAAGTGGGAGAGTCCAGTTTATGAACCGTGTCAACTTGAGACGACGTCAATCTCAACCACACTGACCAGCAGCCCTCCAGTCACGAAGTTGATAGAAGTGAGTATTTGCAGTATATCTAATTATCAAATATTGGTAGGTGATTGGTCATAATGCAGTGACGTACCAAATGCAGCAGGGATCGAAATTGTTGTATTTGCGAGCAGTGACACCACGTCAGGTAACCTTATTCAAGAATTTCACTCACTACCGACGGGAATAGATTGAAATGTTAATATGACTTTTTTTGTTGTTTTCGTTGATCTCTCTTTCTAGTGGGCTTCCAGACTTTTACTTTGTTCTCAACTGATGTTTTTTTTTTCTCTGAGGGGCCCACATTCTACAAGCTTTGTCTTTTTAGTGGGTCCCTCCAATTTTCGAATTTTGCATACTGTTTAGTTACCTCTAATCACTTGAGTTCTATGATAGTGTATAATCATTGTAAGGTGGTACAATCATTGTACATTCTTTTCATGTTACATAGTTTACGCACCTTATTTTCTGCTACCAAAAAAGTGATGTTTATGTTTTTGTCGAAAAATGAAATAAAACATGGAATTGAAATTGAATCTGCGCACTGCCGTCATTCGGATACAGTCTAGTCTGCTCAGTGTTGTGTACAACTTATTGTGCAACAAAGTGTCTACCATACTCAATACGTCAATCACAGACTGTCAACTTTTAGATAAACATAATGTAATTCTTACTCCAATTTAAGCATCAAAATGTCAATGCATGTGAATAATTCTGAATACAACATTTTGCTAACAATACGTTGTAAAGAATATAGGATTAGCCAAATGGCAATCATCAGAATTTTTTATACGAGAAGTCCTTACACGAGTTTGATGATAAAATGGTTGTATCTGCGTGTCTGCGGGGTTTTTTTTTTGTGTTTTTATTTCGGTTATTAGGTACCTGAAAATCTGACTGCAAATAATGTCGATAACGTGACGAGATCCCTGCAGAAAGAGACAACAGACCGCTCGAGTTTCACTGAGGATGATCTTGAACTCGTCACGGAAATATTTTCTGATGTCATAGAGCTGGACCTTGTGGAAGAAGAGGTTTGTACAATTAAGTTAGTACAAGTGAGAACCTATATCACGTTTATAGCGACAGTTGGTCACGCTGAATGTTTATATCTTCCTGGTACTGTCAGAGCCAAAAAAAAAAGAAAGAAAAAACCAACAACACAATTTCAATTTACAAATCAGCAACAAAGAAACTGTACAGAAGTTCATAAGCTCTAAAAGCGCAAACTGGTGGAGAGCGCTGTGGCATAGTGGATAAGACTCACGACTCGCAATCGGAAGACCCGAGTTCGATTCCCGCCCATACAGTGGGCAAGATGTTTTTACCATCAGGTCCCTTTCGACCCAGGTGTTTAAATGGATACCTGGCAACGCTAGGGTAATAAAGATGGTAGGACCCTTGGTAAAGCAGTGGCAACACTGAAGAGGCTACCCTGGATAAAGAAAACACTAATGTTGTTATTGGATGTGTTGGACAACGAATTGTAAAAGAAACCCAATTTTCCATTCAAAAAGTGACATAATTATGCATCATCTGTATTATGTACAAATGCCTCTATTTCATATAAGGCCCCAGTCACACAATGCTCTGCGTCCGGCGTTACGTCCAAAAAAAGTCATTTTTTTCTGCGGACTCCCGCGGATCCCTCGCCGTCCCGTGAAAATTTTGACAAAACTTACGATAGAAAAAGCGGGCGATACGGACAGATACGACCAGATGCGGATACTTACGCATCATTATCTATCCAAGAAGCACACTCACATCACCCCTATTTTGAGATCACTTCATTGGTTATCAGTCAAAGATCGCATTATTTTTAAGATGTTACTTCTGACTTTCCATTGCATTCAGGGCGCCGCTCCTCAGTATAACATTGACTTACTCCATAATTACCATCCCTGCTAGATCTCTACGCTCATCCAACTCCGGTTCTCTTATAATTCCAAGATTCACTACAATATGGGGCACACGTGCCTTTGGCCATGCTGCTCCCACCTTATGGAATAACTTACCTTCAGCCATAAAAAATTGTTCTTCATCAGACTCCTTTAAAAGCAGTCTAAAAACTCACCTGTTTAAGGCCTCCATTTGATTACTCATTACATGTATTTGATATTTGTATGTCCTTTATCTCCTTCACTTTCTCTTCCTTCCGCGCCTAGAGCACTCTGCAGAGTGGATTTGGCGCTATATAAATCATATCAATTATTATTATTATTACTTGCGTCCACTTGCGGACAATCTTACGAATTGACACGTAATTCGTTCCTTCGATTTGCGTTAACTTCCGAATACTTCAGACCACTTGTGGAAAGTTGCGAATATTTACGGAGATTTGCGGATATTTTCGAATAGTTGCGGAGAGTTACAGATTGGTATGAATAATTGTTGACAATGTGGTTTTCTCTGGAGACCCCTGCTTATTCGGTGTATTAATGCCAGCAAGGTTATCACATTTATGACTGTCTTAGTACAATGGTGGAAAACTGAAATTATGTCACGTTCAAGTTGTGAAGACTTTCCGTATTATTTTGAATTTGTTTAATAGCAATAAAAGAAAAATGAAATTTTGAACTTTTGAAATTTTGAAGGTTTTAATTTCATTTGTCCAAATCAAATATGAATGTGCATCATAAATGAGTTTATCTTATTTTATTTCCTTTTATTTCTGCCTTTTTCACAAAGTATTTACAACATAAACAATTTTCCAATACTGTGATCATGCTTTATCCAACACAAAATGAATATAAATATCATCATATAAACGTACCAGTAATGAAATATTGTATAAGTGAGTTATAATCATACTTAAATTATTGGAAAATCATTGATATTTCAATCGAATTAATACAAACAAATTGGAGGAGACCGTCATTTTTATATACTATAAACTATTGTTGCATTAAAACTTTCACCAGGATATGATCAGTAAGACACAAAAAGTAACATGTACAACTATTAAGCCATTTGGTGCCTGCCGTCAAGCTCTGCATAGAAGGTTAGAGAGGGGCAGAGGGAAAGAGGAAGAGAGGGAAACGAAGTAGAGTGTGGAATTGCTAATGATGAATTCAGAGAGCCCCATGGCAAGACCCTAAATGGAATCTGTAACGTGTTGACAAAATGTTTGATTGGACAATAACATACCACAGTATTACATAAGACATTACGACTGTTCAGTGTCTGCAAAATATGCACTCAATAAAAACTCTTTTAATTTACGTTTAAAGGAATATAAAGACGAGCAGCTTGTTATTTCGGGGGAGAGGTCATTCCAGTATCTAGGGCCCGTATACATTATCGTTTTTTTAGCGAAAACTGTTCGAGTACGTGGAAGGTGAAATGCGTCACTTTGGCGGGTAGGATAATTATGAATCAAATAAGTTAAAGCTAAGCTAAAGCTTGAATTTGATGACGGCCTCTGGATAAGCATATAGCTTATACTTCATTACAAATCATTTAATACATATTCATTACAAATCATTTAATACATATTAAAGTGTATAACGGAGTAGGGTACGTACAAATGCATCAGTGCAAAGGTGTTGTAAGGTGAGTTAGGGTACAAGTGCATATGTACAGTTATGTTGTTTGATTATTGAAGTGAAATTTGGTGCTATTTAGAAAAAAAAATTATATTTATTTTCATATAAAAAATAATATACACATTGTTTATGTATGCATATGTGCGGATACGAGTCATGTAATGTTAAAAGGTGGTGAAAAGAATAAAGTGTATCTTGGCAAATAAGAACTACCTCCCGCACTCTGTGTTTTATCAGACATGGAACCCTTCAGAAAGTTTAAGATTTCACTTCAAAACTAATTTATGAATTAAAAAAAAAATGTATGACCAAATGCATGGAATATATAACATAATTATACCACGAATAAAATACTACATGGATCGATAAGTTAAACAATATAGTAAGAAAATATAGTTTAGAGTCCTAGAATAGACAAATTTTGGTTACGTTGTAATTGTGCATGGATATTCATGACTTACTGGATTATGTTACGGAGACTGTTAAAGTAATGCTTGATAAATTTCCAGACAAAAATGGACTTTAGAACACCCCCTCCCCCACCCAGATACATATGAAATATGTATACGCATTCCATGGAGTGTAGAATGGCTAAGACTATAGAGAAATAATAAATTCGTTCTCATTTTTTTCTTATAGCTTATCGCTGTCCCACACCTTCCCCCGGCCAGAAAAGTAAATGAAATGGTGTCACTCTATCCCCTACCAAAAAAATATTGACCCTTTCGAATAATATACATTCAAGGTTGCAAGGAAAACAAGTTCACCACCCGGGGTCAACCGATGTTCATCTGTATATGGGTGTCATCTTAAATTGACCATTTGCCGGGAGAAATGTCATAACTCGACCATGCGGTTGTACCGCTCCACCGCTCCGGCTGTGTTATAGTATTCCTTCAGGTACATGCACTATAGTGGTTTCCCGAAGTCTCTGCTCCTATGGGAGTGCAAAACGGAAAACGTCAAAGGACGCAGTTGTCCGCAGCTTTCGTAACTGTCCGCAGATGTCCGTAAGCAGACGTAAGTGTCGTGATACGGTAACTTGCGGTTAATTTCGGATACTTACGGCGGACGCAAATGAACGCAAATGGACGGGAGGTAAAACATTTTGCGGATGGTCTGCGTCCAAGCTACGGATAGTTACGTTCAATTCCGGATAGTTACGTTTAATTACGGTTGCTTGCGTAAGTCTGCATCCGTGGAGTCCCTCTGCGAAATTTTGAACATTTCCAAATTTCGCAGGCTTGGTGCCGTCATTTTGCGTTTCTTTACGGATTAGTTACGGACAGTTACGTCTACATACGACCCTGCGGATGCCTGCGTCCACGCTGCGTCCCCCTGCGTTCACTCATCCGTATCTATCCGCGGCGGACGTAACCCATCGTAAGGCACTGTGTGACTGGGGCATAAATCAGTATGCAAGACAAGATTTCAACACAGTGATGTACGTGTACACTAAGTGGTTGTTTAATGGATCATTTTAACCTGAGGAGAACTATAAAAAGGATCTTCAGGCTTTCATGTTCAAACAAATTTACCGATGAATTGTTCCTATTCAGGTATCCGATCATCTGTTTAACGCGGTTGATAACATCCTAAGTACGGCTGAGAACACATTTCAACCAGCCAGCGACGACCGTGGTGACGATGATGACGTTGAAGTAGCCATCGTTGCCAACAAATTCCTCTCTAAAACCAACGAGTTGATTACTGCCATCCAAAACAACTCCAATAACAACTTCACCTTCAACGGGGACAACGTTGACGTTGCCGCTGTCAAGGTGAACAGGAAAAGATTCCCCATCGCGGTCGAGTTTGCGACGAGCTCGCCGACGAACGAGAGCATCCTGTTCTCACCCAACGATGACACCCTATCTGATGCGGCGGTTGAGACATCTGTAGTCATTCCCGAATCCATTTTGAATTTCGTACCTGGTAAACATGCATATTATCTCAATTAAGGTATAGATTAAGGCTTAGATTCCCGGCGGAGACTAATTTTTCAATCGTGCACTTTTTTCAACAAAGGAGGAACATGAAGAGGAATAATAATTTTAATTTCAATTTTTCATATTTCTCGATGAAAAAAATACACCATATATAAGGAAATCAAATAATTAATACATGATTTCCAGCATGTCCAGAGTACTGCAAATATATAGAACATAGTGGTCGATCTATGAAAGTTGGAATGTGAGAATGAATGCTAAAGAAATATGTTGGAACCTGCATGCTTGGAAGCAAGGTTGTCGATCGCAGGTCCCACAATTCCACGCTGTTTTCTCTCTCATCCTATCTTATAACTTATGCATACAATCAGAAAAAAAAGAGGTAAACACTTTTTTTTTCGAGTTCAAATTATTCATTGAAAAGTTGGATGAAAATTAATGTATTATATACCGTATTAAAGGTAATTTAACTGGCTGTTACCCCAGTAGGTCAGTATGAATGGAAACTTTACGCATGAGTGAACACATTCATTTTAGTTCTCCAAGGCACAAAAGTGAAAATTGCAAAAAATTGACATGTTGTTTTTCATTTGAAAATGGCCTTCAAGTTAACGATGATGTTATAACAAAAGAGCAGTTTAACAGAATGAGAGACATGAATGAAATAGCAAAAAAAAAAAAAAGTTCTCACTCTTTTTATTTCTTTCTAACCTCAAACAAATCAAAGTGGGAACCAGAGGGGGAAGATAAGAATTTTCTGTCAACTCAAACCTCAAATGAAATAAGGAGTAAGGGCATAGAGATCGAAGAGAATATCTTTTTCCACCCATTCTTCAATGTATTAATTTAAGAATTCATGAGAGAAATTCATGGACTGATTGTTATTTACAATCTTCCGAATTTGATAAAACAATTCAAATTCCTACCAGTTTTCTTAGTATTGCTTCTTCTCTCATTTGATTTTAATTTGGATTTGATAGAATATTCGTCATTTTCCTTCATTATCTTTAGCCTTTATTGATCTTTTGGGTTTCAATAATTATTATTGACATCACAGGTTTATTTTTGCAGCTTAATTCATGTTTTTCATTGTGTTTAATTTGTCTTTTGTTCTTATTGTTACATGGAAGAGCACTTAAACATGAATGACAACTTGTTCATTTTTGCAGTTTTTACTTTTGTGCCTTGGGAATGAAAATAAAGGTGTTCAGTCATACATAAAGTTTTTCTTTTTGTTGACGTACCAGGTTAATATCCAGTTAAATTACCTTTCATCAGGTATAAAAACATTAACTCTCAACCAATTATCTATAAGAATTATTAACTTGAAAAAGTGTTTACTTTCTTTCTTTTTTTGCTGAGTATATATATATATATATATATATATATATATAATCAAATACATACATGCGTACATACATATGTATGCGAATGATGCAGGAATATTGCAGAGGAAATATTGTTTGTTTAAATGTTACAAAGCAGTTTGCTTTCAATGCCGTATTACCTTTTTTTCACATTGTTCTTTAGAGGGTGCAGATGTCAGTGTGAGCATAATGGTGGTAAAGACACCCGAGTTGTTTCAAGAAGTCCAGAACTCTTCCACAACGACACCGAAGAAGCCCGAAGGATCGATCTCGACCAAGAGGCGCGTGGCAGCTCCGATTATATCCATCACCGTGGAGGGCGCTGAGATAGGGAGCTTGCCGGAGAACGGGTCGCTGGAATTTTCGTTCCAGTTGGAGATACCGGTAAGATGCCTGTCCTCATTTTCGGTTTTATATCCATGATTATGTACGATACTCGTAATATGGGAAGAGAGAGGTTTAAGATGGACGTTTTCAGTTATCTAATAAGCTCTCATACAAGGCGGTCAGTGATAATAACATACACAAATACATGTTAAGTAGATAATAAGTTATAACTAGATAAATATTACAGTCTGAAAATGTTATATAAAATGTTACCTATATATAATAGTTGCACTGTTGTTCCAACTACGGTAATAGTAATAGGATAGAAAATTATATCGAAATGTTTCAACCTCGGAGTTTCTTGAGTAATCTTGATCATCTCAATCTAAATTCAGTTAAACATGTTAAATGGAAGAAATATTCACACAATCTACATCGCACAGAATATTCTAGCGAAGAGAATTTGACATCCAGACATTGATAGGCCTATCTAAAAGAGCCACGTTCATTTTGGTAAACGTTCCTTTGATAGGATGGATATAGGCCAACAAGTACGAGCTGCGTGTTTTGGGAAACGATTGGGAATACCACACAAAGATGGTCCACCGAGGGATGTTTGACCCTCAGCACCTCGACCGATGAAGTAATGTACTGCCAGTGTAACCACTTGACCAGCTTTTCAGTTCTTATGGTAAGTATGTATTACACGTAGTGCCTTAGACTTCGGATGCTATACATTTCTCTTTATGTATATCACAAACATATTTAACCACACACACACAATATATATATATATATATATTGTTTGTTTATTCATTTGTATACGTGTGTGCCTGCGTATATATGCACTCACGTAAATACAATATGTAATCTCAAGATGTACACGTGGTATAGATGCTAATTTCTTAAAATACTTTATGTTTTGAACTGCAAAGTGCTTCGCGAGATTTTTTCGTTTATAATAGATATTATAAAGTTTTTTCTTTAATATCATCATCATTATGGTTACCAACCTCTGCTTCCAATTTCAAATTTAATACAAAATAAACTCTCGTATACCCCAAAGTTGGAATTAGAATTCATTTAATGTTTGCAATTTTCTTTCTTTTTTCTTTAATTGTATAGTCGCCATGCCGGAAAAAAGGAACTTTTTGCATCCAAAAAGGTATAGTTTAATGAGTGCCAGGTCTTCTTTGACATTAGTAAGCACGGATGAAGACGATATTTTGCAGAAGATATTTAACTTGACATGTCCCATTCTAGCACTATAAAGACAATGAAGTGTTACACCTTTCTATCATCAACACAGGATATTGAAAAAATACCAAGTCCCTCTCCGCTGTTGCTTGACATTCTAAGCATGATCGGTTGCGGCATGTCTATAGTGTGTCTGATTCTTACAGAGTTTATTCTTCTTGGGATAAGGTAAGATTGTGTATCTATATATTTTGAAAACGCAACTACTGAATAGTCCGTACACAACAGCTGGGTCTCAGTGATTAAACTGTTATTCCATGGGGTCAAGATGAAAATATGATTTGAATACAGGGCGGTATTGTAAACAAAATTAACATTTACGTTATAACAAGCATGGACGAGAGGAACTGAAACAAGGCGTTATTGAAAAAAAAAACCTCTCACAGCATTATACTTAAGAACGAGATGAAATATACAAAATATAAACCAATCTACACATATTGATGAACTGCGCTGTATTTGTACCAATTTGATGCGACTATAAAATTATAGGGGATTCATTCAAGATCAAGTTCAAGTTATTAATTTCATCTACAACAAAATGTAGATAGAATGAAAAGTTCGAATACACATAATGCCAGTACAATAATGTTATATTATAATATTAAAGATGTAATATACACAATAATATGTCATAATCCATACGACAAATTAATGAGCTGATCTAAAAAAAAAAGCGTCGTCGAAACTATGTTATGTTTTTCTTTAAAAAGTCTTAGTTGATGTCTTAATTGCATAAACCATTTTACGTAAATGTGCACAATGAAAATAATTAATTTTTTTTTCATGAAAAAGTTATCATTGATGTGCAGAACAGATTTGATTTGACAATAGTGATTTCCTGTCAAAAAGAAAATTCAGAGGAGATTTATGTGTTGACCAATTTTGTCTCATTTTTCTGACGAAACTGATCCTCGTGAGTACCTGTAGCATTTTGTGCAATGCTGTTTCCAGCTTTAATAGATGATTATAGCGTTGTGATTTTGGTAAGGATCAAAAGTCAGAGAGCGTGAGTGCCGTATGCATACGGCGCTAGTGTACAGTATAAGCAGAGCACCAAATTTACGTTTCGATGCTGGTGTAAATTGAAAAAGATATCGTCTCTTGAATTGCCCAGCGAGTTTACTTGCGATTTCCTTCCATGCGTTTAGAACACGAAGATGCTATGCAATATGATAAATTCTAACACTGTTTTGTGTCAACTTAGGGAATAAAGACTAGAGAATGATGGTTAAAGAAAAGTTGCATTCTACATCTTAATTCCCAAGGAAGCTCCGTAAGAACCCGCCACAACGAATCATCGCCTGTCTGTGCTTTGCTCTGCTGGGACTCTACGTCACCTTCGTAGTGGGCATAGACAGGGTGAACTGGGGCTGGGGTTGTCTCGTGGTTGCCTTTTTGCTGCACTTCTTCTGTCTGGCCGCCATGTTTTGGATGGGCATCGAAGCCTTCAACATGTACCTGATGTTCGTCCGTGTCTTCAACACGTACACGCGCAATCTGATAATGAAGTGTTCACTCATCGGCTGGGGTGAGGGATTCATTATACACGTTGTTATTATTCACTTCACTTCACTTCAGTTCAGTTCATCTCAATTCAATTCAATGCAATTCAATTCAATTCAATTCAATTCAATTTAATTCAATTTATTTACAGGCCTACGTAATTTCCATCCAACGAAAGATATTAAAAAGTATTAACTTTTGAAAAATCATGTTGTTTAGCAAATTATGAAAAGTACAAAGACATAAATGCAAACTTTGTAAATTACGAATTTATGTATTAAACAGAGACACAGAACGTTTACTATGTTGCAACTGCAAGGATGACATAAAGGTAAATACAGCGATGAAAAGACTGTAGAAATTATTATCAGTCTTTGATAGCCGCCGTCGAATAGAAATGCACTCTTCCACCATTACTGATTGATAGATTAAGCCTACTCTTCATTGGCGTAAATAAACCTGTAAATAAACCTAGAAGTATAGCCATGATAAGAATCATGGGCATATACGGCATGCTTGGGTTGGACTCGAACCAGTGGTTCCCTTCGAGGTCCATCCCGAGTATGGATGTCCATGATTTTGTCAATCAGTTGCAATAAAAACAAATCGACGCGAGACTCATTGAATGAAAACATTATTGATAAGGCGTTTCAAAGTTATATGCTTATCATTAATATCATGTTTTTCCATCAAATCGGAGAAACGGTTGTTTGTTTGTTTTTTTTGCGCTGTATACTGTTTTATCATGCTACAGTCCTTATTACCGTCGCATAGTAAATAAAAAAGCGGCGAGTTTTAGATCAGCGACACAACGCTAAGACGACTCTAATAAGGGAACAAATTGTGTTATGCATTATGCACGGGACAGTTGTTACCATTGTCCAACAAGCAGTGAGGTTGCAGCGTCTAGCATTCGCGTCGCACATCTCAAGCTCGCTGATATATATATATATATATATATATATATATATATATATATATATAATATATATATATATATATATGAATATATATATATATATATATATATATATATATATATATATATATATATAGTGTAGGAAGGAGCTACACTGGTGCTGTAAATGGTCGAGACTCCTCGCAGTCTATTTGTGCCCTCCGTCGCTCATTGCATATTGTTGTTTTCAGTTATGGAATTGTCAAAACTGCTATTAATGATTCTTAAACTGGCAGCATTTTTTCTTTGTTTCCTTTAAACTGTAACTGTATTTTTGTTGGAAATGATAGGATAAATAAATGAAATAAAATGAAGCGAAACAGGCAAAATTGTGGGAGGGTTTTTGGGGGTTATCTGATTACATTCAAAACTAATGAATTTAGATCTGTTCCATGCATGTTATCTTCTTCCCATGCAGTTCTTGATAGGTTAAAGACATTATGCTAAATAATAATACTTGTTTACCTTTATGTTTGCTTTCCTATAGGAGTGCCTCTGGGGATCACAATAGCTTGCGTGGCTACCGATTGGAAAGGATATCAGAACTCGCAGTAGTAAGCTCCACCTTCCGTCCAAATGGAGATTACATTTCCCTCTCTATAATTATTTCTAGTATGTTAAAGGGTGTGTACAGTTCTGGTCGAGGTGAGGATTTAGCTTTTAACGTTTTGCGAGATATTCAGAAACCACTCTATGAGATGTCAACGAACATGCAATTCTGAGGGGTATCAAAAGTTTATTTGATAAAAATCGGTTTTGAAGTGGCCGAGATATCCAAAAACAAGGTGAAACAAAGAGGTCCTAATAAAGTTGTGGCCTGTATTCTTTTATCATCATCACTTTTTTGATATCTCAGCCATTTGAAAACCAATTTTCATCAAATAAACATTGAATCCTTCTTGAAATTACATGCACTTTCATATTTCACAAGAGGTTTCTCATTATCTCACTTAGGAATGTAAAAAGCATGAATCCCCACCTCAATCAGTACTGTACAGCCCCTTTAACGCCCTTTCAGAACATATTTGCAACACCCCAAGATAAAACAGAATGGATTTGTTTTGGTCCAAATATAGAATGAACATACATTGTATTACATTATTTTATTGAAATCAGGACATGCAGGTGCTAATTTTAGGATTCAGAATTTCGTCTGAAGGGAAAGAAAAATAAGAAACTAAGTTTTGAAAGGGAATTCAAAATTGCAAATAGAGGTCTTCTATCAAGGTAGAAATTGAATATCTTGTTTATTTAACAGTGGTCATTCTACAACAGGGGATAAGATTCCTGTGTCATTTGGTGAATCCCATAATTCCTTTAAAAGCACTCGGTATATTTGTACTTCATGCTATAACACAAACCGGTTATTTAATTCGTGAAGCAGGTTAAAGGCGTGGAAATTCCCGTTTTACTATAGTATTATAATAATAATGATGCTAATAACAATAATAATGATAATCATAATAATAATGGTGGTGGTGGTAAGGATAATGATAATGATAGTAATAGCAATAGTAATAGTAATAGTAAAAATAACAATAATAACAACAACAACAACAACTATGAAACGGATTGAGATCTGCTGATGCATTTAATTAAACCCTTGATAAGTGGGTCTTATGCGGATCTTTTTTTTTCTGCTTCTTGTCTGTTAGTTGTTTCATAGCAGCAGGACCAGCCAAAAACTACGGGCTTCTGTTACCCATGGCGATAATCATCGTCTTTAACATCATCGTCTACTGCGTGGTCATGTACAAGCTGACGTGTGGTAGGAAAATGGCGACAAGCCAGCCTGACAGCGGAAGGGGCGCGGAGAGTCGCGCGGAAACAATCCGGCGACTGAAGAACGCCATCGCCATCGCCACGCTGCTAGGGCTGACGTGGGCTTTTGGATTTCTGACCATCGCGGAAGGTCACGGGTTTTTCAGCGTTCTGTTCGTCGTATTTAACTCCTTCCAGGGCGTCTTCATCTTTTTCCTGTTTGGCATCAGGCAGACAGAGGCGTGGGAGAAGCTGATGTCTTGGCGAGCTAGCCTCAGGCAGCAACTCTCGGGTTTGCAGTCTTGGAGCAATCCCAACGATGCGTCCTCAACCATGTCAACGGCAGGTGGCGCCACGGATCGGTACTGCACTGCTCGTAGTGTCCAAGCCAGCGCTGTGTCCAAGACAGACTATGCGTCGTCTTCAAGCTATTATGCAGAAACGAAGATGTGAATGATTATATTCCTGATCTTCACGCTATCAATATCAAGAGACATTTGCTATTATTCCGCATGGGGCATGCAGCTAACCCAGAATTTGTCGACATGCTGTATCTGCATTGTAACACTGCGTTCGATATCAAATGATAACTGTAGAACGATTTAACAGTAAACCGAAAAGATGATGTCGTACTCTATTCGACATCATTTTCCCTTATTAAACCAGATCATATTCTCGTAAAGAAAGTAGGAATCATCTCTAGTAATCATTGGTAAATGTAAATATTTTGACTGTCTTGTTTTTCAGTCATCGTGATATGAACACACCATTGTGTGTTACAGATATTTTGTAACCAGATTTAAAGATTTTTGTTTTAAACTCACCATCTTGCAGGGGCCAAGCCAAGTGAACAATGCTATGTATTACGAGTCAGTTCGTATAGTTTCCAATAGCGCAATTCATTAGTGTTGTATTTGTTCGAGACACAATGCATTGGCAAACATACCCTATAGATGAATCTGTGAACATGGCATTGGTTTAAACAACAACAACAACAACAACAACAACAACAACAACAACAACAACAACAACAACACGGAATCAATGACATAACCAAAAGTTTTACAGTCTCCGCATTCCAATTCGGAAGTAACGTTGGATATTAATTGGTTCATTCAAGGGCATTATTTCATTGTTCCGGTTTGAAATCTGTATACATGCTTCCAGTGACTCTGCTGTCATGTAGAAATGAAGATATCAAAACAGTTGAAATTGATCTTCAAAATCTCTAGGAAAATAATGATTTGAGCGACAGGATTTACTTCTTAATGAACAGTATACAAAGTGTACTCATATAAGCTGCTTTGTCTGTTTGTAATAAATTCATTTGCATTGTGATATTTGTTCGTATTAGTTCTAACAGTGATAGGATAATTTTTAAGAGTTGTGTGTGCCTGAGTGCGTGCGTGTGTGTGTGTGCGTTGTGTGTGTGTTTTTGATCCATTTTATCATTGTTATACTGGCCAGTCATCAAAGTCCGACAACCTTCGATAGATAATTTGAGGCACCACTATGTGTTTTTGAATATGCCAGTACAATTATCTACCTTTTCATTCTATACGAGGAACCTGTCAAAGAAACTTGCCTACACAAAAATGCATGAATGAGTCGGAAAAGATACAATTGGGGAGGCGAAAACCGAACTATAGTATGAAAAATTTTGTAATACTTGTCGTTGGTATAATAGCTGTTTTGATAGACATCGTAATCTGTTGTCATAAGTTGGTTTGTTTCATTCTTCGAAAAAATATAATGACAACAATTACACTATGCATTATAAACGCATGAGTTGCCAACCTGGTGCTGGCAAATTGATATTCATTTGTGCTTTCATGATCAATTTCTGAATTATGATATATGTTTATTGTTATGACGTATATTCTTTAGAAGCTTACACATGAACAAACCTCGTTTCTTTATTGTCCACACATGATGATTTTACTACCGAATAAATGTTTTGTATAATTTTGTAAGCGCAGTCTCCATAGCCTGATTTTTGAATGTTACCTACTTTCTTAAACATTCATACACAAAATACATGGAAACCAAGTACATCCCATGAGCCAAATAGCACATAATGATTACTGTCATATGCGCCTATATTGTAGTCTGATTATAAAGTTTGCAACTTTTCGTTCCAGTTTAAAAACCACATGCTGCAGACAAATTTACGGTTGTTCTGATAGCCGCTATGTTGACAGCAATGTGATAGTGCGATTGAGACATTCCTCAGAAGATACCGGGGTAAAATTGGGAAAAGGAAAACAGTAGCAACAAATCAAGAATGATCTATACCAGCCCGATGCAATGAGGCGAATAAAACAATGCCAAATGTTGCCGCGCCCCAAAACTCTTGAGTAGAAGGGAAAGTACTTCACAATCGTGAAATTTGAGAGCACAGATTAACAACTTTATATGCTGAAGGCTGATTTGCATAGCAATAACCGAGCAGTATACAGAACATTCATGAACATGATAATGTCAGTGAACTTGCCTTGTTATGGAGTAACTCTTCAACAAATACTGTCTTGAATTACATTTAAAGGATGACAGTCATAAACGAGCTGTGGAGATTGTTTCAGTGTTTCGGCCCTGCCAATACACATGAAAATCAGGGGGGTTTTTTTGTTGTTGTTGCGATAATTGTTTGAGTGCATGGATGGTGATAAACGTTACGTTGGCTTGTATAGGATAAAACTGCAGTTATGGAAAGAGTATAGTTTATTTTGCACATTTTGTAGAAAACATCAGGAAGATCAGTAAAGGAAAAATTTGTACTGTAATCAAACCAATCCATCAATTTTCAGATTCTGCTTTTCTTTCTTTCTTTCATTCTTTCTTTGTTTCTTTCTTTCTTTGTTTCTTTCTTTTTTAGGGTGGGTTATCTAAAACCGATCAACTTCTACTTTTCGTGAAGGTGAAACTCATATACTCTTTGTGATAGAGCATGGTTAATATCAATCAGTATCTTCTAAAAACAAAATAACTCTGCTGCCTACAATTACCTGTCCATATATTTGCTATGATATATACAACGGGCACAACCAATGGATGGAAGGACTGACCACTCATTATAGTTTGTATCCATTCATAACATGAAAATGTGATTCCTACTTTTCATTATGTTTAGTCTTGTTCAAGATGACAATATTGTCTTTTCCATTAAATTCTTTTCTTTTGTTTGTAGCCAAAAAAATCAACAACAACAAAAAACAAACAAACAAACAAACACCTATACCAAAATCTGTCTATCATATAGTGGCAGCCAGTGAAGTTAAGTTCTTTATTCTGCTCAGTAACGTTTGGAATGTAAAATATAGGAAATGTTTTATGTTCTGAGTCATTTTGGTCAATCCCCTTGAATGCGACGTGATACCTCTAGGTCACTCTTACATTGCAGCTGTAAAAGAATTTTTTATCATTTTTTTATCATCATTATCGTCTGTTGAGAATGAGAAGGGCTTTAAGTCTTCTCGAACACTATGGGTTTTGTGGTCACTTAACGCCCTTATCATTCTCAACCGACGTTATTATCATTATTATTATTGTCATCATTGTTGCAGGCCTAATTACCATCATTAATGTTGTTTATTATTATTATTATCATTATGATCATTATCAAATCTAATGATCACAGAGATCGTGCAATCGTTTCTTATTTAATTGCCATCAGGATTTTGAGTGGTACATAATAGTTGAATAATCGACGATGGAAATACGTTTTGTAGTCATTTTAAGATCTTCTGGCACTTCATGTCATGATATCTAACTCTTGCAGCTCTCTGGACCATCCATCTTGTGATTTAGATAATGATTTATTACAACAATGGCATTGACAAACAGTATACCTAAACAGCATACCTTCTTGGAATTATACATTCAATTCATTTATTTCATTCTCATTTTTCTTCCAACAAAACATACCACAGAGTAAATCAGGAATTATATCATAAGCATGTCATATACATACATTACAAAGTACGAAAAATAAACGATACGGTCGACAAACTAACAAAGATGACGTGCATAGGAAGGAAAATACTAAGTTAAGTTTAGCAATGTTTAGAGGGGAAAAAGAGAACTGACAGGTCCACTAAAAAGCAATGTTTGTAGATTGTGGACCACTCAAGAGTTTCTTCAAAATTACCGTAATTACAAATACATAACACAAAAGTAATTAAAATAGAATGGAACAAAAAGCAGTGACACAAGAACATGACATGACTAAACTGAGGGGGATACGATTGAAAGGAATGAGGCAAAAACAAAAACAAAAATTAAAGGAAGAATTAAAGGAAAGAAGATGCACATCATTCTGTGCTCTGTTGTTCTATACGGTAGAATAAATATTGTTGACGATAGTCACTTTGATGACTATTCCCTCCCCCCCCCCCCTCGGAAAGAACTGTGTCTTATTAGTATTACATGAAGATTCCTAGTGTCGGGATATTTTAAATTCATATGAATATGTATTGCGTGCAATTACTGAGTAGATATAGGAAATCACAGTTTTGGAATTCTCTGATGTGAATTTGATGCATATATAATTACAAGCAACTCATTTAAAAAAGAAACAGTTCCCTCTCTGCTAGCGAAGGGATGTCCAGTTGTGTTACTTTACTGCTATTCCAAGACCATGAGAAATCTTTCTCACAATAATTACTAAATAATATGAACAACTTAAAACTGAAATAAAGGCTTCCATCAGTGTGACGATGCAAAATGCAACAGAGTGTCGTCTGCTAGCACTGATAATTCGCTGCTGCCTCATTTGTTTAAACATCAGGCAAGAACGGAGAGGAATCGCATGAGAGCAGCTAATTGTTACACAATACTAGTATTGTACTACGCCGTACAAATCACGTTCACTGGCTGTTGGTGTACTACGTGTACGTGTATGACGACCGCTGATGAAGAGAACGTGTAAAATGGCAAGCATTCTTGGCAAACGTGTTCTGTCGCTGATGTCCTGCAGATGTACCACCCTGACTGACTCAAGTCTTGGTAAGAAACATGAAACATAAATATCACTTATGGTAGCGTGAAATGAGCCCATGCCATGTGACCTGCCATTCTGTTGCAATATTCCACATAACGTTATGGGATTGCGACAGGCCGATAGGCCGCTCGAGGCTCTTCCGTTTCCATACGTTTTGTACATGTCTACTGTTGTAGCTAGAGACGTAGAGTACACAGCTAGTTTCTACAGCGAACCCGTTGCCGTAGAACGGAGCGGAGCATTCAGCAGGGATCGAATACACTCGGTATCACTCAAAAAATGTAGTGGAATCTGTGCTGACCATGTCCATACGTCGTAGAGCAGCTATTTACAACTTGGGGCCCAACAGTTACAGCTTTTACCCTACCCTATTAGTAATAGATATCCAGCCGCATCAAAACTCCTGCTATGGACTCCTGTCAGTCAATCATGATTTTAAGAAAAATGATGCTATTGCTATTATGTTTATGAATGAAGCCATGGCAATGTCAAGGCAGTGTGTGTGTGTGTAGAGACAGTGGACGCGCGAATTTTGTGCTCTCGTTTTTTGTCAGAAATTTCGGGTGACAGACCAGTTTTTAGTTAACACCTTCTGGAATTAGGACATATTAAACGTTTAGGAAATGTAAGATGAAGGTGGAAAAGTGTGTTTTACCAAGGAATTTGATATTTTGAGGAATAGTTTTCTGGCTATAGATCTAACTACCTACTACTTGCACAGCACAGGCTAACAGCCTACCACAGTACCAGAGCAAGAGCACGGAAGTGACGCACATGTTCACCACGGGAATCATGGATGGAATGCGCCTCAGTCAGAGCTGTGTTATAAAGAACCTACAGTACGGAGTATGAAACCGAGTAATGTTTTTATGTGGCAGCTGAACTCTAAAGACCGTCAGGATTTTTGAAGATACACTATCTGATCTTTTTTTTTTTTTTTTTGATTGAATTTGGATGAGATTGCTGCAGATATATCAGTTCGGGAAACCCACTCACAAGGGGGGCCCCTCCTTATAAGTAACCCGTCCCCCTTATAAGTAACCCCGTCCCCCTTATGAGTAACCCCCGGGGCACCCCTTATAAGGAGTCTCCACGCTTTTTTGCAATGCAACGCGAAAATGAAAGGACTGCGGCAATTCGCTTGATTATGTCCATAAAGCTTCACAAGTTTCCTAGTTACTCACGAAATTTGAGCAAAATCGGTTTGAGGCATCATATCTAAAATCATGGATTTAAATGCGATGTCAAACGACCCATGCGAATGCTGAAATGCGAGCGATTACTGGCGTGAGTGTCGCCAGGCGCGGCGGCGCGGCAATGCTTGAGTGCAGACGTGGCGACTGAGTACGAAAGTCTCCGTACTCAGTCGCCACGTCTGCACTCAAGCATTGCCGCGCCGCCGCGCCTGGCGACACTCACGCCAGTAATCGCTCGCATTTCAGCATTCGCATGGGTCGTTTGACATCGCATTTAAATCCATGATTTTAGATATGATGCCTCAAACCGATTTTGCTCAAATTTCGTGAGTAACTAGGAAACTTGTGAAGCTTTATGGACATAATCAAGCGAATTGCCGCAGTCCTTACATTTTCGCGTTGCATTGCAAAAAAGCGTGGAGACTCCTTATAAGGGGTGCCCCGGGGGTTACTTATAAGGGGGACGGGGTTACTTATAAGGGGGACGGGTTACTTATAAGGAGGGGCCCCCCCTTGTGAGTGGGTTTCCCGAACTGATATGACGGATACCTCAAGGTAGGATTGATTCAGCTCTTCTTTTATCATAAGCAGACATGGTATTTTACAGGAAAATGAGCAACAGCAAACTGACTTTGTTACCTGTATTACAGGTTTTGGCTGTGATAGTTGTCATCGTACACAGCCTCAATAGCATTCTACTTGATAAAAACTTGAGTGGAAAGGGCCATATCAAGCAACCAAAGGCTTGGCTTCTAGACCAAGGCTCAGTCACAGATACCAGTACCTATATCGAACGTCTACCAAGCATGGCCATACGCTTAGACGTAGTCAAACCTGGAGTGAAAAACTTCTACCTATCTACATCGAATGGTAGATCTGCAGACGGTAAATGCAAAATGTGTTTGATGGTACTGCTGCTCGTACTGGGTGGTGATATTGAGGTTAACCCTGGACCAGTGAAGTTCCCCTGTAAGATCTGTAGTAAACCAGTGGCTAAAAACCATCGAGCAGTGATGTGTGATAGCCCAGAATGTCAACAGTGGGTACATATTAAATGTGGAGGAATAACACCTGAGGAATACGAGGAATTGAAAAACAGCTGTCCAAGCAATAGGACAGTGTGGCATTGCAGTGTATGTGAAAACGTCAACCTGATGATGGCATCTTTTAGTAGTGCTCATTGATTCAATCCCTACTGATAACTCCTTTTCAGCGCTTTCAGGTTCCGAAGAAGAAATTGTGGATAACGAAGATGAGAGTGAAAGCCACAGCTCTTCTACGCCATCATACAATACCAAACAGTCGAGAAATAAAAGCCCATCTGAAAATAAACCAAAGTTCAGGAAGTTAAAGCTTCTGTTAGTGAATTGTCGAAGTATCAAGAGTAAGAGGAAGCAACGAGACCTGCTCGCCCTGCTTGAGCAAGAGGAACCTGACATAATATGTGGCACTGAATCACACCTGGACAGCGATCACTTCACAAGTGAAATTTTTCCACATACTCATGACTTCTTTAGGAAAGATCGGAACAAGTACGGAGGTGGGGTCTTCATTGGGGTGAAGAAGGACCTCCTGGCCATGCGGGAAGACAAGATGGATACTGACTGTGAAGCCATTTGGATAAAGATTGTCTTTGCTGGGAAGCAGCCTATGTACATTGGATCATTCTATCGACCAACCAATGATGATGCTGTGGCTCTTGTCAAACTAGATGAAGTGCTGAAGAAGCTAACTGGGAAGTCCTCCCTACCGAACATCATACTAGCTGGTGACTTCAACACGCCTCACATTGACTGGGAAAACAACACCATCATGAGTGGAGGCAACAAGCCACAGTATGGAACAAGGGTGAATCAAACACTCCTCAACTTAGCAAATGACAATATGCTGAGCCAGATGCAGCGTACTGCTACTCGTGGTGAAAACATACTAGATCTGGTATTTACTACCATACCGGACCAGATCAAGGGAATTGGTACTGTACCAGGAATGGCAGACCATGATGCAGTCTTGGTACAACTTGATACCACTGTTAAATATGCACGTAAAAAACCTCGTAAAGTATATCTTTACAAGAAAGGAGACATGGAAGGTTTTAGGCAGAGTATGGATAAGTTCAAAGACTCTTTTCTCCAGTCAAATCCAATGGAAAGAGAAGTGGAAGTGAACTGGGAAATGTTTAAGAAAGAACTCTTCAACCAGATGGACAAACATATACCACAGAAACGACTGTCATCATGGCAGGATTCTCCATGGATAAACACAACCATTAAGAGACAGATCAGAAAAAAGAAAAGATTATGGCAGAAGGCAAAACGCCATGGCACTGAGAGGAATTGGCAGGACTTCAAAGACATGCGGAAGAAGGTCAAGAGCAGCCTTAAGAGAGCATATGAGGGGTATGTTGGAGGAATCTTTGACAGAAACACAGAAGAAGCAGGAAAGAAGTTTTGGCATTTCATCAAAAGCCAGAGGAAAGATGTGGGAAGTATCCCGACTCTTCGGACAGATGAGGGACTGGCCACTGACAGCACAGCAAAAGCAGAGGCACTGAACAAACAATACCAGTCAGTGTTTACAAAGGAAGATGTAACCACAATACCAGACAAAGGACCTAGCCCTTACCCAGCAATGCCCAAGATTGAATTCACGACTGACGGCATAGAGAAGTTGCTTAGGTCACTAAATCCACAAAAAGCATGTGGACCGGATCTCATTCCCATTCGAGCCCTGAAGGAAGCAGCGAAGCATATTGCACCAGTGCTTCAAATGATTTTCACCCAGTCCTATGAGAGTGGTAGCCTACCATCAGATTGGCTATCAGCCAACATTGTTGCCATTTATAAAAAAGGTAACAGAAGTCTTCCATGCAACTACCGTCCTGTTTCCTTAACTTGTGTGACCACCAAACTCATGGAGCATGTAATCTTCCATGCCATCATGGAGCACATTGATGACCATGACATACTAGCCAAAAACCAGCACGGGTTTCGTAAGAAGCACTCAACAGAGTCTCAACTCATCACCACCTTAGAGGAGATTAGTAGATCCTTTGACAACAAGGATCAGACCGACGTACTGATATTAGACTTCTCGAAAGCATTTGACTCAGTGGCCCACCAACGTCTTCTGACAAAGCTATCATTCTATGGTATAGGTGACCACACCCAAGCATGGATCAAGACATGGCTCACTACTAGGACGCAGAGAGTGGTCGTGGATGGGGAGGCTTCACCATCTGTCCATGTTGACTCAGGAGTGCCTCAGGGCACGGTCCTTGGACCGCTGATGTTTCTCTTGTTCATCAATGACATCGGGGACAAAATCAACTCAACCATCAAACTGTTTGCGGATGATTGTCTAGTATTTCGCACAATATCATCCACAGATGACACTCTCAAGCTCCAGGACGACTTGAATACCCTCCTTGAGTGGTCCAATGTCTGGCAGATGAAACTCAATGCGGAGAAATGCTACTCAATGAGAATCCACAGAGGGAAACAGCCCACCACTCACACTTATACCATGGGGGATGAGGATATTGCCTCTGTTTCAACCCTAACTTATCTTGGGATTGAACTCCATGAGAAGTTAAGCTGGAAACCTCACATTGAAGCTGTAGCATCTAAAGCTGGGAAAACCCTTGGATTCTTGCGGAGAAACCTTGGAAAATGTTCTACCGACATCAAGAAATTAGCCTACGTAACCCTAGTACGATCACAGTTAGAGTATGCATCAACAGTATGGGACCCCTACAAGCAAAACCAAATAGACCTGCTGGAGAAAATTCAAAGGAGAGCTGTTCGCTTTGTATGTGGGAATTACCAGAGAGAGGCCAGTGTCACGGCTATGAGGGAAAGTATCTGTCTCCCTACCCTAGAAGACAGAAGAAAGCAAGCTCGACTCACCACCTTCTACAAAGCAATAAACAACCAAATTGCAGTACCTATACCACATTACCTCAAACAGAGACAAAGAACAACACGAAGCAGCCAACATCAACGTTTTATGAGAACCGGCTCTACCTTGGATGCCTACAAATACAGTTTTTTCCCAAG
Source organism: Diadema antillarum (assembly GCF_040938485.1). Lineage (NCBI taxonomy): Eukaryota > Metazoa > Echinodermata > Echinoidea > Diadematoida > Diadematidae > Diadema > Diadema antillarum. The sequence goes on along the minus strand of NW_027270906.1, from coordinate 5,884,931 downwards.
GACAATCAGAGACTGGGATAGGCTTCCTCAACACATCATTGAACTGCCCTCTGTTGAGCAGTTCAAGAGAGCCACAGAAGCCAATTAAGCATGGCAGAGATTTTTTACTTGCACAAGCACAAAGCACAAATGGCATCCACTGTCTGAAGCACCACACCACAAACCCTCATCCAGTTGCTGAACAGGCTTTGATGAGAAGCACCATAGAAGTAGAAGTAGAAGTGGCAATGACAGTGTGCTACAACGAATGGCTTACCAGCTCGGGAATGTCTGGAAGTCGTCTTCTTCTTCTTCTGGTTCTGGGTGATAAAATTGACTTTCCAGAAGAAGGTTACGATTTTATTTTTAAATACTTCACAACATACAACTCAGATTTAGTTACACTTTTCTACATATTTCTGGATGGGATTGACAGAGACTCCAACCCCAAGCACCTTCTGATCTGGAGATTCTCCTGCCTGAAACCCCTAGAAAACGGGAGACTCCAACTTGATGTGCGCGAAGCGCATAATCACGAGCACGAAGTTCCTTGCGGCCGGGGTCCAGGGCCCGTTTTGGTACTGGAAGCTCTTATGATTAGGGTTCTTGATGCTCTCTCGTGCTATCTAAGGCTTATTTTTCAACAAACGAAGACAAAAAGTAAGAAATCATTTCAAATGGGAGACACAGAGCCAGGGCAGGAGAAATTAATTCTCAAGCGGGAGAACAGGAGATTTTGTAAAAATGGGCTTTTGGCGGGAGATCTCCGTCGAAAGCGGGAGAGTTGGAGTCTCTGGATTGACTTGTTATAAGCTGTATCATTTTGTGAAGTTTCATTTCTTACTAGATAAACAGGCGAAATTTACCCAACATTATGTTAGCATTCAAAATGACTCCTCCGCTCAGATTGCTCAAAAAGACAGCTTGGCATCAAATGCAACTACCGTTAGTGCACCAGTTTTCAACAGGACCCAGATTTCGACACCCAGCAGATAATTCTTATAAAATTTTATACTCAATACAAACGTCTGACTTCAGCAATCAACCAAGTTATCAATCACATTTCTAGTCTTATATAAACACCGTTTGTCACTTGTCATCATAATCCGACGGTAGAATATTTAGAGGAAAGCAACACAGTGTCAGCAGAAATGTAAATGTCATCCATTTTTAGGGGTTCAAAACAATATGACGCATTTTGTATACATCGCCGTAAAATTAAATTCACCCGTGCCGGTTATCTTGCTTTAGTATCAGTTTGTTTGCTAAATCTTGATCTTTGATTTCATAATCGTCTTTAGTAATTTCATGGCTGAATTCGTGATAAATGAGCAAACTTGTAGAAAGAGTTGGCTTTGAGAATGTGGCACCAGATTTCGACATTCCCATATCAAGACACGTTATAGAGGAAACAACAAGTTCTTGAGCCGGTATGATTGCTAGTTTGCGTCCACAATGCAGTGTACGCGTACTGTACGCGCCATGTGATTTCTGTGTGATGCGCGCTGTGATTGTGTCAAAAAATGATGCTGGGTGTCGAAATCTGATGCCAGCGACGGCGTGACGGAAATCGCTTAAAAATTGAACGCGAGTGCATTCAAATGGGAATTCGTTTAAGGAATATTATTATTGGCCTTTGTAGCTCAACTTCATATCGAAATTCCGAGGTAAAACGGTGCAGTATTGATGGTAAACAAGGAAATGTGCTAAAGTGTCGAAAACCGGTACCCTTACTGTAGATTAAAAGGCATGAATGCACCTATGGAATTCTAGTTTTGAGCATCGCCATAGAAAAAAGACGACTGTTTCAATAAATATATCCAGCTAGAATTCCATCTCTTGAACCTTCTTGATTGTTCGCAACAATTTCATACACCATGCCACTCATACAGTGTACTGCATTGATATGCTTGCTCTCTCACACATGTACACACACACACACACACACACACACACACACACACACAACCACAATACTTGCATGAGTTATGCAGGAAATGAGTACACCATACAGGCAGTATATTTTGCAGTATTTATATGTATATTTTTGTGAAGTTACCAGTCAAGACCAAATCAACAACTTTCAAAAATGTTGCTCCTGTGAAACAAATGACCTTCAGTGTATTTGGTTTCAAGGACAAGGTGGGAAATTACTTAACTAGTAGTAGTAGATTGGAGTGTACCATGAACTAGAGTAAGTTGTGCTCATACACCCTCCTATTTGTCAATCGTAAAACTTTCCATTCTTTGTTTTCATCCTCAATATCATCAAGGTGTACAAAGTAGGTTATTGTCGTCAACGCTGAGGAGCAGACAGTCTGGGACTAGCGACCACTCGTCTTCCTCATCTTCGGAAGGAGACACCCAGTCAGCGGAGGATGAACCCACTGTGGATGACATCAAGAGGATCGTCCTCAACACGGCGCTGGAGTTTGTGCCTGTCCATGGCTGGACCGTCAAGTCACTGGCTGAGGGGGCGAAGCATGAGGGCTACCCTGGTGTGGCCCACGGCATGTTCCCCAGGGGCGGGGGTGACCTCATGCACCACTTTGTGAAGGAGTGCAATGCTCAGCTGGCAGAGCAGTTAGCAAAGGAGAGCAGCCAAGAAGTAGAAGGAGGAGAGAGGTGTGCCTATACCAACAAATCATCATTTGAGAAACCAGAAGGATAATTGATGCTGCAGATTGTATTTGATTTGCACCCTTATGCTTTTCAACAAATCATACCATGTCCTTTCAGGGTTTCCCAGGTGTAGTTTCTTCTATACTGCCAAGGCAAATCTAAAAGTTTGCAATCAGGGCCCCAGTTCATAAAGAAAGTAGATTAGGATAGCAACTCATACTGGAATGGCAATTGTCATAGTAACGACAAGAATCTAGCTTCCTGATTGGCTGTTACTATTGGAAGTTGCCTTTCCAGCAAGAGTTACTGTCCTACATCTTTTATGAAATGGGGCCCTGATGGAATTATTCATTTTTATAGGTGTATGTAGAATATGTTTTTTCATGCAAATTAATGATAACATGATATGAGAAGTAGAACAGCTATCTCATGTTCTTGTTTACCATATCACCCTCTTAGGGTTGTTGTTATTGTTGTTGGTTTGTTTTTAGGTTTAATCTGGGTATTGAAAGTGTCCAAAGTATCTGTATAGTATGCTACTAATATAGTACGGTATATGCAGTTAAGAAAATATGATTGATTGTATTGGAACATACTCATGTACACAATAAGGATTAGGAATATTATTACTCTACATTCATTAGCGAGGTAAATCAAGGTGAAGAGAATATTCAAATATTGCAGGAAAAATGCTAATGTGGATGTTAGCTATTTGTTAATGTGCATGATTGTATTTGTAACAAAGTAGCAACTCTCCTCTCCTTTCTGTGCATAGGAAGAGGACTACAGCTTTCATTCGCGATGCCCTAGAGGCGCGTCTACGCATGATCACCCCTTACCATGAGACATGGCCAGAAGCGATGGTACTCACAGCTCGACCAGAAAATATCACAGAACACTTTGCCAACCTGGCTGATTTGATGGACACGATATGGTTCTACGCTGGAGACAAATCAGCTGATGTAAGCCTTGCAATAAATCTAAACACACTGTGATCTCCTGTATTTCATTGCATGATGTGTGTTATGTTTTTACAGGATCCTCCCTCAAATGGCAGTAACTGTAATAGTGGAAATTATCAGTATATGGAACTTTTTGTGCAGTTTGGGCAACTTGAAACTTGCACGAAAAATAGAAGCACCCAAATTCGTAATGCGGACCAGTTTCCTTTTTCTGTAGTATATGCTGTCAAATCCCGTAACTGTTGAAGTAGAAGTAGAAGTAGACGAGGTAGCTATGTAATTGCCATTGGTGCTGACACGTGAATGGTTGAAATTTTTTTCATCCCATAAATGATCTCTTTACACTGAACACTTGCACTTCGTATGTTCAGGACTAGTGGATTTTTCTTGTGGTATATGTGTGTATGAATGTGAGTAGATAGTAATATGCAATAGGCAAGTTTGTTTCAATACTTCATTTACATGTAGATCATTTGCAATCATGTGATGAAGCATCTGTCCCATTCGATGATCCAGCTTATGTAATCAATGCCAAATGTGGACGAATGCCAAATGGTTGGCACTCGGAGGCATCCAGATGTGAATTGCACATGTTATATACGTACAGTGTTGTATGGCAGTAGTGACAGTGGTGCTTACGAAATCTTGTGCTTGCTTGCCTCACGTTACTAGTTCAACTGGTACACCAAACGAGTGACGCTTGCGGCTGTGTACAAGAGTTCCGAGTTGTGTCTCATTCAGGATAAATCTCCCGACTTTGAAGACACCTGGACCTTCCTGGACAACAGGCTGGCTGATTTCACCAGATTAGCAAAAGCCAGAGGAGAGGTAGGGATTGCATCCAATCATAATTTTGTGTGTGTTTGTGTGTGTGTGTTTATTTGTTTTTTATTTTTTGTTATTCTTAGATTGAGTTTATTTTTTTGTTTGATCAAGTTAGTTTCTCTGAATTTACAGACAATGATACATGCCAGCCTGGAACACTTATCTATTGGTTTGTTTTTGTTTTTTTGTTCTAGTTTAACGACATTGTATACGTAAACATTGTTCAGGCTTCAGTGAGTGAGTGAGATCAGAGTGCAAGAGTGCACTTGTGAAATAAAAAACAAAACAAAAACAGACCAAAACAAAAAGACACGAGGCATCACTGACTGACTTAAGAAATTTGGATGTCAGTACATATGATTTTACTGTTTGCTGGGGTGTGCATTCCCTGAAATAATAGTGAATAATTGAATTATGAAAAATCAAAGTTTATATTTTTCAGTTCAAAAGTTCATTTGGGCAAAGCAAGCATTAAGTCAGTCACTTGGGCAAAGCAGGCATTAAGTCAGTCATGATTTCTGATACTCTCATCAAAGTGTTGGTGTCTTGTCAATATCTTAGCAGTATGTTTGATTCAGTTATGTCTATGTCTTGTCAGATATCCAGTGTATGCAAATCTGTAAGGTACCAAATGTGGTGGTTGTGGAATAATGTAATTAATGGAGAAAAACATGTGTCCATGTCACATACATGCTGGGATCAGAGGTAATATTTTCACATTGTTTTTTAGTTTGTGAATAGCAGCCAATTTGTGAATTTTGAGAAAATAAATACTTTGTGACATGTATGGTATATGCATAAAATGGTAACTTTTGTGTATCTGTTATTTTTAAGAAGTTCTGATTGTATTCATCCTCCCTCACAGATGGAGACTGCTGGTGCAGCTTTCAAGGATTTCATGTCAGCAGCAGTTATCACAGTGAGTTCATGTGCTAGTATGCTTATCTCATTCATCATATCAGTCTTGGGAACTGGACCATGAGGGAGGCTTCTACTCATGAGCACTCCTGCCCTCCTCATGAGTACCTCTGCTGGTTCCCCCCCCCCCCCCCCCCCCCCATCACACACACACACAGCTGCAGATTAGTGCAGTTTTTATATTTTTCCCCTCTTTATCTATGGCTTCTTTCTGCTAGACACATGTAGGGTTGCAACTGATTGACACATTGCCCTTCATAAATGTAAGTAAGCACTGAACTAATCGGTGGTCTTAGAGTAGCCATGAAAAAAAAAAAAATCAGGGACATACATGCTTGTGTAGGATTCAAACATACGACCTCCTGATCTCCAGACAGGCGTCATCTCCACTAGACCATGGAGCTTCCGCTGGTTCTAAATCTTTAGACCATGCAGTGGGTACTGCATATTCAATCAAATATTTTTATTTATTTATTTATTTATTTTATAATAGTTACTGCTACTGAAAAACACTGATTAATTTGATGCTCATTTACGTTGATGTAGGGCATTTTGTCAATCAGTTGCAATAAATAACTTGACGCAAGAATATTTTTAATTTCAATAAATAAGCTGTATAGTATGCTTTAGAGTGCAGGTAAATACACTGCACAAGATTAATCAATGAAGAATACTTGTTTTAAGGCAACATATGTTGGTATACTGTGTCTGTTTAAAAAACAACTGAGTAAATTTACACTCATCAGTTCACACATTCAAAAGATTTACGTACACGATTACTACAATTCGCATGTGTATGTCAATTTCTGTATGTGTTTACTGGTATGATTTAGCATATCTATGTGCATCCAGAAAGTACTGTAAAGCGAGAAATGTTCGCGGCATGAAATTTTTGTGAATTGCCACTGGCATTCAATGCCTATAGTGTAGACAAGAACTTTCGCATGCATTTCAATTTCGAGAATCTTTACCCTTGCGAAATTTGCAAGATTAGAAATGCACACAAACATTTCTAGTTTTAAAGTTACTCAATTTGACTCGAATATTAGATTTGTTGTGATTTTGTGCATCTTCTTTTCGACAGGCGAGAAATGTGGCAGGACTGAATGTGAGAAACTGAACACGTGGAAGTTTGTATTCCAAACATGATGACAATAATTATGAGAATTCCCAAGGAGAGGAGCTAGTAAGAGTAGATGTCTACGCATCAAGGAACTGTTTTGCAAAGCAGCTGTGAAGAGTGCGTGGTTCCCTGGAAACCCCTGCATCGAATGTGGATTCAGTTTGTATTCAACTCCCAGCCTACTACCTAGAGCAGACATTACACTACGATGAATGGTACTGTAGATGGGGATGATTAGGTCTGAGGTGCTGGATGGATAAGCGTAGCCCAAGTTTTGTGTCACAAGTGATTGATATAATGACTTTGTCTCCTGCAAGACAGGGTGCTACATATAAGCACCTGTTTGATTGCCTGGGGCAACTGAAAATCAAAGTCGGGCTCGTGTTTTGGAACAATGAGAAAATAAATGCTTGCCCAAATTGGACAAGGAAAAAGTTTTGAAGCCATCTTTTCTCACTTTTCCCCTCTTCAAACCCATGAAGTCAGTCATACAGAAGCCCAAAGATAATGGCTGTTTAGTGATGCAACGCATTTTAATTTCATTTCAGCTAACTTTCCAACACTGACGTGAAGAAGCCCCAGTGCAATGCAACACCAAAACTCGATCGAACCAAGCTTGTTTGAATATTCCAGTGTTTTTGATGTGTTAATCAACTTGTGTTGCTTATTCAAATGATTGTGTTTTATCAATCCCTTGACTTACAAGTGATTTTCTTTGAGCCTTCAATGTGTCATTTTTGCATATTTGTGGACTTTCTTTTTTGGACAAGTAAAATCCATATTTGGGCAAGTGTCCTGCAACCATTCAAAAATCTGCTTGCCCAACTGGGCAAGTGGTAAAAAAAAATTATGTAGCACCATGCAATAGTTTATGTGATTTCTTTGTATATGCTTGTAGGAAGTACATGGAACTTAAAGATATTGCACAGGCAATTCCTATGCAACATACACTCAGTATGGCAATGTACAATGTTCTGTGTTTTGTATTTACAGTTCTACAAAAGTGTTCAATTACATTCTCAACACTTATGTTCCAAAGCTCTTACCTTCTTTTTCTTAAGGCTTCCACATTTTACAGATCCCAAATGGAGAGTCAAACTGAAATTAGTGCATCAGTTGACAAATCTCATCTCAAACTCTCTTGGCAATTAAGCACTCACAAAATTGAAGTATTCTTTAGATTCCTTTGTATTGTCAAAAAGTTCCTGTTTCACAAGAATATCTGGTAGGTCCTTTGAGAAATTTCTTTCATTGTCAAACTAATGAGCTTTTATGAATTGTACCTGAATAGAGACAGTCTTTAGTATTAGGACTACAGAGATACTTTGGACAAACTAAAATAGGATTTTCTTCCTTGAGCTGGAGGTTTTGGGTTTACTTCCCTTTCTTTCCTCAGCTAGAGTCATCTTTCTCTATGGTGACTCTACCAGGACTAGCCATAAGATACAGATACCGGCCCAGACTCTGATGTTGATATGTAGTGCTGTTCAATAGGCATGAAGCATTCAATAAGAGAATGATTAAGCATACACGTCTGTGACCCACGACAGAAATACAAATATGGGCCTGGGAACACAGTAAATGAGGCAGGTCATGTATGAAGTTCTCTGTTTCAAAGAAACATTGGAGCACTTTTATCTGGAATCTGTTGGGGAAGGGGAGCCTGGATTCTGAGATATGGAGTATCTTCCAAGAGGAATGTTGACCTACCATTAAGCCCTACTGAAAAGACAGCAGACATCCATCTAACCTGGAGAGCAGGAGGATGAGAGAACATGGCCTCCGTGGTGGGGAACATAAATGCCGGTACCCCTTTACTTTCAGAGGACACTATCGAGTCAAAAGGGCAATGATAGAGTGGTAGAAAAGAATATATTTTTCTTCATAAGAGATAATGGTTTGCGTAATAGAGCAGAGGTATAGAGGTATAGAGGTCAGGAGTATAAACTAGAGGTTGAACCCACTTGGGGAACACTGTGTTTCAAAAGGTGAAGGAATTTAGACTCGATCACTAGAGGTGGGATTCATGGGTGGCCCTATTCATTCACTGCCCACTGAGGTACATTTGAAAACCACAAATAGCACCAGTCAGTGAATACAGTGGAGTCCCATTATAATGAAGTCCTCGGGACCGGCAATTTTCTTTCGTTATATTGAAATTTTGTTATAACCGGACATATAAACAGAGAAAAAAAACATAGAGAGGATGATGTTGAGGTCTGAATTTTTATTTCGTTGTAACCGGAATTTCGTTATAACCGTGTTCGCTTTAGCGGGAGTGCACTGTATGTGCATCGCAGTGTACACTCATCGATAATGGTAGACTTGGGTCGAGATTCTTCGGCTGTATGTTTACTTCCATAGAGATCAGTGATAAGCTGTACACAATTCTTTGTGGGAATTCTTGAATATATCCGAGCCAGGAGAGCCATGCCACTCTGTGGTATCTCTACTTCACAGTCTCTTTAAAGACCTTTACAGCGTTCTTCTCATGGGTGTGACATGGTGGAGGAATTTCAAACCCCTCCTTGAAAGTAAGGGAAGGAGTACCGTTGGTACAAGTAAAATGACCTTGAACAGCAATACCTGCTAGTTACATTGTAAATTTACATAACATTACAGAGGTAAATAATGTAGATTACCAAGAGCTGTGGAAACTGGGTCAAAGGTCAAAGCTGCCAGCTGATATCTTTTCATCATATTTAGTTGTTGTTTTTTCTTCTTTGGATTTTATGAGAAAATATGATCATGAAACAAAGTTTTATTTTACCCTGAAAACATGGGATAACATTCAGAGTATGTGCAGTTGCCATATTTTTTAAAACAAAATATGGTTTCTGCTTTCATAGTACATGTACGTTTATTGCTTTGCCACATGTGTGGTTATTTGTTCTCAAAATATTGACAGCCCAGGTACCAGCATATTCCATACTTCAAAGAAAATCGATACTTTTCAGTATTGTAGTGTGCAGATCAAGGACTATTTGGTCAGATGATGTAAATGATAATAACACTTCTTCATGGTGATTGTAACAGAGATGCCAACAGTATTTCTACTGTTTCTTTCTTCTTGTTTTTTAAACCTGCAGCTTTCATAGAAAATACACATAGGGTTTTTCCCAAATGGTAGTACATGTACCATGCCTGTCTATTGCAAAAATGTGAAAATACTCCTTTCCACCAAAAACATGCCTTTTCATCCACCAGAATATAGCAGTGCTGTTTACAAGGCTGACATCCCAGTTACACGGACGAGAAATATCAGTCAAACTGAACAAAGTGTCTTGTGATTATTGTCATAAATCAGGAATCTGGAAGAGGAATAGGCCACAAGATGAAATCAAGGCGAGTTTATATACATTGATGTGTTGTTGGGTTTTTTTTTCACAATTTAAGATATATTGGAATTGAAAACTTCTTATTGTGTCAGAAATACACTTTGTAGATAAAGGAAAATAAATCATGCTTCATGTTATACCATTTGGAGAGTTCTATGTGGGAATTTTGTCTCCGAAGTGTGCACTCGTGTGAATGGGAGTTGTGAAATAGATAAACAATGTAGCATATTTTGTGGGATTTGAGCCAAATTATGACAAAGCTGACGTCAACATGTACCAAACTGCAAACCATGATGACATCATCATCACTACCATGTGACTGATGTTATTGCACTTAACCCATTGAGGACAGACTGATTTTGCTATAACATGCATTTCCCATAGACACCTGCCCGAGTATACTCTGGGCTAGTCTTCAACGGGTTAAGCAACAAATTTGTTTTATTTTTTTTTACACATGTCATTGTTTTGAGATAAGTTAAAAAATAGAACCACTGTCACAATGACTGTGCTCTACAGTGCTGCAAATGATGTCATTCCGTACATCTTTAAAAATATAATGAATTTGGACATTTTATTCCTTCCTGCAAACTTTCTAAATGTTGAACCATTTTTATGCCTCCGCCGCGAAGTGGTGCCGGAGGCATTATGTTTTCGGGTTGTCCGTCCGTCCGTCCGTCCGTCCGTCCTTCCGTCCGTCCGTCCGTCCGTCCTTCCGTCCGTCCTTCCGTCCGTCCGTAATGAATTTTGTGGACAAGGTAACTATCAAAACCTGTTGAGGTATCCTAATGAAACTTGGCATGTATGTGTATTAGGGGGTGAAGTTGTGCCTATCAACTTTTGGGTGCACATGCTCAAGGTCAAAGGTCAAAAGGTCAAGGTCAAATACATAAAATTTCACTATTTCCACCATATCTATTGAATGCCTGAAGATATTTTCTTGAAACTTAGTATATACATGTATTACCCAATTAAAATTCTCTGGTGAAAGTTTGGGTCATGAGGTCAAAGGTCAAAGGTCAAAAGGTCAGGGTCAAATACATAAAATTTCACTATTTCCACCATATCTATTGAATGCCTGAAGATATTTTCTTGAAACTTAATGTATACATGTATTACCCAATTAAGATTCCCTGGTGAAGGTTTGGGTCATGAGGTCAAAGGTCAAAGGTCAAAAGGTCAGGGTCAAATACATAAAATTTCACTATTTCCACCATATCTATTGAATGCCTGAAGATATTTTCTTGAAACTTAGTGTATACATGTATTACCCAATTAAAATTCTCTGGTGAAAGTTTGGGTCGTGAGGTCAAAGGTCAAAGGTCAAAAGGTCAAGTAAAAATATTAAAACTTCTTTTTTTTCTCCGTACCTTGGAAAATTGTTCAAGGTATCTTCATGGAACATAGTATATACATGTACTGACTGGAAGTGATTATCTAGAGAATGTAGGGTTCATGGGGTCAAAGGTCAGGGGTCAAAGGTCAAGTGCAACACTTCAAAATTTTACTATTTCCCTCATATTTATGTAATGCCAGCAGGGTTATTTTTTTTTTTACACTTGGTGTATGCATGTGTAACCTAATAGAAATTCTCTGGAAAGTTTTTTTTTTCTTCTTTCTTTGCCTCAAAGGTCAATAGGTAAAAAATCAAGTGAAAGTGCTGAACTAACTTTTTCCTCCATATCTCGGAAGTGGCTCAAGTTATCTTGAAACTTAGTACATACACTGTATTATGCATGTTCTACCTGAAAGTGATTATCTTATGAATTTTAGGGTCAAGGGCCAGATGAAAATGGTAACAATTTACTATTCAATTCAGAAATTCACACCAATTTTCCACACCTGTACCTTGAAAATTACTCAATGCCTAAATGTATGAATGGGTCAAAGTCAAGTTAAAGTCCTTAAATCCCTAGATACATGCTCTCCTATTCATCCAATTAAACCTAGGTCAAGGAAGGTGAACATTCAACACATTTGTGACAAATTTGTTATTTAAATATTTTGCCAATTTTGTGAAAATGTAATCACACATTGTCCACATGTACTATCTAGACCTATTGGGAAAATCATGCATTATGGCGGAGGCATACCAGTCGCCAAAGCGACATTTCTAGTTTTGTTTTGTTATATACTGTTAAGTGTTAAGAGGGGAGTATATAAGCCAAATGATGTTTCATGGACATTTGTGGGAAGTGACTTTTTGTTTTTTTCCTTTCAAATGCCATGCTAGATAATTTAATGACTAGTTGGTTGTCTATTGGGTTGTCTGATAACTTTAACCTGTCTGATCTTTTTCTGTGGTATGACAGTTGAAATTTATTATTATTTTTATGCCTCCGCCACGAAGTGGTGCCGGAGGCATTATGTTTTCGGGTTGTCCGTCCGTCCGTACGTACGTCCGTACGTCCGTACGTCCGTACGTCCGTACGTCTGTACGTCCGTACGTCCGTCCGTCCGCTTTCGTTTACACGATAACTTGAGTAATATTTACTGGAATTTTACCAAACTTGGTCCAAGTATGAAGTATGATGGGGCAATTATTTGATTAGATTTTGGGTGAAATAGGCTAAAGGTCAAAGGTCAAAGGTCAAGGTCAAATCATGAAATTGTATCCGTTTACGCGATAACTCAAGACTGGATGGAGTAAATTTCACCAAACTTTGTTGGAGGATGATGTATGATGGGACAATTACTTGATTAGTTTTTCAGTGAAATCGGACAGAGGTCAAAGGTCAAAGATCAAGGTCAAATCCTAAAATTTATCTGTTTACGTGATAACTCAAAACTGGATGAAGCAGCTTTCACCAAACTTGGTCCAAGGATGATGTATGATGGGACAATTAGTTGATATGATTTTAGTGACATTGGCAAGAGGTCAAAGGTCAAAAGGTCAAGGTCAAATGCTATAAATGTTGCAATTTCCCCCATATCTATGCAATGCCCAAAGGTATTTTCTTGAAACTTGGTGTGGACATGAACTACTGCGTAAAGATTCTCCAGAGAGAGTTTCATGTCATAAGGTCAATGGTCAAAAGGTCAAAGGTTAGGTGAAAATGTTGCAATATCACTTTTCTCGCAAATGGTTCAATGTATCCTCGTGGAACTTGGTACATGCGCATGTACTGACTGGCAGGGATTATCTAGGGAATTTAGGGGTCATGGGTCAATAGTCAGGGGTCAAAGGTCAAGGTCAACTCCTCAAAATTTTACTATTTCCCTCATATACTAGTATATGCAATGCTTGCATTATTAGTTTCAAAACTTATTACATGCATTACCTAATGGAGATTCTCTTGGAAATTTCCAGCTGGAAGGTCAAAGGTAAAGGTTAAGGGTCAAAGGCCAGGTTTCAATGCCCCCTCCCCCCCCCCAAAAAAAAAAAAAAAAATCCATTTTGTACCGTCATTACACTCTTTCTTCATACCTTGGAAAGTACTCAATGCATAAACTTATAAAATGGTCTGTCAGAATTCAAGTAAAAATTCTCAATTCCCCAAATATGTGTACCTGCACTCTTAGAAAATTAAAGCAAACCCAGTTCAAGACATTTCTGACAAACCTGTCATTTCAATATTTTGCCAGTTATGTGAAACTGTCATGGATCACACATTGTGAAGACATTGTACTATACGCCTATTGGGAGAATCATGCATTATGGCGGAGGCATCAGTCGCCATAACGACATTTCTAGTTTTTTAATGGTTTTATCATCCTTTTCATTCAGTGCTGTCATGTGAGATAACGTATTGATATGTATTGCTTGTCTGGTTTGGCAGATGTGTTTGTGATAACTGGGATTGGTTGTTTGATTCTGATTATTATTATTTTTTTTTATTGGAGACATTAAGGAAATTGTGGCTTTTTTATGGTCATGTCAGAGAAGTTCAAGTGCCACAAGTGTAAAGAATCCCCCTTTCAGATTCAGAGAGAGAGATAGAAAGAGAGAAAGAGAATGAAGAGGAGTTGGAGAAAGAGGGAGAGATTGAGCGGGGAGAGGGGAATAGAGGAAGAGAGAGGTAGAAAGAGGTAGAGAGGTAGATAGGAGATACGCGTAAGAGCGATATGGAGATAGAAACATATTTATTTGCAAGATCATGTTAATTTCTACCACCCTTATCTATAAACGGTAGTATGAAGTAGTTTGACACATGTGTAATTTTAAATGGGATTTCCAGTCTAGTTGAAAGTTAATGTGAAAAGGAAGAGTCAAATTTTATATGTGCAGCAGTGATATTTGATCAATGTTGGATGAAAAAATATATGTATATCCTTGGCACAATGGTTATAGGGTTTGAATTTTCATAAGTTAAAGGGAACGCAAACCCAAAGAGCAGTGGGGATTGAGTGAAAGCATTAACATTAGTAAGATACATCAATGAAAGTTTGAGGAAAATCGGACAGTCAATGCAAAAGTTGTGATTTTTTTAAGTTTTGGTGTTGGAACCGCTGGATGAGGAGACTACTAGAGGTTATGACGTATGAGTGGACAACAATATAACAAAAATATACAGGGAATGCCACAAAAATTCACTTTTCTTGCAAAATGAAAGAGTACTTGATCAACCGCTTTCAGAAAGCAGGGGGAATAATTGCTACCCTTAACATATGTCAGTATCAAGTTGATGGAATGTGTAATTTTTGTGAAAAATGAATTTGAGAACCTCTAGTAGTCTCCTCATCCAGCGGTTCCAACACTAAAACTTAAAAATTTCATAACTTTTGAATCGATTGTCAGATTTTCCTCAAACTTTCGCTGATGTGTTCTTCTAATGTTGCTGCTTTCACTCAATCCACATTTCCCTTTGGGTTTTGGTTTCCTTTAACAATATCTTTACGTGTGTGTGTGTGTGTGTGTGTGTTTGTGGGTGTGTGTGTGTGTGTGTGTGTGTGTTTGAAAAACAAAACAAAAACAAAAAATGCGTGTGTGTATTTGAATGTGTGTATGTAACTATATAACAGAACACAGCTATTACTCTGGGAACTTATCATGTTTTACACCAAATGTTTGTTTTCTGTTCACAAATTTTCTGGTGCCTTGCTCTTCACCAAGGATTTTACAGATAAGTTTCTTGTCCAATTTCTCTGTTCCCCTGCTATAACACATGTTTAGCCAACACATGGACAATGAAATACTGAACACACACACACATAGAGTCAACCTTGCTTAAAGGTCCTTTTACCTTTGGGAAAAGAGATTTAAAAATGTTCAAGATATCACATTTGATGCATGTGTGTAGGTCTGTTGTATCACAAAACATCCTATAAGAATTTTTGCAATAAAGCCTAAAATATAAGATGTCAGTGTTTGTCTAACTGTAAACGGTTTAGTCTGGAAACGTTTTCATTATACCTATTGTTCACATTTTGTGTACATAATAATACATCGATTATACGGATTCAAATTTTTTACAGTGGTTGTTTCTATCCCAAACTCACATTTTAGAACTACTTTGAAGCACTAATGCTGGGTTTTTGTTTAATCTGCAAATGGTAAATTATGCCTTTAAGTCGGCCTTGCATAAGTCGAATAATCACCTAAGTTGAGAGTCTTTTCAAATTCTCCTCTCTTTATATTCTGTTGATTTCAATCCCTCATAACTTGAATTTTCTACGTCGAACCTATTCATTTAGTCCAAATAGATTCGACTTAGGCAGTTGACTCTATACATTCGTTTTACTATGAAGTGTTCTACTCACGATTATGGCACAAGGAATGCTCAAAATAATTATAGTCATCCCCCTTGAACCAGATTTCAAAAACTCAATCTTCCATATTTTACAATGGCTCTATTCTTTGGAATACATTAATCAAGAGCAGTAAGACTTTAAGTCAATCTAAATCATGGCTTTATAGCCAATGAAAAAACAGTGTTAAAATGTACTAGAAGCTAATGAGTATGCAATATTTGTTGTAAATTCGTGTAGTTTGTTTAATAATTGCCTTTGTAGAATGTAGTAAAGGATTATAACAGGTTCCTTTCTAACAAGCCTCTTGTGTCCTTGTTATGATCCCACCATGTAAGTAGTACGATAAATGTATTTCAAAATTTGTAAATGCCATTATTATGCCTTGAAATGAACATGAAAGAATGAACGTGTGTGTGTGTGTGTGTGTGTGTGTGTGTGTGTGTGTGTGTGTATTAGATATAATAACTATGCATTTGTCGTGTAATGTACAGGTTTACCAAGACACTGCATGTTACATGATACTGTTTTTCTATTCGACGAGGACTCAACACTCCTCATCAAGTGGTTCTGTCTACTTATATTTTTTTCAACTTGTTTATCTTTATCTTTTGTGTGTGTGTCTGTGCATGCTTGTTTCATTTCCATGCCCCCTTAAGTGGTCCCTGCTCCACAGACTCGCAAACACCATCCACGTTTTGGAGTGTTCATGTCTGGTGGATTTGTATTTCCAATGTGGTTAACAGTTAACTTTAGGGTACTTCTGTAATGCAGAAACATACATTGTTTCTCGCCCACATGAACTGCACAGCTTTGGTGAGTATAGAAAATAATACACATTATTGAGGGCGCTAGCAAGAATTACCCACGCAAGTTATCTTTGGAACAGTCTGACACGGAGATAGTCCAGGGCGTTTGAACTGTTTTGATAGTGCTGAGTGTGGGTAATCATGCTAATGCCAACCAAAATGTGTATCATATTTTTTATAAAAATGATGAAGCAGATCCTTTGCAGTTAAAAGAATTTTGTTGAAAGAATTTCAAATGTGGGTGCATTGTATTTCATATTCCGAGGGAGCCATTTTTGCAAGTAAATGAAGCAAAATATCTTGCACAGTCACCATTGCGATATGAAAGTGCCAATGACCAGTCATTAGTAAAATTAAGTGTTAGGCAAAATAAATGCCTGGTGACATGCATGCACACTGTCAACCAATCATTGTTGATTAGGACCTGCTTCATTATTTTGTAAAAAGCAATCAGGAACTGGGGTTGTAAAGAAAGAAAGGAATATCATATAGGAGATGTGCATGAATTGTCATTAGCCCTAACTTTGGGCTGGTTTGAAAACTTGCCCTGATGTGGAAGAAATCCATATTCAAAACAATGCCCACACCAACCAATATAAAAAAAAAACAAAAAAAAAAAAAATAAAAAAAAACAAAAAACACCCCGAAACACAGACGGGCAAACAGGGGTATACATATCCTTCGAATACTTTGTATTTTTGGTTTCTTTTAGGCTTGCATAATGTGAAGTCCCAGTTGTTCATGGTTGGTTTTCTGTTTGTCTTGCTTCATGTGATGTGTTAGCTGTTACATAATTGTTGGTTTTACTTCTTTTTTTTAACTCTCTGAGTTGTTTCTGACAAATATAGGAGGTTATGTACCACACAAATTATGGCTGCAACTGCAAGTTGTGGATGTACTGTTAACTGTTTCGAACGTAAACATTGCCAGCCCGCATGCAAACATTCAAACAACATAGAGATCCAAATTTGATCGATGTACGCTGATCATGAGCGCCATTACCTGGACTTCCCTGCATGCACTATAGAATGTCTGTAAACAGCTGAATTCCTGTGGGAAATTTATGCACTTTTTACCGGACTTTTTACCGGACTTTGATACTTAACTGTACAAATATCAGTCCATATAAATGAAATATCTGTGAAAATGGTGTCTGCATTCGACTGAAATGAAAGTTTGTTCTAGTCAAGAAAAAGAACACATCCATCTGAAACAATTGCGGCTTATAGTCACATGTAGATTCATTTGCATTTATTATCTGTCAAAGAAAAACTGCCATCAATTATGCAACATTTTGCAGACATTGTCAATTATCATGTACAAAAAATGTAAATTTTCACTCTTGGTACTACAGTGATACAAAACTCTGTCATACAAACTTGGTAAATATAAACATACAAAAAGTACAAAAGTGTTCCAAATACCGAACCTATTTCAAAAAAGGCAAACATTTGTCCATTAGGCACAGTACCATAATCTCATCACATGAGTTTGTAGATTACAAATGCAAAGTACATGGTGACACACTTATATTTTCCCATCAATAAAAATCTGACAATAATTCTGGAGACCACACATTACAACGAGGCCCCTTCGCATAACAAACACCAGCATGTCTTCATTTACATCACAAAGTAGGTAACATGAACTACTACATGGAAAAGTACAGCTACAGAACTTTTCCAAACAGCTGAAATACCAACAAAATATGACCAAGCACCACATATACCAGTAATCCCCTCTGTATGCTTTAATATTTCTGCCATTGAAACCGTAGCGAACTCCTAAACTCTTCTTCACATATCAGCGTAAAACATAGTTATCTTGTAGTTCAATTAATATACTGCCTAATACAGATATCTGTACAATGAATGAGAAAAAGATGGTGGTCTATTCTCTAATGAATGGCCAATCTCTCTAAAACATAAACCACAAAAAAAGTACTGTACCACTTCCTTCTGCTTTGTTCAGTTGTTTTCACATGGCTTTCCTGTCTCAAAAAGCAGTTATGAGAGCATTTTCTCTCAAGGTAAAACACCCTTGACAGCCCTACTAATGTTTCTCTTGAAAGCAAAAACTTGCATGCAACATACACAGTGGCTCAACTATGAGACTGGTGCAGTTTGCACAATAATTCTTAATCTCACTTTTGACCATAGGTGTGCATTTTGCTCTGCACATCAACTTCACTTTCACTCACATCTTGATTTCATTACAATGTACTTTGTCAATGACTGAATCTGCTCCTGTAGAGGAAGCAAAAAGCAAAAAACAAAACAAAACAAAAAAGGGGGTTTATGAAACATTGTGATATGCCTCATTTTCACAACAGTATGGGAAACATATGATTCTGTTCACCAGCATCCTTTTCCTACATTGTAAGCATGTGCCAGGAGCTACATTCAGGTACTTTCAGGGGAACCCTCTTATAACGATTACCTTAAAACCATATAACACTACAGTCTACTGTCCCACAGTATATATTTTGCAGTTTTTACTTCTTACGGGAAATTGCCTGTTGACTGATAAGCTGTATTTGCAAAATTAATAACTTGCAAAAACAATGCCTGCTGTAACACAAATGTGTTATACATTGTCTCCATAGTGGAAATTTGCTGACTTTGGTTTGCGATCATAGATTCAACCACTCACAAGGTTTGTCTAACGAGTCTCAGTTTCTGAAATATTATACTCACAAAATATATACCCTACACTGTATACAGCAGACATTGAGAAGTGCTGTGCTAAAGGCAAGGATGATATATGATTCGCACCAGACCAATACAACCATACTTCCAATTCTTGGAATCGTTCATGATGATTTTAACCGTAACACATTGTACCATGTCTGCATAATAAGCAAGCACTCATTGCCAATGGGTAAAATGGCCACCTAATCATAGAAAAATTCTATGCTGCTTGTATTTAGAGTCTATCACTGCTAGAGATGCTGAAAGGGTGTGGAGTACTTGTAGAGGTAAACCCAAAAGGGAGCTATATTACACATCTGTATGTAGACATACATTGTACATATGTAAACGTACGAATTTCAGCCAGTCCTTTTTAGAAGTGCTCCTCATCATTGTTCATACACACTGCACCTTCAGGTTTTACAGCAAATAAGATGCCAGTATAAAGGACATTGAACACATATATGGACATTGAACATGTAAGTTTTCCTTCTTCACCGCAAGAAAGAGACAAATTTATGTGATCTTATATGAGTTCACTATCGCGTCTCTGGCAAATCTGACGTAAACAGATCCATTGTACAAGCTGATCACTCAAGAATTGTATGGTTTGCAAGAGTGCAGTTTAACAAAGAAAATGTCAAAAACTTTGAGTACATTGTTCATTGAACATAATATGACAGAACAATACCTACATTATGTTGTGTACATGTACACACATACACTTGTATATGATGTGTGTTTGCATGTATAATACACACATTTGTGTGTATACAGATTAATACCTTTATTTCTTAGAGAAAATATGAAAAAAAAAAACCACATTCTACACTGCATTTGTTCAGACTACACTGCATTAACATCTTTGGGATCGATTTCTATATTGATCATGCATGTATTATTATTATTTCTTTCAATTTGCAACAAAATGAAACATATAACTTGACATACAAAGTATGCAGAAGGCACATTCTCAACCCATGCCAGTATGACAAAATGGATAGGGTAACATTGCTCAAGAACAATACCACTGGGTATGACGAACAATTGTCGGACAAAAAAAAAAAAAAAAAATCATCAAGGATGAAGATTTTCAAAGAAAAAAAGAAGATATGTACTGGCATTGTATTACCACAGTACAACAAAGCCGGAATCTGGCATGACCACATACAGGAAACTGATCACACCCCTCTGAATAGCATGCCAGGATGCAAGATAGAACCAATACAGTTCCGATCAAAAGAAGCATGAATGCAAAAAGATAAAAAGCAAGCAAACAAACAAAACCCACCACCAAACCCCTCCCACCCCCCCCAAAAGCAACAACAACCCCCCCCCCACACACACACAAACAAAATCCCAAATGGGAGATCAAATAATGCACAAGGCAGCATGAGATCATTTCAGCACCATCAAGTGGTACATTATGAGAAGCTTCATAAGGTGATTATGCAGTTAGAACTTACAACATTGTAGCTTCCATTTTTCAGATGTGATAGGAGCTATCTTAAAATAGTAAGTATACCGTAAAACAAGAAATTTTTGCATGCATTTCAATTTCCCCGAGAGCCAAGACTTGCGAAAAATGCAGATGTGAAAGTTCTTATATAGGCCTACATGTAGGGCCTACACTTTATGCACTGAATGCCAGTGGAAATTTGTGAAAATTTCATGCCGCAAAAATTTCTTGCATTCCAGTACTTCATCTTCACAATTTTGTGAGTCCACACGAATCACAAACATGCTCTAATAAATTTTGCAACTCATCATTCAAATAGACATGGTTTGTTTCTCAGGGTGGGGTTTTTCACCTTTGGGGGAAAAACAGATAATATGAAAAGAAAAACAAAATGAATTAACAGGACACTGCCTTGGGAAAGGTCTATCTTGGCTTCCAGAACAAAGAAGGGGTTTCAGACTGACAAAAGAACTTGTTTGTTATCACATTTCTGAAACATGTTTGTAATTTTGTTCAGATTTGCAGAACATTTACACATTGAAATGTGTCTCCTTTCAGACCACTAGCTTGGAAAACATTTTACACAAAAAGCTGTGTCTAAAACTGCATATAAAACTGTTGTAAAGTGTATTTAATCTTGATATGCTTACTTGAATTTAGTACTAACACATGTGTGCACATTATGTACATTAATCCCTGCAGCTGAACTCAAACCCCATCATATGCAAACTGGGCATCCAGAACTCACTACATGTAGATATACTACTAACAATGTGTTTGGGGGAAATGTAATTGTTTGCATTCAGACTTGTCAAAATTTACCTTGAAAATCATGCAACACACTACTGAACATGTTCACAGAGAAGTTTTGTGTGCTCAGTCTGAAACTGCCTCATGATTTGAGAGCCCATGCTTTTCAGACAAGACGAAAGAAATCAGAGCTTAAACTAACAACCAGTTACGCATCCAACTTTCACTTTCACATATTACAAGAGCGATAGGCTTTGAAACAGACTCCACACTATTCACGTGTGTGCAACTCTGCCTGGCAAACACAATACATCGTATTTAGTATCCACACTGTCTTCTATACCTCCCTGTGTTGTATTGTTACATCTGTTAGAGTGTGAATGCAACCATCCTTTCATTACTGTACTACAGAGTAACAAAAAATATGATTGTGCTAAATACAAACTCCAGCTGCGGACTGCCTTCAAAGAGATTTTTTTTCAGAATTGACTTCGACTGAATTGGACGAAGCAAGAGACTAGCATCTTGATGTTTTGGCAAGTAACTTGATATGTTGATATTCATGAATAGGGACTTTGAGGGAAATTATCAAGCACCGCCATCTATTATGACATCAGAGCATTGTTGGCTCTCTTGTGGTGTCAGACTACAATGTATAATTATACGTGGTAAAACCATCCATTACAAAGGAGTCCTGTCCACACTCACACGAGCAGCATTAAGAACAAAGGGGAAAGGGAACTGACCAAGAAGCAGGGCCCAGCAATAACTTACACCACATTTCTCTGGTGGCATGAGCGGGCCACTGAAATTTTAAAATCTGAAATTTTGGTAACTTAAAAAAAAAAAAAAAGGTAATATACAGGGATGCCAAGTTCAAAACATTTTTATGAGTGAGATTTTCATGACTCGGCATCTCGGCGAGCGAATGTGCGCGCAAGCGAGGGTGTGGGAGGGCCCCCCCCCCCCCCCCTGACTATTTTTTACTTATTTTGAAAGACAAAAGGAAAATATACCTTCAATTGTAACTATCACTTTAATCCTTTGAGCTATGCTCCTTATTATGGGCCCAAATTGCAGACTTTGCCCGATTCGTGAGAAAAATGGGTGCCATGCGTGAGATCGTGAGACGACCCCTAAATGCTTGAATGAGTCTCACTCAGAATGCGTGAGACTTGGTAGCTCTGAATATAACAATTCATTTTTTTATCTTCCTTGCCCAGTCGTGCCACCAAGAGATTACTTTTTTGAAGTTTGGTGGCCTGCCATCAAAATCAAATTTTTAGTGGACCTAGGCCACTAAACATACTTATGTCAAGCGAGCCCAACAAAAAGTATGGGGCTGGGGATAGAAAGGATGAAAGAGTTCAACTTCACAGGATATTTGATCTCAATACTTCAAGAAATAGATTCTCAAGTGACCAGTACCTTAAAATCAATATGTTCCTATGTCTCTACAATGCAGACACTACACCCAGGCTTTCCATGTACAGGGCTTATAGAGCTGTGACATATTTTCTTTTCTTATGCAGGGTTTGACACTAATGGTGGCCCGGTGGCCCGGGGCCACCAAAAACGCACGTCGGGCCACCAAAATTTCAGAAATGATGAATTTGGTGGCCTGATCGGGCCACCAAAAAAGGTCGGATGTTTGCCTTTGGGCCACCAAAAATAAAAGTTAGTGTGGAGCCCTGTCTTATGTCAACCCTGTTGCAAATAAATGTCAATATAAAACTTGAAAAGGGATTAACGGTTGATTAAAATTTGGACTAAACGTTCAGTATGTATTGTAATGGCTGGAATAACCTTAATGTCTTCTATATTCGTGAAGAAAAATGCATGCACAGGCTGGAACAAAGACTATAAAGTATTATCCCTCCAGGTTGACATCTTCCTGAGCATTTTTTTTTTTTTTTTTTTATACTTGATACAAGGACAGTAGGATTAAGGCTTGGTTTGAAGCCAGCCAAATTCTACATGGCACACCCTATGGATTATTTGACACCCCATAACATACAATACACTGTATGCAAGCTACTTTCAAACATTAATGCAACATACCGGTACTGTGTAAATTCTTCTCACATCTTTACCATGACTTTGCTATAATCATAAAAATGGATAAGCATAACAGACGGACACTATTAACTTGTGCATACAGTCCGACCTCTGTCATTGGGCCATGTTGGGACCGGCGCCCATCCCGATATGTAATCAGTTTGGCTGGATATGGGAGAAACAATGTTTACGTTCATGTACATGTACCAGCTAACCCAGTGGTAGCTACAATAGGTACATTAGGTACTGTACTTGATGATCTCTATATAGGAGGTATAATGTACAGTATTTGTACAGATCAGTGGGTAGGTGGTGTACACCACAACAGTGGTGTAATCTATGTCAACCTATATACCAATTCGTGTAATATTAAATCTATAGTCCATTTTTAAAGGAAATTTAAATATCTTGATGTAAAATTCATAACAAATTTTTTGTTGAGAATATCATGTTTTATATGTATATAGTGTAAGTTTTATAGGAGTTTTGATCAAGTTTGAAATCATTTCTTTTTTCACCTTCACAGTGTGAACCTGCCTGGATGATAGAGAAGTATGCATATTACAGAATTACATGTAACTGACTAATTGAGGATGGACGGTATGACATGAGCTCCTGTGTTTGTGTGGTACTCCCAAGACCAACAGCATGGTTGTTGTGACTGCTATTCTACTGAGCAGTGACAGAAATCATCTCAAAGTCAGACCCCTTTATGGTTGCATCATCTGGTTTCAAGGAAATATTGTTTACTTAAAAAAAGAATATATACACGTACACTGTATCTTCGACATATCTTTCATATAAAGATTTTAGTTGTCTCCTTAGCAACCAGAAAATCTGCTAACGCTTGAAAGGAATCTTCTCAAGAAAGTCTAAATAAAAAAGAATGGAAAAACAACTTTTCAGTTAGATGCTTGTAGAATTCCCTTTTACATGCAATCAAGTGTACAGTATGTAAATTGGTTCCTGTAATGTAGACTGTGCTACCTTATTTGACAGAAAATGTTGCCATCCATTGTGAGTTCCTGTGTACCTGTCATACACAATGTACATATTTGTACAGCTATAGTCAACTGATGTTGTTGTTCTTTTTTTCCCTTATGGTCTTCAGAGCCACCATAACTATGCCGTGACCTACATAATACAGTGTACATTGAATGGTGGGTCTGTGTTGTGTAGAATTACTGTCTGTATGTGGTCTTCACTTGTGAAAACACAAGACTTCCGGCTAACTTTTCCTCAAGAGCTTTATCTTCTTATGAATAGGACAGTCCAGTGTCGCTGCCACAATGCATGCAAAGTTTTTGAAACCATCGTCCTATTTTCATCCAGGATAGACTTCATTTCACAGCTAGGAAAAACAAGGAAGGAAGTATAGGGTTCATTCGATAGCAGGTTAAACTGGCAGAGTGCGGTTTCACTCACAGTGATTTGTGACTTAGCTAGGGGCATATAAGGCAGCACAATTATCGCACTGGCATAACATGTGGATGTCACACCAGTGTTTTTGTCTTTTGGGGCAATGGCACGTACAAATTGTATATCATCAACATTAATCGTGACGCTACACTCCGCCAGTTTACAATCCCACTGAGCATAAAAAGATCAACAGATGATTGATCAACGGACAACTGCATAATGACTGTGCAGTCAATTAAAATGCATGAACAATAATGAAATTGTGGTTTCACCTACTGGCCAGTCACAAACACTGTATAACATACCGGTACTTGTATCTGTCAGGTGAGGCTGTGTCATTTTGATAAACTTTGTTTGGTGTGGTTACTCAATGCCACGATGATTGAACACATTGTGGAGTAGAGCACAGCACAACAAACATGTACTCGACTGAAGACGAAACCAGTCAAGGTTCCTTACCCATCTACCAGGATGCAAGGTGACTAACGTCAGAGATACAATGTATCATTACAAAGAACACATTCTAGCGGATCAGTGCAAACAGTTTCTGCAGCCAATAAAACCACAATGGAGAGAACGTATGATTCCATGAAAAACAACTGCACCTTGATCACTCAACAACAACGAAAAAAGGAAAATTTGGCAGCATTGCCATACAGTGCAAAGGGATGCTTCATACTTCATAATACATACACTGTGCTCACTACTCTTCATCACTCAAGAAAAATAATGATAATAATAAAAGAATGTCAAGTAATAAATGCATTCATTGGAAGGCCTATTTTCTGGTATGCTTGGAACCACTATTAGACCAGTAAATCACAGAATTCCTCAATTAAACTACTGGAAAGCATGTCACAAGTCACAACCACAGAGTGCACAAATATTTAATCAGTACCGGTAATCACCGTTTGTCATCTTCACTGTACGATTTAATCTGTGGCAAAATTGGTGCAGCTTTCAAGGCACAGTTCACAAGTCACACAACAGAAAAATAATGGCAATTCTATGTCAGCGGAGAACAAGATGACAATTTGTCAAGGTGTCTTTCGTATTTGTTCCAGAATGTACTGGTCATGACTTGCTTCAAGTGGTGAGCTGAAGGATGCAAAAAAGGCAATTGTACGTCTTCTCTACAGTTTCCACTCCCTAAACCATTGTTAGCATTGTCCGGAGAAAGTATTTGGTCAAGAGAAAGTTGTATGTTTACACTTCTGTCTGTGCGCGGTCTGGCAGCATATCAGGCATTACAATTGCTCAGATTTCGTCTGCTCCTCTCTGAATAATCAGGCCATTTCTCCAGTCAAGTCACCTGGTCATGAAAGCGTCAAAATGTATCACCACTATGATTAATACTCATAACCTTTAACATTCAATTCCGACCCCCTTTTCAGTTCCCAACACTCATACTTACAACCAGTCATGTTCTGTTTGTACAAACACTTAAAGCTAAAGTTAGGTGTAAGAAAGCCATTCCACAGTGACGATCACAGAGTTTCCCTTTTCCATCATTTCTTCTAAATTTTGTTGAACACTGTGTACAATGCTCACTATGGGAAGGCGGTAAGACCTTCAACACTTGAATGATATTGGTAGGGTAGCACTTCCAGTGTACATGCCTTCCTAATGACACTTTAAGTTTAAAATGCACTGTAAATTTGATAGATTTAAGCCACTTGCAGTTTCTATTCTCGCATTGCAAACATTTGTACCCAGCATCTTTCTAGAAATGGGAGTTCCACCACCAGGAAATGTGAACCATCTTACATGTATGATGGGGGTTAATGTTTAATGTACAACACATTATCAATACCGGTAGATGGGAACAAACTTTTAACAGGCAGCACTGTTTGAAAAACAAACTCTGCATCAAAACTTTACTGTAACCTGCAGGGAGGTAAGTATGCCATACGAATGTACTGTACATTGGCTTTAGATCAAAGCTACTTTTTTTTACTGGTCATAGCATACAATTGTACAGCTGTACATTGTACATGTGCATATTGACACTTAATACATGCTACATACCTCCACTCAAAAAAAAAAAAACCAACCAAACAATAACCTTAAGGCCAACGAAAAAAATACCCTTGGTACAATTGTATATTATGCCACCAGCATACTTCCTTGGGTGTGGCTGCTGAGTGCGGCCCATTTTCTTCATTTGAACTTTATTGCACATGACTCTTTGTCATGTGCGTACAGTTTGTAACCTCTGTTGCTGGAATAATGACGCTCCTTGGTACAACTGTACTTAAAAGTCTGATGATCAGAAACACTATACATAGAAATATCTGGAGAATACAGTTCTCTCTCACAAGGCAAGTCAGTCATTGTACATGGGTGTTCATGGACGCCTTTGTGCTGCCTTCCTTACACATCAATACATGAATATGGCTCATCATTGTCCCGGTACAATGACTTGCCAAGAAACAATGTGGGAAATGTGCTGGGCCCATAAACTTGTGTGCTGTAGCGTAACTACACTTTGTGGTACTATTTCTGCACTCGCTCACAATTACCAACTTCCTGATGATCTGTCTAAAATACTTGTCCTGCATGATAGCAGCAGGGGGAGGAGACAATGAAGATAGAAGATACAATACTGTATGTAGGAAGCATCAGTAGATGCACGTATGAAAAATGATGCATATTGTATCAAGTGGTAATACAGTAATTACAACGACCTCTTTTACAAGACCTTACATTAATAATAATAAATAAACATATTATGTTTATAGGCACTGTGTACTTTAATAATGTACATTGTATGTATACACTGATATCCATTGCATTGTCTACCTTACAAGAGGAAGGGGGGATTTCATGAAAAAAAAAAACCACACATGATGTAAACACTGTCTGTGAAATGCTGCTTACATACCAATTTCAACAGGTAGTTGCAGGCTACCTTTTGTCTGATGGTGGAATACAATGTAGTATGAAGAAAATCCCCCAACACTGTCAAACACGCTGGCACCTTTAAGCAATTGAGGGAGTGTTGTACCTGAATCTGCAACAAAGTGATTTGCTCAACACTATTGTGTGACTGTGATCACTGTGAAACCATTTTTGTAAGTCCACACTCTCGACTGATGAAACAATTTAACTTTTTCTTCTTGTTTCTTTTAAGGACTGGATATGCCTTGCATTCTGAGTTGCTGCAGAGCTGACGTGCTGATCAAAGCTCTGTGTATACAAATTGTAAAGGCCTCTGTCCTCAACTGAACAGGTGTGATTGCATAGTTTACAGTTTCTTTTATACATGAAGCTGTTTTGCATTTCTTTGGAATAGTTTAAAGGCACCTTCCAGGCAATGGACATTTCTTTGTTCCATACTGCTGAACCATATTTCTTTGTGACTGAGAATTAAATACTGATTTTTGTCTTCTCATTTTGACAACATGGCAAAGGCACAACATTGATTCTTGAGGGATACCCAATATTAAAATAAACATATCAACACTGTGTCAGAAAAGCAATTGTTCTCTTGCATAAAAGAAGCAATTGTCCCTAAGGCTTTGATGTGCCACATTATCCTTTTACAATGAGGTTGCCATTGCAGAATCTGCTATATGATTTAATTCCTACTGTAGGCAAAACATACTAATTCCGGATGAACAACAATTGTAGCAATTTAATGGTGACTGTCACCAGAAATAAATGCTACTATTTTTGGGGTACCTTGGATCATCTATTATTTCAAGAGAGTGAAATAGAAAGATGATATACAATGTTAAAAGATGGTTTAAAGGAAAAGGAACATCCCTTTGCACATCTGAGATATTGTCACAAACTGCTCTATGGATGTTATTTTGCTCAAACAAGAAGAATAAAAAAAAAAGCCTGAAGCAATTGAAATTACTCCTAGCCTGTAAGCCAGTGGTTTTATAAAACTTGCTAAATATGGATGGAAGATTAATAAAAATTCTTGGAACAGTATTACGCAAAAGCTGTACCAGATCATCTGCCAACCTGTAGCATGATCAATTCAGGCATACAGTGTACCAATACATGTAGGTTGTACAATGTAGTGCCACTCCACATACATTTTGTACAAGTATACAATACAGGAATGTTTGAAGAAAAATCTAGTGGTGATATGATGAAAAATTGTCTTCATGCCATTTTATTGGGTTTGGGCATTACTTGGATCCAGGGTGTTGAAAATATTTACTTTCCTGAACGAGGACCCCTTTTTCCACAGGATGTAATGTATAAACTTCTAGTAAACCAACCCCAGTTGGAAAAAAAAAGTATCATTAGAGACTTTGTACCATGTGCTTAAAAGTTACTTAGGTTTTCTTTTTCTTTTTCCTATTACATCACTGAAGATACTTTGAGTATGGCTATACAACAATGGTGCTACATGTACATGGTCTGAACTGTCTGAATAAACGTGTTTGTGCTACTTTAATACATACATTATACAATTGTGTATGTGTACACAACTGTCAAGAGTTGGGACATAAAAGCTTCACAAGCAGGAACACAACAAAAGGCTATTTTCTCCATTTCTACTTTCCACTAGAAATCTTCCATCCCTTCTTCGATGAGTACTGTATCACAATTTCATGTTCGTTTGTCTGCTTGTTTGTTTTTTTTTGCTCACAGTACCATTATTACAAAAGTTATTGGCATACAATTACACTTATAATATCAAAAAATGGTTCACAAAAAGTGTCATTTGATCAAGAAAGTAAAAAACTATATCGATATTTTGATGTTATATCAAGAAGTACACAAAAAAATATAGTTCTGTGAACAGTAGAAGGACATCAGTGCTCAATGCATTTTCTCAAAATGCCCGCATTCTGACAGGAGCCAACACAAGATAGCTGCGCAGCCCATTGCATTTGTTTACTTCTACTGAACTGTCATTCCGATTATTGGTTGGAATTACTGCACATTACAAAATTGATACAGACTTACGAATAAACATCAGTAATACAAGATACATTCACTTGTCTTTGGAATATCATATACACTGTATGTAGTTCATAATATGCTTTCAATATGGCAACTTGTGTTTTCTCCTTTTCTCACTGTATAGTTAGTACTGATTTTCAAGGAGGTACTCGTTTATTTTTTTCGGGAGGGGAAGTCGGCGGATGTGATGTCGGGGATACGTCTCCCTAATGACAAACCTGCAGAGATGCTGTAGAGATTTCACCTCGCTGTAGCGAGAGACCCACTGGGTAAGCCTTGCAGGAAAGTTCTGGATGCCTGTGGAGTCGTTCATGTAGCCGTAGACCCCCTTCTGGGACTCTGCTACGACATTGTGGATCAGCTCGATGACGGAGGAGTGGCCTTCTGAGTCGTTGAGGCTGAAGAGTCCATTTCGGTGCTCGATTCTAGTGTGCAGGGTACGACCGCCTGACTTGAAACTGAGGGTGAGAAGGTACCGCTCGTCCGAACTGTCCCTCACAAGGAAGCTCCCGTTGGCTCTGTCTGCTAGTTTTTCCTCCGCTGCCTCCTGTGACATTGGACCCCAGTACCAGGGCTGGCGGGGCAGTTTGGATAGCTCGCCTGCCAAGCCTCGATTAGGATGGTTGTAATCCAGATGGACATCCTCATATATCGTAGGTCGGGGGCAAGCCTTTTCCCGCTCCAAGTACTGCCTGTAGAATGGCAATGAAACATCAACACCGTATCTCGTTTTCGAGCGTGCGGGCGGACGAGGAGGTGGACCCTCGACAGCTGGGGAAGATTCAAGACATTCAGTTGGCGATGATCGCCTATCTCTGTCGATGGTCCACTGGCCATTACTGAAAAGCGTTGCTGGCTTGGGTGGAATTGCAGGTGGAACGTCTTCAGGTGTAGAATTTTCAGCAGTCATAACGTCAGATGTGTCACCATTGGAGTTATCACAGGTACATATGCATGTCTGTTCACTATCACTAGTGTCATATTCTTTATGGACTTCAGCATTATCATTCACATCACATTTCATATTGGCAGCTGTTGCGCTACCACCAATACTGCAGTGGTTTGTCAAGCAATTATCGCCTTCACTTTCAGCCGGACTCTGTTTGACACAGTCGAGTGCATTAGCATTGCTTTCCAGTGAATCCTTGTTCTCCATTCTTTTCACATTATCATTGATGTAACAATGACTTGCACTTTCAACAGGTCTAAAAGTGTGTGTGCTAGCAGTCATGTGTGGAAGCTTGTGTTTTCTCCCACTGATATAACCCCTTTCATTGTCATTCCTTGAACTACATACGACAATATGGCCATTTGCTGACGGCCCACTTGAAATCGCTTGTTGCTCCTCGATCTTAGCGGAGCTGGAGCCACTTCCGGGTACACTCAGAATTACGGTGGTGTCTACGTCGTACTCATTAGCATTTACGTGATTTATGGAGCGATTGCTTTTATCAGACGACTTGTGCAGAAACCGCCATCTACTCACTTTATTTTCTAGACTTCCCATATCAACTTCGTTACCATTTTGATGGATGATCCTTTTCGACTGATCGCTGAGAAGTTCAGGTTTCACGTCGACATTTTGATATTCCACGTTCCTTGTCGCACTTTCGTTCTCGCTCTGGGAATGAGACTCCCGGGGTTCGTTCGCACCATTTGAACGATCACCTTCTGACGTTCCACGGTTCGTTTTGCGTCGAAATGTGGATTTAAATCCGCTCAAACTAAGTTTTTTGACGGAAGACATATTCCATACATGCTCAACAGAGTTACTGGAAGACAGTGACGAGCGATTGGCGAGTCATTTCAGGACACGAAACCCTGACATGTCTCGGGCATTTCCTCGGCTCAACAGGCGAAATAATGATACTGAGCACACAGTGAGTGCTAGTGTGGTGCGTACTGTAGTATATAATGCATGTGTGACTAAACATCGACACATAACATCCTTGTTGGCCTTCTCAACATCACACACACACGGCCAAGCCACGGCCATCCAGTACACTGCCAACAGAAGTATGTAAACGCAGGTGGCGCTATAGTCAGAGCTCATACGGCACTGAGCTCTCTCTCCACTCGGAGGGCTCTCTTATAGAATGACTCTCTCACTCACTAGTATGATTGGAGCTTCAATCTCCTTGGCATTCGAGTACATTTCAGGGGCGGATCCAGGAATTCCGAAAGGGGGGGGGGGGGGGGCCTAAAATATTTCAGGTGCCAATTCCGGGTTTCGTGTCCTAACAAGAAAAAAAAAAACTTCCACGCGCAATATTTTACGTTTCTCGTGCGACTTCAATCGCTCCCACTACAATCGACTGACAAAGATTGCATCTTCAAAAATTAAAGTTTTTTTTTCTTTTTATTTCTTTTGTTTTAACAAAACAAAATAGGGGCGCGCCTGGGGTGCCTCCTCTGGATCCGCGTATCCATTTCATGTAAAATACATACCTTCCTTGTTTTATTGGGGTCCTGCCGTATAGGCAGTTTGTCCGAGTTATACATGATATAGTATGGTGTTAATGAATATAGGGGATTTTGTTACATGTAAAATGGAAGATGTAATGATTATGTCTGATATCGGAGGATGAACACGCAGGCGAGGGTGTGAGATGTGTATAGGGAGCTATAGACTTGCAATTCAGTAGGGCCTATTCAGGGACACTAGTATATGATGGCTTTATAATCCAGTCCAAATATAAGTTAGTCTGTTAAGAAAGAGTAAAATATTACGAGTTCAACGGTATAATTTTGATCAAAATCGGATGAAAAATAAAGAAGTTATGACATTTTGAAGTTTCGCTATTTTTTTTTTTGGGGGGGGGGGGGGAAACAGTTCTTGAACAGTCAATAGAAATATGCAGATGGAAAAGTGAGTATATTATTCCCTCACAACTTACCATTATGGTTTGTACATAAAATGTTGAAATTTCCAGTTTTCCATTCAAACGCAATTATGCCCAAGGCTCAAATCCTCGTATATCTAACTGATCGCTATTCTGAAGTTATTCAACCAGGAATAACATCATGTTTCAGACTTCACCGACAGAAACCTTGAATTTTCATGATTTTTTTTTTATACGATCAATGGAAAATTGTGAGGGTATGACATGGTTAGCTCATACATTTGCATATTCATATCCACTGTACAAGAACTGTTTTGCAGAAATTAGCATAACTTCAAAATGTCATAAGTTCATTGTTTTTCATCCGATTTCAATCAAATTTTTACCGTTGTAACTCGTAAGATTTTACTCTTTTTTTAACAGATTAACTTATATTTGGACTGGATTTCCTCTTTAAGAGATATGGTACGGGGTGCATCTTTACTGCAAGCGTGCTTTTTTATGGTCTATACCGGCGGTGAATGGACAGTGCTCACCGGCGTTAATGAACGGCAGTGAATGAGGCGGTGACAGCAGGGGTAATCGCAAATTAAAACTGCGAAACTATACATGTAGCAGACACAAGAAAAATAATCTAAATCTTGTCTTGTTGAGTGATTTTCTCATCTACTGATCACATTATATGAATATCTAACATCCGAGTCTAAAGAAAAAGGGAACTTCCAAAATCCCCCCACGCCGCCGATGATTACGACCATGCTTATATCAAAACGTTGAAAATTATAATGAAAACAAGAATAGAAACTGAACATTTTTTTTTTCTGAAAGAATGAATCGTTGCACACATCGTATTAGATTTAGAATATTGTAATCCCCCTTTGTAGTAAAAGTGGAGTATTATAATTATACACCCGGAGAGTATTTCATCATATTCGCCCCATAAAGATATGGATCCAGATTAAGAAGAAAAAAAATTATTGGCTGAAAGCTTACATAATAAGGTCATTCTTTCATTTACCTTTTAAAGGCCTTAATTTGACTCTTCAGCCGACCGTATAGGCTACAAAATACTTTGCCTGAGGTTTTTGGTTAAATATGGGCAGAGTGATTC
The DNA here is from genome assembly GCF_040938485.1 of Diadema antillarum. Classification (NCBI taxonomy): domain Eukaryota; kingdom Metazoa; phylum Echinodermata; class Echinoidea; order Diadematoida; family Diadematidae; genus Diadema; species Diadema antillarum. Next base: position 5,851,408 of record NW_027270906.1, on the reverse strand, counting down.
CAAAATAGTAGGCCTACTATTAATTACTTGGCACTGCTTGAGGCGCGGCCCCAAAGTGATTACTATACTAGTAGTAGGCCTACACTCGGGGGCACACTGAGGCACATTGTTTAATCAATTTAGGGGGAGTATCTTTGTTTTATACTTAGGATAGAAAATTTAAACAATTTTGAAGCAGGCACACTGTACCTGTTATTTTATGATACTCAACGTTTACTACGACGGAGGATTACAATCCATAAATCTGATACGATGTATGCAACGGCTCATTCTTTTAGAAAAAAAAATGCTCAGTTTCTATACTTGCTTTTTAATTTAAGGGGAACAAGACGCAAGAAGTTGTGTGGTGGATGCGATGTTATCTTATATACAGTGACCGTACGAAGCATGTCCCCAGGCCCATACAGCGTCCGATGTCAGAATTGTTTTGTGACGTCACAATCACTTTATAAAGGGATAGTACAGTATTGGTGGAGATGAGAATTGGGCTTTTAAGTTTTTGCAAGATACCAAGAAAACACTTATGAAATAGTACAGCGCATACCATTTTAAGAGGAATTCAAAGTTTATTTGATGAAAATCGGGTTTAGAATGATTGAAACATATCCAAAAGCAAAGTAAAACAAAGCAATCGTAATAAAGTGTGGGTCCCACACTTTATTAGAATCAATACATATGTTTTGAATATCTCAGCCATTTCAAAACCAATTTTCATCAAATAAACATTGAATTCCTCATGGAATCACATGCTCTTTCATATTTCATATGAGGTTTCTCATTATCTCACCAAAAGATGATAGACACATGAAATTAGGTCTCAACCAAAACTATGCGATCCCTTTAACGAAGCAGCGCGCGACGTCAGAATTGTTTTGTGATGTCAACACTTGCTTCGTGACATAATGTAGAGTGCATTGTTTTTGGAAACTGTCGTAACAAACAGTAACGGCATTTTAATTTTTCATATAGTATACCATGAAGCAGGGGCGGATCCAGGAATTCCGTAAAGAGGGGGCGCGTTTACAAAATTAAAGGGGGGGGGGGGGCGCACGCACCCCTCCCCCATTTTTTTCATTTTATTTCTTTTGTTTCAACAAAAAATAAAGGGGGGGGGGGGCGTGCGCCGGATGCGGTCCTCCCTGGATCCGCCCCTGATGAAGTGTCCAATATGCCATCTTTAGAAGAGTTTTATCCAAAACGTTTTGCGATAAAACTCTTGTAATCACTGATTATGACACAAAATGTCCGTGTCTGGTCTCAACTGCATTGTCTGCATGGCTTCAAGGCCTTAGCCTATAGGGCCTACAGGATAATATTTTGGATGATCATAACAAAAAAAATATCTTTGACCCCTGTTTCAAACTAACCGCGCTTTTCCTTGATTCTTGTTCTTCTTGCATTATTTCAATGAGATATACATGTATGTCCAGATGAAGCGCATTTTTCTATAACATACAGGGCCTACGTCTCCTGCTTTTGAATCATGAACGATTCTGGGCGAAGCATAATGATGCACCGAAATCATTACTAAAGAAATGTTCCGTTTGTAAAACAAACAAGAGGGAAAATAAGCGTTTTACTGTCAGTTGGCAAACCATTTAGCGAGCTTCAGGGGGGCGTTTCATCAACGAGTTCGTCGGGGGTTTTCACCGACGAATTTGCTATCAGCCAATCAGACGCAAGGATTTACACTGACAACTGTTAAAAGCTAATGAAATTCTTGGTCTGATTGGCTGATAGCAAATTCGTCGGTGAAAACTCCGACGAACTCGTTGATGAAACGCCCCCCTGATCTGCGACTCGACCGCTACTTTACGACGCAGATTGTGCCTGTGTACGGACGGGTGTACTTCAATACGTCATACGAACTCGTATGCCCAACGTTGTTGTGTTGGTGCCTACGCACGTTCGCGGCGAGACGCCGCTGCGCCGTCACATGATCTCCATCCCGATCACGAATAGTACTGTAGCACTCGGCGTGTGTGCGCTGATAAAAGCGTGTCAAATGCACGCACGGAGATACTCTTGACAAACTGTACAGTACTAGTATGTCACGTAGCGTGCGCATCAACGTACACGTATGTACGTACGTACATACGTACGTTCATTAATTGTGCACTGTTGTATTAGAAATGGCGGCCTACCTGCATGCGCTGTGGAAGTGAAGATTGAAGATAATTGCAAGGAAAGCTCATCCTTCGTGTTCTTCACAATCGAAGTTTGGGAATTTGAGAATCTGCATTTTCTAGATCATTTTATTGGTAAGGTGTTATGTTCGTTCTGAGGCTGTAGCTTGAGTAATATTATGTTAACAGGAATGAAAAGCCGCTTGAACCTGTCCTGGATTGTTTCTGGATGTCTGATGGCGTATTGATACGTCGAATGCTGTTTGCATGGGAATCGTCTGCGTACATACTGATACTGCATACTGCATGCTAGCCTATGCGCCTGACCAGACCGCTGTGGCGCTGTCGCTTCGCGACAGCGGCTGTGTGTAGTTAACTGCATGCTGCTAGTTGTACGGTGGGATTGGCCATTGCTTGGTGTGGCGTTGGCTGTTGCGTGCGGGTGCTCTCCGACTCCGTGTATATAGATTCTAACTGGTTAATACTAATAAAGACAGTCTAGAACAGAGTCTGCATGCTGTGATTCATTTCGTCGCTTTAATGCTTAGTTTTGTGAGGCTTTCCTCACCCAGTTAAAACCTTTGTCTACATTGTAATGATATGTACCGCAATTGTATAGACAGAAAGATCCGTCTGTCCGGAGGACTCTTTTATATTTTGCCATTAACGCTGTCCTCCGTAGACAGACGGAAGGTTGCAGTACCCATTGCTGTGTGGATGTTCTTAACCACTGTCTCTATGGAAAATTGGGTGAGGTACCTCACCCTTCTCGATTGCGTCTAATTCACGGCCCTAGGTCGGCAAATTTAAGCTTGTATGGTGAAATTACCATTTTTTTAAGAATACGTTACACTCACCAGATTAATGAATAATCCAAAATTTATTAGAATTTTCAACGTAAAACACAGCCTGTCGCGTCGTCACATTCAAACTGCCGAAACATACACTATGAATCTATAAGCCAATCACATGCGAGGTAGTTTCTACGTGTTTGTTTTACTAAAACAGGTACCTCGCATGTGATTGGCTTAGCAATTGTTACAGATTCAAAATGGCGACTTACTGCTCGCGAACGGCGATGTTGCGATATCGATCAAATTTCTGCATTATAACCGAGGTTATGTGAGTATTTCTTTTGTTTGCACAAAAATGTGAGAAATGTTATCCCAAATATTGCTGCAGTACTGTGTCATCACATGTCATACTAGTTTTTCAAGGTGAAAAAACTGTCTGAAACTTTTTAACGGTTTCCGATCGTAACGTTTGATCTGTGCGCTACTGCTCCACACAGGAGCCGCAATCATTGACTTCGGTCTGTATACGGAGGGGATCCGTGAAGCCAGACGCAGTCTCCGCGGAACATTCCCGACGGACAGATACAGACCGATCTTTGTCTTTGAGTCACTGTAAAGTGTAATGACATTTAACACTAACAACCTTAGAACAGGAGTTAGCATTGTTAGTGTACCACTCCGCAGTACTTTCGAACCTCCTTGCTTGGGCTTGACTCACAAATGATTTCAAAACATGCAGTGATGCACAAGCTCAGCTCACCCTAAAAAATGGTCCCTAAGTGTCTGAAAATCTTGATTGCTGGAAATATTGTTCTGCAGTGTAGGCCTAACTTAGTTACACTTCACTTGTATTACTGTAGTTGTAAGCAATTGACACATTACGAATACGTTCAATGCATGCAGTAAGGGTAAACTAAAAAACGTTTGATATGAATGAGTGAATGTAGTAAATTTAATCTAGTATAGGCCTACAATGTATGTACGTAGTGATCACAGCACAGCGCCCAGCGGCCTTTTGTATTTGTATGACTATGAGTGTCTTTGAAAAGCCAAAATTTGTTTTTCCCTTTTCCTCAGCCAAGTTTTGCAGTAGCGGTGGTGGTACTAGTAGCACTGTTGAGAAATCACCGAGGTCAAATAGTTTTACCATGGCCCGAAAGAAAGCAGTCGATATTTGTTTTATATCCCTCTCGAGCATTTTACTAGAGTGATGATGGTTCCCTTTTGGAAAAATGTGCAGGTTTCCTGACGTTAAATCTAACGTTAGGCCGTAGCAGTGCAGCAGCAGTGCGTGCAGCGCGTAGCGAACGACACCGTTGGTTCCTACACACGAGCTACACTACAGCGTGCAAAACTCCGAAAGATCGAGGAGGTCCAGGACTACGTTAGAAGTAGGTCTAAAGCGGCTTGGTTACCCACATCATCTTCAAAATCGCTTTTAGTTTATTCCTAATTCGTACCTGATCTGATATGGTGTCCTTCTGCTGCAATTATTCCTCCGTTACTTGAAGCGCAGTCACTTTGTCAATAATGAGCTGAACTGCATTGATCACACTAACGATTGTACGAATACACAAGTACACACACACACACGCCTGTGCCATCGCACCTAGTTTCTAATACAAAGTGGTTGAGTGTGTGTGTATGTGCAGCTCTCATTTCTTTTTCTTCTTTCATTGCTGGGTGCCGTAATTGTGGGTAAAATCGGCCTAAATTAAACACCCATGGTTCTCGGCCCCTGGTAATGAGATTTTGAAGAGGTTGAGTTTACCTGTTTAGTGTTAGGCAGAGTTTTCTAACTTCCCCATTTCTTCTTATCAGTCATATCTTTGTGGGTTTCCTCTTGTCTAACTTTCTCAATTTCCTATTCAATATTTAATACAGTACTTACTGCCTTATTGTTCTTTGTTTCCTTCATGGGTTATCTTTCTCTCCATGTACTGTACCTTTCCTTTCTTCCTCTCCATTATCATTTTCTTATGTTTCGTTCTGATGTATCCTTTTCTTATTTCCTTTTCAACCTGTATGATTCTTTCTTTCCTCCCTGTTCATCTTTGCTTTCATCCAGTTTTGATTTACATGTACAGGCTGTACAATGTATCTCTCATTCTATTTTGTCAAAGTGCTTTTTATTTTCAATCTTTAATTGTTATCGTTTGTAATGCCAGTTTCTCTTTGTTTTTTCCTTCCATTATCATTTGTTTTTATTTAAAGTGTACTTTCTCTTTTGTAAACCTTTTGTTTCATTTTTCCAGTTTTTTATTCGTATTTTTTTCATTTATTTCCTTTCCCCCAGTTTTCCTATCCTTTCACTTTATATTCTTTCACCCTGTAATATCTTACAGTACTTTTCACAATCTTCTTTCATTCACATACACACCCTCACATGTACGCTGTACATGGTTGTACACACACACACACACACACACCAACCCAATACCTCAATCACTACCACAAGACTCGGTACAAGCTGAGGGAAAGGTGGAAAAACAGGTTTATCTTTTTATAGATGCCATAGAAGAACTTGCGGTAGTCGCTGTGAGATTGCTATTGCACATTGTACGTGTACATTCAAATTGATCCTTGCCCTCGCTGCCGTGCTGTGAACGTGTTTTGCATGTCGTGCTGTGCTGTCTGCTCCTGTGCAACACAGTTATCTCAAAGCAAACTACACTGTCCTGTAGCTAGCTGCGACCGACATTTTCCGATATTAGTGTAAAAGTGTCAAAATGGCAAAAATTCCATTTCAACTGGACTTGGGTCTCACTCAGATGCAAATGGTTGTTGAGTGAGTTTGTGCATGTTTGGAGATCAGTTGATGAGGAGTTGCAAAAGTACACTAGCACCCATTTCACATGTTTCAGTCATGTTGTCATTTGACACAAGCAGTGTTTCTATAGATCTACTTATGATCCTACTTTCTTTAATATTGGCAGTGAACTGTACAACCACATCATGTGACATGCGCACACGTGTGTCTTTACCATCCAGTCACAAGTGTGTGGTTGCTTGTACTAGTCCAGCCATGGCCCGTGTGTATGCTGTACACCCACATTACACATGGTATTGGAGAAGCTGGCCTAGATATTACAATTCGTATAAATACAGTATACACTGTATCATTGGATAGGGAACTCAGTGTGTGTAGTAGCCTAGCCACCACATCGTCATCAGTCTGGGAAACCAGCTCACGAGAGGGGCTCCTGCTCATAAAGCACTCTCCCCCTCATACATGAGCCACTTCTCTATGATATAATTGTGATCCAACTTTGGCCACAAAATACCGGTAATAACATTATTATCATTGTGAGATCTACAATGTATACTATACAGTACATGTACGTTGTACACTGTACACAAGGTCTCCTGTCAAAATGGACTGGTCTACAAATGTACACTGTAGACCTCTAATTATTAGATAATACTGTACACTGGGTCTACACATGTACAGTACAAGGACTATGTGGAGTGATAGAAATTATAAATACTGGGCAATTCTAACCTCTATTTTTGGTTGCAACTCTTTGTAATTGTACAGTGTGTTTGTGTCAAAATCATATATGTATTGTACAGATCTGGAACTGTGGCTACGGACGAATGTTGCAGTTTTTATGTGGGCGGATTTTTAATTTTTTCCCCTCCCCTTCTCTTGTCACTGACTGAAATTAGAGAGTGAAGGAGACCTGTAAATGAATGCCCACCAAGGGGAAATTAACATTGCCAAAGTCATCACATGCTGTAACTAGCTCAGTCAAGTGTTACAGTGGCAAAAAAAAAAGGGGGGGGGGGGTGGGAGAGAAAGGCATTTGTATATGAATTGGAGAACAGAGAAATATTACTCAAAATTTTTAAAGCATATATGCATTATTCTTGAGTGTAAAGCAGTTTTTCCCCAATCCCCCTTCCTTTCACTCTCTTCAGAGTTACAGGAGCTTGTTACAAGGTGCACTTCCCTCACTGAGGTTTCTGAGTGTACAAGTGTAGCGCACGGAGTGCAAGGAGAAACAATGGGCGAGGATCTTGATGTGGATGCCATTGAGGCTATGTTGGAAGCTCCATATAAAAAGGAGGTATGTATGAGGCTTTGTCACTTCATACAGATTTGATAAGTTCTGATTGGAAGTCATGTTGTTTGTCTTACAATGTACGCAGCATAGATTGGTCGTTCACACAGTGATATTGATACAATGTAGTGTGCTTGCAAGCACAGCAGAAGGCAAGGAGGGAGTGTTAAAAAGAACTGCTGGAAACATGCATGCACAGTCAATTGAATTATGATAGAAATGAGCTTCAGATAGCAACTGGACAGGTATTTAGTCTTAAATGTATAAATCTTGGATCTACAAAGTATGCCTTGTGAATTGAGATGGGAGTTTCAATGTCTGGAGCCTTTACATGGCATTGAATCGTTGAATGTTTTCTGGTTGATCTTGTGTAATTTGTCATTTCCATTGTTTTAGTACTTTCAAACCGTTCTTCCTTTTTTACTTTAATATGAATAGCGTTGAAGTGTAACAAATTGCTCTACCATTGTCAATCTCCAGTATCCTTCATGTTGATCATTCACAACTTGTCCGTCCCATTGCTGTTAGCTGCAAAATTTCTCAATCCCGCCAGATAATTGTTAGTGTACCATTCATTTGTTGCGAGAACTGAATACATTTCCCGTCCATTCTTTCTAGGATGTTGAGGGATGTACTTCATCAGCAGTACGGAAGGTTTCGTGGCAGTTCTCCATGTCATCAAATCCACTGGATGCTTTCTGAATTTTTCCTTTTTTTTTCTAGTCAGTTCATGATATTGCAATGTGTTATGATAAAATGTAAAAAGTAAACATTGAAAATCAACATTACAAATACATAAAAGCCTATAACATCATATTCGGCAAGTGATATGGCAATTTGTAAAGTGTTCAAAACATTGGTACTTTCAATTACTTTTCTATTGAAGACAACATGATTACAATCGACCTAAATTCTTGTGAATCATACTGTAAATTGATGTTGACTAAATGCTGTTACAAATTCATACACCTGGTATTCTTTTCACCTTTCTTGCACCGGTGATGTAAAAGCAGTAGGAAAATATAGTTGTCTGTGTTACAAATACTTTGCAGTGGCAGGTGCTTCATGTGTTTTACATTTTCTTTTCAACTCCTTCAGACATTATTCTGATGCATTCCACATACATGTATCACTTCATGCCATAGCTTTGAAAGAAAATCATTCAGTTTTCAAGAATGGTAGGATTGCCAGTGTCTGTACCCTTCTTATGCTTTCCCAACATTTTCATTTGTCACAGATTCCTTTTAACTGGTATTCGGACCAACTGATTTCGTTCGGATCGGTCTATTTAAAAGTTTCATGACTGATGGTTGGTCAGTGTAAGTATTTGTCTTAGCTTACAACGGGCCCATAGCATATGGTGTGCTGTTGTAGTAAAAGTACCTGTTGAGCAGATGAATTGATACCTCAAAGGGGGGCAGATTTGGTATTGTAGCAGTGTTGGATGGAACAGGGAACCCCCAGTAAAAAGAAGTCTGCTCAATGGAATTCGCATGCAAATGCAAAAAGCAACATGTAACAGGTCTCTGTACTGTCCTTAATTTTATCTGCTGTCATGATACAATTTGTCAGTACAATGTATCAATCAAATATGATTGAGTGCATGAAATAAAGTGCACTAGTAGCCACACTATGAACTGTGTGCATATTGTATCGGTTAGACATTATCAAATAGAGATATCAACATTGCACGACAGTAGTGGGGCCTGTTACTGCTGCTTTATGATATGATAATGTGACGCTGCTCTCAACAAATGTATTGATTCGTTTCTGCTTTTGTTTCTTGTTTTCTCTCCCCGTTCACCGCAATCCCCTTTCTACTCCCTTAAAATCCAACGTGCTTGTGCTGTTCACATTCATGATGTTCTCGTTTGGAATTCAGGACGTGGCTGCTGAGAATGGTGCCCCTCCTGTAGAGGAAGCCGTCGTTGAAGAACCTATCACAAAGAAGAGGTGGGTGTCAATAAATAGATACTTTTGAGGTTATAGCTTATGTGCAATAAGACATGCAGATTGATATTACATGTTCACACTGTTCAATCTTGATAATGCAGAAATGTGTTTTAGAATGCATAACTAACATCCAACCTATTTTTGCCTAGTAAATGATTTGACAACTGACTGTCTTCAAAAGGGACAGAACATGCCTGATCATTCACTTCAGATAACCTATCCATTCGATAGCAGAGACAGTAACAATTCTACACGTGTGCTCCCTACACATAGGTGACAAGTTATTGAGGGATAGTTTGGTGGTGAACTTGATGCGGAAAAGTCAGCCCTGCTTAATTACCCCTCAGAAGGTAAGGTCTAGTGGAATTGTGATGCAGAGAAGAATTGAGACAGCATTTGCCGCATATGTAGTAAACCCTGTTTGCTGTAGCTGAGCTATACTTCTGAGTTTTGCTGGAGGTGTTAAGTAGCACTGACATGGTGGCTCAAGTGCATGTCAAATATTTCTGTTGACAAATGTTTGTGAGGTTAATATCTATACATTACCATAAAAAAGAGATCAAATTTGTTACAGAGGTAGCTGAAATAAAATTTCCTTGAAGTATTTTGAAATTCAATATTTTGTTGAAACATGCATTGCTGAAAGTACTCGTACATGGCTCTACAGATCAGTTTATACGTGACAAGATTCTCTGAATCCTCAGTCATTGGCAGATGGGCTACATTCAAAGTGCATATCCATTGGCAGCTAAAATGTACCTGAATGTGGTTGTACCAGAAAGATTATTTGTAGTAGCGGTACACACAAGTGAGCCTCTTTACATATGACATGAGCAGCAGAAACTTTGTCGTCCTCCCCCCTTCCTCACCCCTTCCTCACCCCCAAGTAAGGAATTTCGATTCTCCATGTAACAACTGGGTCACTATCTATTGCCGCAGATAATTTGGATAAAGTGAGAAAAACCTAACCAACTCACGTGCGGAACCTGAAATCACAAGTTGTTTACGTCAAGAGGTGGCGGGTTGCGATGCTGAGCTGTCCCGCGGATGATTCTCAAGGTTTTGTGGTCTGCGCCCCATCTCTTTGCCTCTCGCGTTCTTCCTATGTTCCAGCAGTGGGTGTGAGAGCAAGAGTGGGAGAGAGTAGAGATTGAACTGAGGAAATCAAGAGTACATTTGAGAGGATTTGTGTCTCTCAAATGCTAAATGTGTGGACAGTCACTACCTGTGCATACATGGCCTGTCTAAGCAGGGGGCAGAGCCATAGATCTGATTGGATTAGAGTCAGTGGAATGTATTCTGTAAATTCTTGTCAGTTAAACTGTAGTGTTACTTTGGATAGTCATTTACTAAATGGCCCTTGGAAGAACTTTTGCATTGCAAGTAGTGAGTAGATTTACCGGAAAGATTTAGTGAGGACCATACAAGAACCAGCAATAAGGGGAACATGATTTGATTGTTACTTTGTTCATTCCAATTAGTATCATGACAATGATATAGCTGACATACGATTGGAGGGCACGGTGATAGAGTAAAAAAACAATTAGGGAAATGATGACAGAAATTTGAAAGGATATCACACTGTTTTGTTACACTACAACTGTACGTGTAAGTTTGGATCTTCACTGATGTGATATAAACAAATGTATGTGGATAGTTGCAGGACTATGATTGATATTACAACTTAGTGCGAAGTCAAGTATTTGTAATTCTGGCAGTCTTGCACAATAAGTGACCATGATTTTGGAAGGAAGAAGTCAAAATATATGGCACAAAGTGTTTGATATGATTTTGCATACCTTTAACAAGGTGATAAATAGCTTAGTGATGTGTAAAATGTAAAACTAAGTCTTGTTGCCTGTTGCCTTTAGCTTATTTTCTTTTGTTCTTATGTAGACTTTCCACCACAAACCAAACCACCAAGTTGGGACTTCAGAGAAACGTCAAGATTGATTGAGGTTTAGATGGATTTGCTCGTGTTTTCTGATTTGTCTGCTTTTCTTTGTCAAAATCAAGTTAGGATAGGATACGAAGTGTATTAATTGGAACCCGTACATGTGAAATTGTAATCACATGTATATGCGAAGAATGCTCAAACTTAACTCGGTGAAGGGTTATGTTATCATATTGTGGCATCCATAGTTTATTTCATACAAACGCTGGTGACTGCCTGAAGTGATGGAGACCCAATTTTATGTATTACAGCTTGATTTTGATAAAACTGGTAAGCTTTAATTGTATGAAGGAATCAATATCATCCCTTCCAAGTGCGACCAAAATACCAGTGAGCAGTCTTGCAGGAGCATGATTTTGTGCAGTTATTGATAGGTACGTAGGGATCAACTCTTAAAGGTATTAGCCCACATTTGCAAACCCGCGAAAATCAAAACTGCATAAAGTAGGTCCAATATGACTTCAAGTACAAGTTATAACAGTAACATACCTCACCTGTTGCTCTTTGTCTATTCCATTCGATAAAAGAAAGAAAATCATCGTTTTAAAATCAATTTTCAAACCAGGTCAACCCGACCCAAAATCGAATTACGAGCGTGGGCTAGCTACGTACATGTAACTTACACATGTATCACATGCATGTAGTATGTACGTGGACCGGAGCTAGCGAGCGTTTTACGCATGCATACGGTGCATTTTCATTTATTTTTATGAAAGTAATGGACTAATTGGAACAACATTGTGCACAGGTGTTACTGCAATCATACCCAAACTCCATGCTAACTATGAGACCAATTGCTGCAGGTTTACAAATGTGGGCTAATACCTTTAAACTAATTTTTTTGCTCTGGTGCTCTGTGCTGATTTTTAATGATGTGAGTGGAGAGGATATCATGTATGAAATGAGATCTGATGCAATCTGCTAACCCTGAGAGTTTATTCCGGTTTGCAGGGAGGAGAGGAAAAGAAGTCGCAGCAGAAGCAGGGGTCGAAAGAGGAGCAAGAGCAAAGAGAGGGAACGGCACAGGTTAGTTTCCAAGTCGTGTTCAAATCCACTTCTCTTATCTCCCAAGCAGCTACTTAAAGGACAAGTTCACCTTCATAGACATGTGGGTTGAGTGAATGCAGCAACATTAGTAGAGCACATCATTGAGAGTTTGAGGAAAATCGGACCATCCGTTCAAAAGTTATGAATTTTTGAAGTTTCTGCTCAATCAAGGCTGGATGAGAAGACTACTATAGCTTGTGATGTCACATGAGTACAACGATATAAAGAAAGAATAAAGAAAATTCAACATATTTTCACTTTTCTTGCATAACAAAAGAACATTTGACTTCTCTCTTTCAGAAGGCAGGGGGAATGATATTACCCTTAAAGACACCCAGTCGCGAGGATACATGGACATATTTCAGCCGCGGGCGGCAGCACGTAAACTCGCTTCCGAAGTTGCTACGAAGCGAAATGTGTGTGTGCGCAAGACATCCCTAAAGCAATGTATCGCGCTATAGTATCTCGATTGCTCGCGATCGCTTGCTTAGCGCGGGACAGTACGTTTTGTGTAATGTGAGTGATGTTCGCATGAGCTAGTAGCTAGCTGCGTATACTTCGTACGTTATGCATTCTCTTCATCGCATCGTCGATCGTCGTCATTCGTCAACTATACTGTAATCATCAGATCAGATCAGATTAGTGAGTGCAGACCACATTATAATAGATAGGGTGGCCATCATGGACGATGACACATCGTCATGGGTAGCGGATATTACCGCCGAGTTGTCTATTCTGAACGCGGACGATTGGGTCGGAGACCCTGCCTGTATCATGTACTTGCCCTGGCGTGTGTACATAAATTCAGGACGGGGAAGCGACTGTGCCCGTGCAGGGCCAACGGCCAACGGCCACAGTTGCACTGCACATTTATGCAGTATTTTTGCACTCTTCATTGTTTTACTAACTAATATGAAGAAGGTGAGCGTTGTATCACCTGCCTGGAATATACTATATGTAAGAAGCAATGCCGAAACCCTTTCATTTGACTAGGTAAACTCACAGTTATAGTTCTGTCAGCTTAGCCTGGTGTGAATGATCTTTAAAAAAAAGACACACACACACACAAAGTGAACATTAAAACTCATAGATAAGTACATGACAAATAAGATGTAATGCCTTCTTCAGACAGGAGCATAAAGAAATTATTGTCTATCTCCCTCTTACACAAACAAACAGAACACTATTGTCTCAACAATACAGTGTGAAGGATAACCATTATAAATAAACCTATCACAGGTATCAGTATTTGAGGTTATGTGTGAAAAATGCCCTACAAATTAATGAAAATCGCGGACAGTAGACCTTTGTCCATAGTCAACTCAGTGTAACATCGCAAAGCCATTGTAATGGGTTAGCTTTCTACCAAACACTGATTAAAATACCAATCAGAGGCGTACCTTTGATCAACAAATAAGGGATGTGCCACGGATACCAATTAATCGTACTTGATGAAGCTCATACCTGTACATATTAGCATATTACAAACTGATAGGTTCATATTGCCCCTTGACCTTGTTGAAGCAACTTCAGTGGGCCACTCTTCAGGAGAGAAGGGCTCAGCAGAGAGTGTGCATGGTATACTCCATAATCCACAGGCTGATCGACATCCCACATGAACACTTCATACCAGCCACTGGACCATCTACACGAGGGAATCCAAACAAATTTCAAATCCCGTATGCCAGAACCCAAACATATCAGAAGACATTCTTTCCTGACGCAATTAAGCTATGGAACTCTTTACCACCAAGTATAAGTAGAAGCACCTCCCTACAGTTCTTCAAACAGGGGGTGCAACAGATTAGGCTTCGTTAAGCCTCTTCTGTCTTTTTTAACTGCACATATAGAATCTGTAGTGATCCTTTTACTCGCACTTTTCATCTGGGCACTTGACAAGCACAAGTACGATAATACGCCAACGGTGGTCTGTACTTTACTGGAAGAAGAAGAAGACCTATGACCAATATCTGTATTAGAATTTAAAAAATGGATTCTTATGAACTGTTGTTCATCAACAACTTCCACACCAATCAACATCCCTATTAGACACTCCTATATGAAGATGTGAAGGTAAATAAAACTGTAACTTTCACGTACAAGGGTATTGTACGTACACTACTGTAACTCTGTAGTTACTACCACTGACCTGACACTGTCGGTGTAACCAAACTAACGAATTTCAACTGTAAAGGATCATTTTTTTTCTTCAGAATTTACATTTCAACATACTTGTAGAAATTCACATGAAAAGATGTACACTTCACTGGATCACTTGAATTTGGTTTCAAATTATTGGACCAAATGCATTGGAAGTTTGACTATAAATGCAACATAGATGCCTGAAACTTTTGCCAAGCTTATGAAAATTACAATCTTTATCAAAATTCCTTAACCAAACTTAAAATGTAGGGCCCTAAATATGATGAAAGAGGAGACTTTGCTATACAGTTAAATCAATGGGGACAAACAGTATTTGAATCGCAGCCATGAAATCTGGCTATGCAAATTTAACCTGGATTGTTGACGCTAGCTGCTCAGGAAAGTGACCTCTCTGTATCTATCTAGATTCTACATTTGCACATGAAATACTTTAAATTCTCAATACTGTGATGACAAAAAACTTACCACTACTTGCGATTCCCTGACTTATGACATTTGCTGCCTACTGCTGGGTCAGTTTTTAAGAAGTGATAAACTGACCCAGCAAATGTCATTTCGATTACGGCGTTATCATAATTTGACATAAATGAGAACTTAGAGAAGTTTTTCGCGGAATTATACATAGAAAAATAGGCCTACTTGTCGATGAAACGCAAAGGCCCTAGCAGTTAAAGATAGATTAGAAAAAGTCATTCCACTTCAATCATTGATTCATGTAATAGACTTCTAACGTTACTTACACATCATCTGGATCTGGATTCCTTGAAGTTGTTGACTTGGTCAGCTGGGGTTGCTTGATTGGCGTAAGCCGTGGCATTACAATTCCACCGTGCATGCCGTAACACGAATTTGCACATTCTAAATTCCTGCAAAACTGTTCATGCAACTCCAGCAAGTGGAAAGCAAATTTTTCATCGGCACGCTGACGCTGAAGCTTCCCCCTCTGCCACTGGTCTCTTACTTGTCCTAAGCAGGGAGGTGAGAGGAAACCTCCCTGTCCTAAGCATGCTAAGAACACGTCTCTCTGCGTTCTCCACTCGTCGATAGCGTCAAACAAGTAGATACGTTTTACTCGAGTTGGACGGCTGTTTTGATCTCCATTGTGAGTTTCATTACTAACCAAAGCCAAGGCTAATCCGAAACAGTACACGCATACCACACACATTATTGATATTGACATACCGGTACCGACGACTTTATACCAACTTTGTTATGTTCCGATCCGGCCCAACATACTGTAACACAGCTGACGCAGCAGACAATTGCCAATGAGATCAAAACAACCCGCCATACGGCCATGAGCATTGCAACTTGCTATACATGAAGTTTAGAGTTTAATATTTCTTCATCAAAGCATATTTATAAATACCAAATATTAAATAACGTAATATACGAATGATTTAAAATATTGTTATATAATATTTTCAGACATTTTAAAATATTATTGCTTAGATTGCTGAAATTGGCACCATAGTGCAAATAAACAGAGACTGCAGCCAGATACGTACGTACGTACTCCACACAGCTCTACTGTTGTGTCGCGACGGGGACCCGTAGGAGAGATTTTCATGCACATGGCTGTTGTGCGGTTTTGTGCGTGCACCCATTCGGCCCCATTCGGTAGGTATTCGGAGCGTCCATGTTGAAATTACAGTGGACGGCTCGCACGGCTCTCGTGCCCCATCTGGTTTTCGCTGGTGCGCTGCGTAGCGTCGTGTTCGGCATTCGGTACGTACGGGGGTACAATAACGGGAGGAGCAGCTTGTCGTGCTTTTCTACTGAGCTGCGAATCGCCTGCGACGACCGATTGCCTTTAACATATTTCAGGAACAAGTCGAAGAAATGTGCACTTTATTCAAAAAGTAAAGTTTTGTGAAATTCTCTTTTTATTTCTTTATATGGTTGTACGCATATGACATCATACACTGTAGTAGTCTTCTCATCCAGCAGTGACTACGCAGATACTTTAAAAATTCATAACTTTTGAACGGATTGTCCGATTTTCCTCAAACTTTCACTGATGTGTTCTACTAATATTGCTGCATTCACTCAATCCACATGTATATGAAGGTGGACTTGTCCTTTAACCCTATTTTAACTGGGCTATTTGAGACCAAGTTTTTACTTCAGATCTCGGCCGCGCGATCGCCGCAAAATTTTGCCTGAACATAGAGCCGGATGTCAACTACAAGATTATATGGTCAAACAATAGAAAAATTTGATTTTATATATTTTAATAAATTAATTATGCAAATTTACGCATGAAATCATATTTTCACCTATAACTCCATTAAAAAGATTGAAGGATTGCTAAATTTTTGTGTCAGAGTTCCTCAAGACACATCGAACAATTTTCCTTTAAAAAAATAGCACAATCAAAATCAGTTTCTTTTTTTTGTTTTGTTAATTTCTTATGTATTTTATTGTTTTTTCAACCTTTTGTTTTTCTATTGTTTTTTGCCAAAATTTGTTGCAGGCACTTTTTCAAGCTTATCTACATTAGAATTGATTAATTTTCAATGGTTAAAAGTTGAAATAATCTAATTTATATAAATTAAACAAAAAAACACAATATGCATTGGATTTGCACACGAAATCATGAATTTGAGCTGTTTTGTGGCTGACATGCATATGCGAAACATTGCGTAACTTCAAAACGGTGTACATGTACCCGGACGTCGCAAATTTGGTCTCAAAATATGCGTGAGACTTCAATGAAAAAAGTCATGAAACGACGTGGCAAAATCTTTTGCGCGTTGCGGATCGTGGCGCGAAATGTCGAGGGGGGGTCAATTTGACACCCCCCCACCCCCCCCCCCCGTTAGAATAGGGTTAACCCTAAAAAGACTTGGGGGGGGGCCTAAAAAGGCCCCCCTCGACATTACGTGTGATTACTCTGCAACATGCAATGCTCTCGCTGCGATGCTCTATGACTTTTTTCTTTCGAGTTTCCCGCACATTTTGACACAAATTTGTGACGCCCGGGGGTACGGTTCTGAAGTTACATAACTTTTTGTACATCCACGTGAGACCGAAAATGGCTCAAAAATGTGATTTTGTGTACAAAGTCAATACAAATTGAGTTTTATCCATGGTTCATATAAATATGCTTATTTTTTCTCTCAATGGCTAAAATCAATTTGTTTTAGTAGTATTATGCTTCAAAAAGGGTCTGTCACAAATTTTGCTGAAAAAAACAAAAACAAAAGGTCGAAAAAACAATGAAATACATAAGAAATTCATAAAACAATAAAATAGATAAGAAATTAATTTTGATACCGAATTTTTTTCAAGTACATTTGCTAGGAATGCCACAAAGAATATCTAGACCAAAAATGAGCTTTTTTTTTTAAACTTTATTTACTAATTTAGATCAAAAAGTCTGATTTCTTGCGTAAATTAGTAATTAATCAAAATAAAATAAAAGAAGACTATTTTGGAAAAAATTTAAATATACGATCTTGTAGATTACATCGCACACTACCATTGTGCAAATTTCCGTGGCGATTGCGCGATCCACGGCCGAGATCTTAACCCTAACTAGGCCGGGCTATTTAGGTAGTTGATAGAGCTGTGGGGGGGGGGGGGGGGGGGGGGGGGGCTCCCAGGCCCCCCCTCCAGATCTCGGCCGTCGACCGCGCGACCGCAACGAAAATTGGCACACACATTGCCTATGATGTAATCTAAAATACCATGAAGTTAATTTGTCAAAAAATCATCATTTATGCTAAATTATGCTAATTTATGCATGATGATGCATAAAATCAGACTATTTGGTATAAATCACAAAAAAAAGCTCAAAACAGGCATATTTTTTGTGTAAATATTCTTTTTAGTGTCCTTAGCAAATTTAATTTAAAAAAATTGTGATATCAGAAAAAATTCTGAAGTATTGTTTTTTTGAATTTCTTATGTATTTCTTTGTTTTTTCGACTTTATGTTTTTCGTTGTTTTTTCGATGAAATTTGTCCGCGACATCGCTCCAAACAAGAAAATATGTTATTCATTGATTTTAAAGACACTCAGTCGTGGCGAGTGGTTTGTGCGGCACGCAGACGAACGGAACACGCTGCCTCCCCCATTCTGTATCAAATGTAGTGACCCCCGAATGAGAATAGCGCTGGCTCAATGGGTCAGCGAAAATACGGTAGGCTACAAGAGAGCTCCCTGTGCTTATCTCCTAACCCAAAATGGCTGTCCCAGCGAGCCACGAGAGCTTCCGAATGGACGCACACTCTCAGTGCGCATGCGCATGAAGAGAGGCCAAAAGAGCCACGCGTCTTCTGGCCTCTCTCCAATCACCGCAGCTCGCGGTGACAATATTTGTGTATGATGCGTACACACACACGCACACACACGCACACACACACACACACGCCGCAGCGTCTTCTGGCCTCTCTCCTCCAATCACCGCAGCTCGCGGTGACAATGTTTGTGTATGATGCGTACACACACACGCACACATACACACTTGTCTCAGTGGTAGCATTGTCCCACATGTTTATGGATATAGCACCGATCTGGCATTGCGCAATTGCATGCACAAACTTCGGTCGTTCGGAGTTTACGTACCATTAGGGATGGCGATCGGCTGCCTTTAATCAATAAAACACCAAAATAATCATGCTTTTATGAAATTTGCCAGTAAGCACAGTTTGCATTGAAATTGTACACGAATTAACGTTTTTGAGCAATTTTTGGTCTGACATGCATGTACATATTTATGCGTAACTTCGGAACCGCGCACCCAGGCGTTGCAAATTTGGTGTCAAAAGATGCGGGAGACTTGAAAGAAAAAAGTCATGAAACGTCGCGGCGATAGCTTTTTGCGATTGCGATACATCGCGCGGAACGTCGAGGGGGGGGGGCCTCGGAGGCCCCCCCCCCCGGCCTAGTTAGGGTTAAGGGGGGCCCTTTAGGCCCCCAGTCTTTTGAGCTACCAAAATAGCCCAGTCTTTTTAGGGTTAACATTTGTAGTTGTTTGCCAAAAAATGTGCAACATAGTCAGAGACTCCAACCCAAAGCACCTTCTGATCTGGAGATTCTCCCTCCTGAAACCCCTAGTAAACGGGAGACTCCAAGTTAATGTGTGCGAAGCGTGAAGTTCCTAGGGTTCCAGATGCTCTCTGGTGCTATTGAAGGCTTTTTTTTTTCAACATACGATAGAAATAAGTTAGAAATCCTCTCCAACGGGAGACTAAAGAGCCAGGGCAGGAGAAATTATATCTCAAGCGGGAGAACGGGAGATTTTGCAAAAATGGGTTTTCGGCGGGAGATCTCCTGTTGAAAACGGGAGAGTTGGAGTCTCTGCATAGTATTGTGTCAAACTAGAGAAAGAGTCTCTGGAAAATTAAGATTTATGGCGTGCTCTTTACATGTATGTGCTTTGTAGAGAAAAATTTTGTCCATATGCTGCAGGTTGCTCATTTCTTAGCTGGGTGGCATATGTATTGCAAACTGTTATCTGGCCTGTCTTCCCACTTGCACATTTGATCAATGTTCTGACATTCCCTTCTCTTCAAAACATGACGATGCATTTGTCAATGGAATGTATACATGTATCTATACCATCCTCATGACCAATGGAATTACTGTACTTCCTGTAAAACGAGGAATGTTCGCGTGCATTTTAATTTCGCGAATTTCGCGAGCACCAACATTCGCACAATTAAAATGCATGTGAAAGTTCTTGCAATTTACACAATCTGCATTGGATGCCAGTGGCAATTCGTGAAAATTTTATGCTGCGAGAAAGGGAGTCTGCTCCAATTCTCGAAATTTTTATGCTGCGAATATATCATGTTTCACAGTATATTCTCTAGGAATGTTCTGTAGGACGATGATTGTGTGTTTGACAAAGCTTTTTTTCTCCTAGTTTCTCCTTCAAATTTT
Organism: Diadema antillarum; assembly: GCF_040938485.1. Taxonomy (NCBI): domain Eukaryota; kingdom Metazoa; phylum Echinodermata; class Echinoidea; order Diadematoida; family Diadematidae; genus Diadema; species Diadema antillarum. Next base: position 5,831,415 of record NW_027270906.1, on the reverse strand, counting down.
CCATCTGAACCACGCTTCTAGCTTTAAGCTTGTTTACGTTGTATATTATCATTCTTTTCTTCTATATAAAACAAAACAGAGATAAAGACCGCAAGGATCGAGATCGGGATCGTGACAGAGGCCGAGACAAAGACAGAGACAGAGACCGGGACAGGGACAGGGACCGGGACCGGGACCGGGAGAAGGACAAGGACAGGGACAAGGAAAGGGAGAAGGAGAAGGATCGTGACCGAAGGGACAAGGATAGAGAGCGGGACCGAGAGCGGGACCGGGACCGCGATCGGGACCGCGAGCGAGACCGAGACCGGGACCGGGACCGGGATCGTGACAGGGATAGAGACCGCGACAGAGAGAGGGACAGGGACAGGGACAGGGAACGCCGACGCAGCCGCAGCAGAAGCCGAGAGCGCTATGGTGGTGGTTACCGTGGCGACAAAAGATCAAGCTACAAGGGAAACCGCAGGGATCGCGAGGAAGATGGCTACCGCTCGAAAAAATCTCGTTCTCGAAGTAGGGAACGTAGTAAAAAAGACACCAGTCCACAGTAAGTGAGCTGCATCATTATGAAGCACTCCCTAACCAAATCTTTGTTGCTCAGTGCCAAAAGCTGTATGATTTTTACATTGAACTTTTTCAGGTGACTCGTCTGAGAAAATGTAAGCAGACCTATCCCAAAGTTTATGAAGCAATTGGCCTGCATACTTCATTGTATGAGTCAAGCAGTGGGACATATGGCCATCACAAGAGATCATTTAGGACACCTAGCAATCACTGATCAATCTTTCAGGACTTGGTTAGACTTACATTTGCAGGATGACGTAAGATTAATTTAAGGATTGACATATCACCTTTGCGAAATGCATACTGTCTTTGGATAATGCACCCAATTGTATATTTCGCTAATTCAGATACTTCCATGTTCCATGGTATTCCCCACATTGAGCAGTGCATATTTACTTTCTGTCGAACATATATTGCATGATTGTGTCCAATTTTCTCTCTGGTTATCATCATCCCAGTGAGTTTGACTTGAGTGTGAACCTACAATATTCATCAAGATGATTCATTACAAGTTTGATTTGCACGACAGTTATGAAGATGTTTTTCTCTTGTTCAACATTTCAAAGTATCTTTTGCGAAGTGAGACTGGTGAAGAAATGAGTGTTATTGACTCTGAGCATCTTTGGGCTCGAGCAAAAATTTGGTCAGTTGCCAGTGCAGAAGTAGTGCCCATAGGGAAATAGGTACTGGGTGCCTTATTTCATCCAAAAGAAGCGGTCCTGGTGAGATTTCAATTCATTGTTACTACCCATGTAAAAGCTGGAAAAGTTTTCACTTATTAGTAGCAGCCTACGAGAGGGCAGCAATATGAAAAAGTAGCCAGTATTTTAACTACTGGTAAGCATCTCCCAAGTTAGTCATCAGCTGACAAGAATTTCTGCATACATTCTTCCCTCCGTAGACGTGATGATCCTGACGCTGACACGAGAGATGCCAGGACTGTGTTCGTGATGCAGTTGTCACAACGTGCCAGAGAGAGGCAGCTCAAGGAATTCTTTTCATCTGTTGGCAAGGTATGTCAAGAATTCTTACCTCTGCCAAGGAGGTTATTACCTCTCCCAATGAGGTCATGCTTTTGCCAGTGTTAGTCTAGTTTGTATGTGTGTTTGTTTGTTGTTTGCAAAATAACTCAAAAAGTTATGACAGATTTGGATGAAATTTTCAGGAAAAATTGATGACACAATGAACAGATGACTACGTATTGGTAGTGACCCGGATCACTGTCTGGAGCGAGGATTAAAAAAAAAAAAAGAAATCAAAGGATTCTTTATTGTTAGGAAATGGGGCCATATGTGAGTAGCTCTTAAACTAACAATGATATCAATGTGATTCCAAATGCTATGGGTATGTTTTGATGGCCAAGGACTCTGGTAATGCAGGTGATATGAATGTAGGACTAAGATAAAGGGTGAAAATGAGCTGCTTGGCGAGGTCTACTCTCTCTGAGTGCTTTTCAAGTATTTTTACTAGCCTTTGCATACTTTCAGTCTGTTACTGCTATTACTTGAAATGTTATAAACAGGTTTTGATGACATTTTCAGGATCGCTCAGTTGTGGCTAAAGGAACAGGTGACTGGTTTTTGGTGGTAATTGGGATCATGATCCTGAAAATCACACTGTAATCTCAAGATTTGACACTTAGCATTTGGTCATTAAATGCTTTTTCACACACCATACAATTGTGCGTGATGAAGCCATTTCATTTTCAGTGACTGCATTTGGATGATGCAGTGGTAATTTCCTTTCATTTTCACCAAGTTTTTACAACTTTGTTGCTACAGTATCATTTCCATAATTTAAAAAAAAGCATCTCTCGGTCACAATAGATGAAATGAAAACCCTAATATGCCTGAGATCTTGAATATGAAATTTAGTTTTGCAAGTTTTTTTTTCATTAATTGAGTTTTTTATTTTTTAAAATCTCTGTCGTAAAAAACTGTCAGTATTGGATCAGCATTTAGACAAAAAGTTGTTAACTTTATCGACCATGCAGTGGATTTGAGTAACTTGCAAGTAATCTGTCTGAATATTTTGATTATTCTGTTTTGTTGCTGTCACAGGTCAGAAGTGTGAAAATCATCACAGATCGCAACTCGAGGAGATCAAAAGGTGTTGGATATGTGGAATTTGACTCCACAGAATCAGTTCCCCTGGTAAGTTTGTATGTATGATTTGTGTGCCCTTGTGAGAACTAGACAGGTGTCCAGAAATCTTTGAAGGCTTTGCAGCTAGAGTGGTGAATCCTTCTGGTTCTCAAGCACAAGATGTTGAAATGATCCTTTATGATCCTTAAATGTTTTTAACCTAAATGTCTGATGAGCTTGGACTTTGTACACCTTGAAGTCACCGTAGCCTACCTGCTTACCAGTTATTGTTACGGCTGACCAAGAAGCACAAAGTAATGTGAAAATCCTTACAAATTGTGACTTCAATACTTCGCAGGTCTTTCATGCATGTGTTGTTGAAGAGGAATATAAAGTTTGAATTTTGTGTAACCCAGGTGACAAACATTTATAGTTTTATGTTCTTTTTAATCTGAATGTTTTGCTATCAATTTTCAAGGGTAAAGCCACTGTGAATATCAAGAAAAATTTCCTGAGTTCAGTGTAACAAAAGAGCAAACTCACTTTCCTCTACCAGGCAATAGGGTTAAACAACCAGAAACTTCTTGGCATACCCATCATCGTCCAGCCGTCCCATGCCGAGAAGAACCGGTCAGCCAGTCAGAATGTCACCCTCCAGAAGGTCAACGCCGGACCCATGCGACTCTACGTGGGCTCGCTCCACTACAACATCACAGAGCAGATGCTCAAAGGCATATTTGAGCCTTTTGGCAAGGTGAGTGACACCTCAAATTTGATATCAAGAAGAAAAGCAACAGTCACACTATGCAAAGCTACTTGGAGTTTGCTTCCCGATAATTTCCAGAAGTTTGAGCTGTCATTCACACTACAGATAAAACAATGCGTAGTTTCAGTAATGCAAAACTAAGCATAGATTCGATAGTTTCAGTCTCTAGCATGGATGCTCCACACAGGCAAAAACTGCGCTCCCTTCCTGAATATGAAAATGCAAATGCCCAACAGCTTGCTAAAGAATAATGCAATGTTTGTAAACAACGTGAAGTGAATCCCATTGTGTGACAGACTTCGTGAAGTTTCAGCCGTTCGTGGTCACACTACACAAAACTACACTTTGTTTTGTGAAAAATGAGAAACTTCCCTAGTGCATGCAGGAAGTTTTGTGGGGAATTTGCGGTTACACTGCCCAAACTACTCAAAGTGAACACCATGTAGTGAAATTACGCAAAGATTTGCGTAGTGTGACAGCAGCTAAAGTGACTTTTTCATTATCTCTAGAAATGCATTGCACCGCAAGTAGGAGTGGTATCTTCACTAATCAGTATAGTGTATTTAATGTCAATCCAAATATAGCTGTGTCTCATATGTGTTATTATAAGAGTGAGGGGAATAAACTCTAGTTCATCATTTGTGGATGGTAAAGGAGATTAATACATGAGAACAAACTTTTAACCTCGGACTGTTGTGAAAGCTCAATGAGCCCCTCTTTTTGGCAGTTATAGGGGAGCTTTCTCTCAAACTGATATTCTCTCATGATTTCTGGCTTTTTTGATTATTCATAGTGCAGTTTGTTGCAGAAGAAGATCAGCTCAGTGGAGATCGAATCATGATTTCATATTCTATGTTTTTTGTTTTTGTTTTTTTTTTTGCAGTCAGCACCTTGTCAGTAAGATGTGATTGTGTAAGACGTTTCCAGAATGGCCTTCCTCCACCACCGATAGTTGTTTGCCTAACTACTTGTTATTTGTTACATATATTTACGGTGATGACCAAACAATGATTTGCACTGTTTTCCCCATAGATCGACAACATTCAACTCATGATGGATTCAGACACAAACCGGTCAAAGGGCTATGGCTTTATTACGGTAAGCAAACTTATCTTATGATCATGGTGTCCGTAGTGAAGATACGTATGTTTCATCTCTCACTTTTGAAGCAGCATGATTCAGTGAATGTCTGTTTTAACCTTCAAATGACGCCCAAGACATTGGTTGGGTACCGTCCTGCAATAAGTTGCTACTCACTGCCAACATCTCTGTCGGCTTTCAGTGCATTTTCTGTTTTCTTGAATTTGAGCAATATTTTAATGTTACTTTTGATTGTTCATGCTTTCTTTTCTATTCTTGATAAAAAACATTGCTTTACTGCTCAGATCGATCTTGGCAATGTAGAGCACTATTTAGTGTTTGCTGATATTCACAAGTGGTCATGTAAAAAGTTTGTAATTTACTTAGGTCATGTAAAAAGTTTGTAATTTACTTAATTCAGAAATCTCCAGTTTGTCTGGGAAAGTCGTTTCAGGTCTTTGACGTCCTCACGAACCAGATTTATATTTGTATTGTTTTTCGACTCAATTTGACAGTTGCCAGGTAGGATGTTTCAAATTCTCAAGCTGTTGTTGCACTGCTGCCAAGAGTGAAACTGAACACATTAACTCTATTCCATAGAGCCCTTCATCTATAGTATTCTAACACTTAGAGCATGGCTGCTTCAGCCAGCCAACCTCTGTCTTCATTATTACACAATCTTGTTAGTGCATCAAACAAACAACAACAGCAAAATTCAAATCTCTGTTTCTGACATAGATATTGTGCATGTGACAAATCTGGATTTCACTTTGATGAGAAGTTGAAATTATTGAAGGGAAGTCAGTGAAAAGGAAGGAGCCTTTGGAATATAGTTTGTATATAAAGAATATTTGTGATCAGGAGACAAAAAGTACGTAACAAAAACAGTTTGAGTGTCTTACAAAAACTTGATTTTAGTATAAGTTATGTATTGCATTTTTGTGGTCTACAATTTAGTATACTTGATAAAGTAGACGACTGAATATAAAGTGACTTTCATATTCTTCATCAGTGATATTTTGAAGGAAGGTATTTATTGATCAGAACTTCATGGTAGTAATTGCTTCACCCGTGGCATTTGAAGGTTTGTGATGTGACCCAACTTGGTCCTTGGTCCCTATCCTCATCAGTGTAACTCTTTGCTGCTCCTACAGTTCCACGATGCGGAGGATGCCAAGAGGGCGCTAGACCAGCTCAATGGCTTCGAGCTTGCCGGGCGACCAATGAAAGTCAATCATGTGACGGAGAGGAGCGAGCAGGGTCAGCAGGCGCCCTCGTTGCTGGATAGCGAAGAGCTGGACAAGAAAGGCATCACTCTCAACACGACGGGCAGGCTGCAGCTCATGGCAAAACTGGCAGAAGGTGAGGAGAGAAAAAAATGGAGGTTTGAGAAGAAGTCATTTAGTTCTATTGAACATATTAGACATTGTACCTGTGTGCCAGCTGTAGCAAGGTCAGAGTGAGAAAGACACATGTTTTTACTTTAAAGTTGTACAGCGGGAAGAGAGTATACTTGTAATGAGAATATGAGACTTACTTCAAACAGTAGAAAGAATGAGCATTTCTGTGGACTAATAACTTATGAAAGCACCCCTCAAAAATAAGGTGGACATCAGCATCCCAGTACATTCAGTTTCGACGGTTTCTCAAAATTTTGATTTAATTCGTAATAATTACAAGAGAATTCTTGCCAAACAGGGCATTACTTGTATCTAGCAATGTTTCTCCTGTACTTTTTGCGTGACATGTGTGTATCATGCCTTCATGTCATTGAAGTTGAATGTCTTTTGTCAGTATTTTGTATGACATGCTAACTTTTGTTTGTTTTCCTATGTGTATTGTACAGGCACTGGTTTTCAGATTCCTGCTGCAGCGGCTGAGGCCCTTCACCCACTGAGTCAGGTACCCGGTCTTGGGCTCCCAGGCCTCCAGGTCAACCCCACTGGGGTCAATCTGGCCACCCCAGTGGTCAATCTTCAAGAGTCCCTCCAGGCTGCTCAGCTGCAGGCTCAGCAGAGTGCCCAGGCCCTGGCTGCAGCTACAGCAGCTGCTCAGCAGGTCAGTCCTGAGGATCAAATTTGTTCCTTTCCTACAATCAGTGGAAGTTTATCACGTGACCTTAATCCATATGAAAAAAGCTGTGAAGTTGTCCTTGTTGGAGAAGTGTGGAGCTTGTCTTCATTTAAAATTCTTGATTTAGCCTTTCTCTGATCTGATAGATTTAGCCTGGATGTATTTTACCTTCATTTGAAATTATGGGGCTTGGTTGTCACTTTGAAATCAGTGGCTTGGCCTTATTAGTAGCATTTAGACTTAGTCTTGGTATATGGAGAAGTTTGAAATACTTCTTTTTTTTTGTGAGGGGGAAAATGATAATTTCTGTTCTCTTGTCAACACCTAAGTCGATAAGAGTGTTTTATGGATCCACTGTAAAGTATAGTGTAGTTTAACTTACCTCACTAGTGTAAAGGTACTTTATATCTGTTTTGGGCTGTGTTAAAATATCTTTCAGTATCAAATTGTAGTAAGGATTGATGATTTTGTTTGTGCCATATAGAAATTGGAGACGGCAAGACTAGATATCTGTCAGCAATGTCAGTTGTCAGTTTGTGCAAAAACAATTTTGATGGAACGTAATAGCTTTCTCTTTTTTTATGGAAGTGATGATCATTGTAGTGCAGTGCATGTATCCATAACTACACTGCATGGCATCTAATTGAGTGACCCTGTGTGAAGCACAAGATCTTGAATTATCTCATCATTCTGTCTCACCATTCTGTCTCACTTGCCTCATTTCCTCTCGCTCTTTCATTTTCCTCTCAGACCAACATTGCACTAGGCATGGGTCAGCTACCAGCCATGTCCACAGCCCTGGCAGCCCTGGTGCCCGGAGTGCAGAGCTTACCAGAGCCTGTGAGCCAGCCAGCCCAGCCGGCACAGCCGGCCCCTGCCACTGGCCCCGCGGGAGCGGGAACGACGGCATGCTTTGTGCTTTCCAACATGTTTGATCCCTCTGCGTAAGTGTACAAGCAGTCATATTCGTCACTCATCTTTTTCAAGTACTCAGTTCAGGCCAGGTAGTTCTGTTATGTTTTGTTCTACAGTCACACACACACACACAAAAACATTTTTGTCGTACCCCAACCACCTTCATCATGTCGTTCAGTTTTGAAAAGGTAAGGGCAGAGTATAAAAAATTCCACTTCAATATAACATTTTGATTAGGAGAATAATGTTCAGGCGTAAGTCAGTCTCATGACTTTTAAAATAGTTTGGTCAATATTGAACTCCAGAATAATGCTACATATGCAGTTCTCGCATGGAAGTTATATTCCCTGCCATAACAAGACCTCAATGCCTTGGTGGATTTTGGCAGAGACATGCACAAATTTGGCTCATGCAGGATTGTTGCATATATTTCTTAACCATCCCAAAGCTCACAATGTACTTGTAATATTTTCTCTGTAAACGATATGAATGACTTATTCAGTGAGATAAATTACTGTAAAACAAGGAATTCAATTCAATTCAATCAGGTTTATTCATAATACTGCCATGGCAGCCAAATGGCTGAATTGCGGAGTAGTACAACTGTATACACAATGAAATATAAAAAGTCATTATTGCATGAAAACAATATAATGATCATATACACTCGTACATATTATATTCATAGATAAAACTGTGAGGAAATAAGTTTACTTCACGCTGTAAGAATACATACTTAAACGGCAATAATCAACATGAATAAGAATATCAATCACTTATTTATCATTGACCATATCAAAAGTATAAAAATTATTGCTTAAATTATTGCATCACTTATAAGTATCGGGTACAGGGGTTGCTATTACATGGTGTACTAAAATATAACCTGAATCAAGTGATAAATATTAGCGCTCCTGTTATTCTGTATACCGTGTGCTTTGAATTGTGGCATAAACCAATCAAGTGACAAGTGAAACACTAAGATGCACACACATACCCTCACAACACACACACACACGCACCCACGCCCACACACATATACACTCGTACATATTATATTCATAGATAAAACTGTGAGGAAATAATAAGTTTACTTCACGCTGTAAGAATACATACTTAAACGGCAACAATCAACATGATTGTTGCCGTTGGAATGTTCGTGTGCATTTTCATTTCGCAAATTTTGCGCGAGCCAAGATTCGCAGACAGCGAATTCAAACACTTGGGAAGTTGTCTTACGAGTCCCAATTTGTGAAATACATGGCACATGCAGGTTATGAATAAACTGTGTTTGACCTTTTCAGCATTTCTGCATTTTGGTAACATTACAGAGAAACAGCGCTTGGCTGGGACACAGAGATCCGAGATGACGTCATCGAAGAGTGCAACAAGCATGGCGGAGTCCTTCACCTACATGTTGACAAGTCTTCGCCCAAGGGCAACGTCTATGTCAAGTGTCCCAATCCACAAGTAGCCATGGCCGCAGTCAATAGTCTACACAACAGATGGTTTGCAGGTAATGCCCCATTCTTCTCCCCTTTCTCAATCGTCCAGATCTGTGGCAAAGAACCTGATAGCATATTGACTGTATCTATACTTCTATAAGACAGTACTTGTTCCAATCACAAAGATAATAATTCACTTTTATTTCTTCATAGTCATTTTTTTTTTTTTGAAAGGAGATAAAGGGTTCTGAATGTCTATTCTGATCACAGTAAATGAAATAATGATAAAGAGATGCTGTCCTTTTGGTTAAGATTCATCTTTCTTCATTAAGAAGATATGCAGTGTAGAATGTAGATGTCATGAGTCATGCCCATATTATGTTCAATGTTAATCAGATTTTCATCTTGTTTCTTCATTTCAGGCAAGATGATCACTGCAGCCTACATGCCTGCTGCTAACTACCATGCAATTTTCCCAATGGCGGCATCAGCTACCATGCTACTTCAACCCAGTACCCCACGACGAGTGTAAATACAACCCAGTCAACATATTTTTTTTTTTTTTTTTTCAGTGTATTAAGACGCACACATACCTGTTCGAAGTGCTTTTTAAAAATGTATGTGTCTGTGTGTACATAGTCTGAATATCAGTCTCTTTGGGATTTTAAGAAAATTTCAAGACTGCTAAGGGATAATGAGTATTCTGATAAGGTCCAAGTGGAGCTGTTTGGGAATTGTGCCATGGCTTAAAATCATGAATCGAAAGCCGCAAAGTGAAAACAGATTGTGATAGAGAAAACTGGCTCAGTAGAGTTGTTGAAAGAGTCTTATTGTGCCATCTCATGTACTTTTTATAGCAAAATGTAATTTTTGGATCGTGTTTGTACACCTGTAGTCTTCACTAAGATTTTCACCTTGATGGTAAATTAAAAAACAACGAAAAACCCCAGAAGGGTTAACAGCTATTTTACTAGCATGTTGTAAATCTATCTAAAAGTGGCATGTAATGTCGTCACATGGCAAGAATATGGGGTGTAGTGCTGAGTCAGAAACTTAAGACATAAACATGCTCTACCGACTGTGGAGTTTTCTGCATGTAAGCAGATGGAGCACTCATCAAGACAAACGAGACAATTCAAAATGATAAAAATGCTCACACATGTGCGCCGAGTATCCTCTCCAGCCATATCTGCGATGATGTCCCAGAGTGTATGGAGAAACACCTGCAGTCGCATTTCAGCGCAGCGATGGATGGATTAACATATATGTTAATTTGCCATTCTGCTGCACTTCTTTGTACCGCTGGAAGTCATGGATGAAGCAGGAGTATATTCTCTGGAATCTTTTGGTTGCACCATTGCTTATTTGCATAAAAAGTGAACAAATGATATAAATTGAATCTAGTCACCCTGCTGCAGCACCATACAGTAACTCTTAAGAGCATTTTGGAATGCCAACGTGCTGCTAATGCTGTAGCGTGACTTTTTGAGTATTATAAATCTTCACACCAGATGGACCCATAGAGTTCACCTAGACCAAAACCTCATGAAGATCTGCAAGGACGGTTAAAAATAATTTTTAAAGAAAAATATCACCCGGTCACCACGGAGGAAAAAAGAACTGATGTACTGTATGATGTGTGTATAGACTGAAGTGTAAATATGTGGTCAGATTTGTTTTAATGCCAACATGTAAGCAAGACCTTTGAATGTGATCCCTTCTCATGGCATGTTATTCAATGGACATGCAAGAAAATCACTGTTGCCATAAAGGCCATTTGTTTTATTTTGATTTTTTTTTTCTTGCTTCATATTGAGTGTGTGTAAAGCAAAAGTGGCAAGAAGTATAGACAGGATCAGGGGTCTTGGGTTCATATTGCAGATTTCTTGTGTTCAGTAATGTTAAGTGGCGGGGTTTGGGTGAAACATCTGAAGGTTTGACGATCTTAAAATAAGTTCTGGATGCATCTTTTGAATAGCTACTTCAGGTGATTAAGATGGTTGTAGGAGTGGGAAGTGATGGAAAATTTCACACTTTGTGCACAGGCTTTTTAGTGAGCCCCTTCATCTTACAGGATTTTATGCTTTGTGGAGAAACCTCCCCAAACGAGATGAGCTCTGTTAGCCCTGCATCTGTGTGCAGCAGAGTTGATAAGCTTTGAGAGGTGATTTTCTTGACTGAAGTTTTGTATTTTACAAGGATTTGTTTATTTAGCACATTCCCAGTTACTTTGTGTATATTTCACTACTTCTGTGTTGGTATATTTTACTGTGTATGTTTTAGATGGAGTGGGCTTGGAGATTATTAATATTTTCGGCAAGATGGAGGGGAGGGGGAAGTATGGCTTAATATTGCCCATTTATCACTTGCTAGCTTAGAAACAAAAGGGCATTAAAGTTTGAAGTCTAGCCAGAAATACACATTTTCCTGTTCATTTAAAAAAAAAATGATAATCCACTAAAATGACAGACCCATCTAATACTATTAAAGACAGGTGATGAAAAATGTGAGAAATTCATCCCACTTGTACAGAAAGTATAAATCCTTCAAGCTTCACTTCGTTGATATGCTGCATTCATGCTACACACAGTCTTTTTCGTGTTAATTCTGTGGACATCAGAAGAATGCAGTGAGTTAAGGTGATTTTGATTCTCTGACATTTTTCTCATACTGACATTCAACTTGCCAAATTATGGGTACATGTATTATGTGTTACTCAACTTTTGCTCAGATTTGCTCATTACTGTATGCACACTGGACTACATAATATGTGGTTGCTGTACACACACACACACACACAAATAGTTATTGTGGGATGCATTGCTTCAAGCTTAAAGATGAAATTTTTAAATGTATACTGTTACATGTACATTGATACATTCAAAAAGTTTCCTCTTTTTTTTTTCTCCCCTTCTCGGCCTTTCTAGTCTGAGTTATTATCTTGCTAGGTTTGTTTGATTATCACAATTAAAGAGATCTGGGAGATCTCTTCATACAGTTCATCCAAGCGCTTACAATGTGCTATCTTGACCAGTACACTTCACGATAGTGGCATGGCTTCTGAAAATTATATGTTGATGTTCATGCCTTGCAAGTATCGTTTGCAAGATATTTTTCCACCCAAGAATTCTCATACACGAACAAAATACAAATGGGTAACGTCCTGTGCATGCATGGAGTGTGTTACACAATTCATACCAAATTAATGGAAAAAAAATTCCTCCACACACAATGAGAAATTTGGACTGATATTCCCAGGATAAGTGGATCAAAATTTAGAAAAGAGGAAGTGTACACACAGTTCAAATAATGGGTTATTGAAAGCTTTCCTGTTGAAAAAAGGAAAATGCGTCATTTATCAGATTATTTGCTAGGCAGGAAGATAGTTTATATTCTCAAGGCCAAATGTGTGTTAATTTTAAGTGCGTGAGGGGTAATAATAACATTTAGTCAAAATGGTGATTATGTAAAGAATATCTAGAGATAAAACTGTAAATGTAAATAAATACGGTACTCATTTAAGACATGCACGTTTTGAAGGTGCCAAAGTACGGGTGTAACTTTCCCAGCAGTCTAAAAATGTTGGCCCTTTCTTTCCACTTTTTTTTTGTTGAATCTTGCGTTGAATACATGTACAATGGCATCAAATAATTCATATTGTCAATAAATCTTTCTTACGAAACTTGAGAAATATTGTATTGTAGTGTGAGTAGAAATTGTACTTGAAAAATGGAGCCGAGATGTTTGTGTGATTGAGAACCTAGTAAATAGGATTGAGCAGTGCATTGAAATTCAGGCAAGGAGTTGTGAATAAAATTGATGTGTGTGAGTATGTGTCTGTGTCTGTGCGTGCGTGCGCGTGCGCGTGTGGGTGGGTGTGATAAATGTCACCAAACATGGATCATGGACTACTAAAGAGACAAGCCAGCTATCTTTGGACCATCAAATGCAGTGTAAAACCAGAACCATTCACAACATGAAACTTCATGAATTTGAGCCAACAGCCTTTTCCATGAAATTGCGAGAGTATCATGCACACACAAATTCTCGTTTACAGTATTAATCATGAACAGTCTCATTAGCTTAGTTGATGCATTATTCCACTGAGCACCGACAAATGCACTAGATGTAGATCCTGTGACTGAGTGAAGGTTGGAATATTTAGTGCTCAACATCTTCAGTCCTGTGCAATGAGTCAATCTCTCCCTTGTTCAGTGTTAGTTGTTAGATGTTAGATTAAAATGTTAAGATTAAAGCTTTCAGTAGTGATGATGGTGTAATTTCTGTGTGCATTACTGTTCGTTAGTAACACAAAAGAATGTGACAATTGGTGGCTATTGGCAACACAAGTCTGATATATATCTTGCAGTACTCCCTTTACTAAAGGGGTGACTACCATACATTATTCCTATGGAATATAGAATGGCAGCATGCTATAAAAACATATCAACATGCACACCAAATTGACTTTGTCACAGGACTACAAGGTATTGCATGAACAGAATGTCCAAAAGATATAGTAGACTGAAATGATTGAAACAGAACAGTTCAGCTGTGAAGCTAGACATCATCTGCTCACATAATTCACCTTGCTTTTATGCCCTCACGCTCCCTTGAATGCTTAGAAATGTTATTTTATTGTAAAGAAGCCATTCAGGCACTGTCCACGTCACTGCTCATTACAACCCTGTGTCTCATGTCATTTTTCTCATACATGTGCACAGAATGTAACTCCAAACTGACTTTAATATCACTTGCGTGAAGACATAAAACTTTATAGTTCCGTAACCATACATTTCAGGTCTGATTTTGATTGAAATTCTACTACACTGTATTTGTTTGATTTCAAACATTTTAATACCAGGTAGTCAAAACCAATTGGAACCATGTGTCAACTTGTACTTAACTCCCCCCCCCCCCCCCCCCCCCACCCCCATCAAGATACTCTGAGTAAATTATTAATCAGGGGGTGTAAGTGGACATGGCTTCAGTAAATGTGGCTTGAAATAATAGCTTGAATCTGAAATACATGTATTCACAAGGTGATAATCTAAGATTTGAGATTTACAACATATTTTGGGCATCAGCTAAAGAAATACAGAAATCAGACTACACATGTATATTTCAGTCTGATTTCTGTATAGGGAAAGCTTGCAAAAGACAATAACATCTTTAAGAAAGGGTACAGTCTGAATTTCTTTACTTTGATCTAACTTGATCTTCACAACAATCAAAACTGGATGGCCAGAATTCACAAATGTAAATTTAGTCCATGGATTATGCAAATTTTGATTGAGAAATGGATGGCACACTGCGTACACCAACAAAAATTCAATAGTGAATGCAGGCCAACATGCCTGTTGGTATTTGTGCTTGTTTTAGCTGTGGATAGAATTCATACCATTTGATTTAAACCTTAGACCCCGTTTACAGTGCGAGGCCCGGCTGCAGCTCGGCCGTGGCCGAGCCCGCCTTCATTTCAGTGTAAACGCGCAAAAGGCCAAATGCTCTGGTGGTGGTCTCGGCCGCGGCCGAGCCCGGCCTTTTCTCAGTGTAAACGCAAACTGGGCCAAATGCGCGGCCAATTTTAGTCTGGCTTCCAAACCCTCTGCCCGTACTATTTCGTTATTCAGGATATTAACCCCCTCAGCGTCGAAAACTAGTATAGTTTAAGGTGGTTTTGTCCTGCAAAGGATTTTTCCTCCAGCAAAGGCCTTTGCCCGAACGGCGACTTCGTCGCCACAGAATCCAGTTTGCGAAGGGTCTGAAAACCAGACTATACCAAATTGCATTTGTTATACCAGCAGAGCGCCACTACGACAAAATATTGAAAGGTCTGAATTAAAAGCGCGGCCGAGCCCGGCAGTGTAAACAGACAAAATTGCAGGGCTCGGCCCCGCAATTGAGGCTGGGCTTGGCCGCGGCTCGGCCCAGCCCCGCACTGTAAACGGGGTCTAGATGAATTCAAGCCAATGAAAGGACAACACGTCAAGGAGCACAGCACCATCTGATATTGTATCCAATTTTATTCAAGTCATGGGCTTTACATCATGATTTCAGGTGTACTGACAAAGTGATACACTCTCTGTTTCTTTTTATATTTTTAGTATAGATAGAAACAAAAATAGTGTGGAATGAAAACAGACCGCAGTCAAAACACACTCCCCTACCAGTGGGGCACTGCTGACGATGCCGTGACATACACTTTCTTGAGCGAGCTCAAGCTTACACAGCATCATGATACCACACTAGCTTATGCAGAGGCAATTGTGATGTAATGAGTGACAAATTGTCTGGACCTTTGACATAAGATTTCATAATCTATAATATAGGAAATGATGCAACTCTAAGGATTCTTGTAAAATTGCTGTAAAATCCTTCTGCACCATGGCAAAGCAGTGACTTCATGCTCTCCATGCATGCAGTCCTCATTAACTGCAGTAACGTTTCAACAGTGTTTATCAACTACACACTACAACATTTCATTGTAGATACTAGGCAATTATTATTTAAATCTGATAATGTAGACTTTCAATCATTCATTTGTGTCAAAGTAAAACAACAAATACACTGAGACTAGTCAACTCAGTATGTACCGGTACTTATCTTTGGTTGCCATAGAAAAAAAAAAAATCAAAAGAAATTCCTGAACATATTGTCTCCTGTCCATCTCCCACCCCTACCCCCCCCCCCAAAAAAAAAAACCCAAACAACAAAAAACAACATAACAAAACCAAGCTACCTGTATGCATGAGTACAACATTACAACATTTGAAGGACCAGCAAGAATGAGATTCGTACATTAGCATTGCCTCTTTTTGCGTGCATTATGTTGGAGTACCTTTTACAAGAGTGTTCCATTCTGCTCACTGTAGGTAGTACAGGTGATGACAGAAAATGTTTTTTTTTGTGGCCTTACTGTACCTCCAATACACCTCAGTACTAGGACCTTGTGGTTAACGACGCCCACAAACTGGAGACGGCTTCTGCCTACTGAAGGGCAGGGAGCCGAGGTGACACAGCAGGGAGTGGGTGGAGTCCAATAAAATAGTTGGGACCTCCACAACTAATGTGGTCTAACTCAAGCCAGTATCTCACATCGCTTTCACCTGCTTACACACTATCTTGCTGCCAAACAAATATTACCTGTAGGCTGGGTCTTTCAAGGAAATATCTGTCAAGCTTGAAAGAGATTTTGATATACTTTCAGAGTAAATAATCATATTGCTCCTCCCTTACCAAGCGAATGACCAACCAAGCCTAAGAGGCAGAGACTCCAACCCCATGCACCTTCTGATCTGAAGATTCTCCCACCTGAACCCCTAACAAACGGGAGACTCCAACGTGATGTGCGCGAAGTCCCATGGGTCATTAGGGTTCTAGATGCTCTCTCGTGCTATCTCAGGCTTATTTTTCAACATATGATGGCACTAAGTAAGTTATAATTCACTGATTCAAATCATATATTATGGCTTATTAAAACTTAATTTCACATATCATATGCAGATACTATCCATGCATGCATTTGAAATTGACTGGCATCTACAAAACCATACAAGCAAAAGACATAGAGCCTGGGCGGGAGAAATTTAATGTCAAGCGGGAGGACAGGAGATCTTGCGAAAATGGGCTTTCGGTGGGAGATCTCCCGTCGAAAAACGGGAGAGTTGGAGTCTCTGAAAAGGTGCATGGACTTCTTTGCAGACTTCACACAATATCACTACAGCTGGAACCGACATCTATGCCATGGAGTAGTGCTGTTGACGGAAATGTTGAATGCAGATGTGTCCACTATTTCTCATCAGACCAAAGAGACATGATATAATATGCCTGTGCATGCTATGCCCTTTTCGACATGACGCCTTTAAATGATGTGGAACCTCACAGCCTCCATGTCTCATAAATGATATCTATACGAGAGAGGCATAGCCATTGTGAATAACACATTTTGCATACATCTCTTTAAGTGACAAATTGGTCGAGTACTAACAACATCTGACACCTGGGCCCTGTTGCATGAAGAAATGCAATCAAACACAAGTCAGAAAAAAATCAAACATAAATCAGGTATCAGCCAATCAGAATGGAGTATTAAGAGAATTGTGTTTAATTTTCTGTCTTTTGTTTGATCTCAACTTTCATGCAACAGGGCCCTGTTTCTTTTTTTAAATGTATCACGGTGAATCTTTTTTTTTTTTTAAATGACACATATTTCTTTATTAGAGTGTGATTTTGATCAGAACAGGTAGAAATGCGTCCCATTCGGGGAGAACATGTTTCTACATGGCATTATACAGATTATATTGTAGTGTGACAGAAACATTCATATTCTTTGCCACCTTTCAGAACACTTTTGATATTTGATGTGGTACAAACGAAATGGTCCTGAGAAATCCCTTTGACTTTGGGCATGTACTTATCTAACATCCACATTGAGGATTCCCAGTAGGAAGAAGGGACCTGAAGGAAAAAAAGGACATTTATCCCATGAAATCAAATACATTTTCATGGATATTTTGTCCAAAATTCTTGTCTTGCCATCTGAGACTTTGGAGAGGTTGCACACAGAGAACCTGAAGAGGTGAAAAGGACACCCCTGATGTGGTACTTCTGCTTGAAAATGCTGTACGAGGGACTATTGAATTGATGATAATTATCAAACTTGAGTCTACAACAGAAGTAAGGTCAAATCTACACTGCATCCATTTGCATTGTGAGGACACAGTACACAGTGAAAAGTCCCTGCTCCTTGAGGTCCTTTCAAAAATATGTGTACGATGATAACAACGATGAAAACGACGTAACAGACGACAACCCGCCGCCATCAGTTCGCCTTGGCACGTATTTGCGCTCGTTTGCCCGTGACGGCCTGGAAACCCGACTTGATGCTGGCGACCGAGCACCGGGACTGACACCTCTCGCACTGGAGGAAGAAGAGTCGGTTCTCTTTGTGGAGGAAGGTCTCGGACGACCGGCAGGTATGACACGTCACGTACTCCTCTGAAAGAATACAGGAAAAATGGGATAGAAGAGACAGGGGTGGGGATTAAAAACTCTTCAAACTTACAGAGGAAGCCAATCCTATCTAAAGGTGACTAGTATATACAATGAACCATCTAAAAATAAGTACAAGGTTCTAAACATAACAAGGAAAGAAATTTTGCAAAGTTGCGGAATTTGCTTTAAAAAAAGATCTATTAGCCATGATCACGTACATGTAAATTCACTGTCACAGATCAAGACTTCAGTACAGATTTGTTCTACAATCTGTCACAATCACTAACACCATCCATCACTGCTACACCTGACAATCTTTTATGTACTTTTTCCTCTTAAGCAAACATTCCCAGAATAACTATTTCCATACTGGAGCTAATACTAATTACATCTTCTTAGGATTTGCATCCCCCATCACCCAAGTGTGTGAAACAGAGAGATTTAGTGCAACCAATGTAGTTTCTACTGGAACAAAAAATAAAGAATAAACAAAAACAATTCAGCAATAGTCCAGGAGAGAAGTGCCAATCAAAACTTAAAGAATATACACAAAACAAAACAAAAAAATTCTGGTTCCATGCAACCCATGAGTACACATTCTTTTTTACCACTACACATGTCTATGGTTTCTTAGTATTAAATATTTTTCGCTGGCTCAGGCACTGTATATATGTGACCATGCGTCACAAACAAACAAAAAATGCAGGCACTGATTTAGTGCGAGGACTGAAAATAGGTGAAATGGGGCAACCTAATCAATCTTGAGTTTTTCATAATTTCTGAAAGAGCAAGTCTTCTTCTACATTATGGTAAAGTTTGGGATCATGAAACAAACAAGAACTTGTGTTTTCAGCAGTTTTTCTCGAACATTTTTTGGTAAAACAGTGTGATCAGGTGTTTCTCATAGAGTCCTCTTTTCATTTCTTAAAAACCCTGTTGATAATCTTAACTTTCAACTCCAATAACTTTGAAAAGAATGATGCTGCTGCATTGAAAGTTGGCTTTAATAATCTACAGAATGTGTTAATGAAGCATGCTCAATTTCAGCCAAATCTGATAATCCTCTCATTGTTGTTGCTCCAGTGGTCAACATCCTGTTTTTTGTTCCATTCATCACACAGCTGGCATAGCTTGGTAAAGATTAAGCCCTTGAATAGACTCTTGTACTTTAGAGCCTGTCTTCCTTGTTCAAACCCTCCAGAGTGTGTACCTGCTTTCCAATATTTAGATACCGGTAGTTTAGGAGAGTCCATTTGAATTGAGTTGTACATCATTTTAAAGCTTAGAGTCTGCTCTTTCAGAATCTGCTCTTAACTACAAATCCATGTCTGGCGACTTTTTGTTGGTTTTGTGGTGCATGGCCACATATGACGTTAACATTGCTATGACTGACAAGCTACTAGTATCAAATCTTGAATGCACTGTGAGATATATGCTACCATAGATTAAAAAAATATATTAACAGAGTACTCACTGATATATCTCCTAAGCACACTTTCCATCTGTTTCTGCTGGAAGCGCCCCTTGATGATCAGCTGGTTGTTACCATCGATGGAGCCACTGGTTCCCAGTTCAGCTAGCAGGAAGTTCAAAAGATGCTCGGTGGGCCTGTGCAACCTGGGAAGAGAGAAAAACCACTCTTTCATTTGGCACGAGATCCAACTTGACAATTCTGTATCACTGACGCCCACAAACATCAAATGCTAGAAGACAAGTTGCTTGACAACAAAACTTTCGGACTTCTACAACTACTCTATACTCACATTTTGCAAATTTCTGTGAAGTTGACAAAGGAACTCTTCTTGGTTCCAACCCTGACGACCTGCGGTGGCCTCATGATGAATCGCTTCTTCTCACCCGTCACCATGTCTGGATTCTTTGACCTCATGATATCGAAGACTCTCGTCAGTAGCTGTGGACAAGACACAAATGTGGAGCATCAAGACAAAGTTTCAAAGAATAGATAGAGAGTGTGATGCTCAATAGATTTGTCCTTGTGTGGCAACAAGCATCAAGGAGCGAGAGAGATTCAGTGAAAATCTGGGACCATGTCTTGGTAGTTTTCAGGAAAAACAGGATTCAGCATCAGCGTACACAATTTCATAGGGAAAACCTAAAGTATGTATGGAAACAATCTGCAAAAATACACAGAATTTTACAGGTAAAACTCAAGGACTGTATGTACCAGGCATGAGGCAGAGAAAAGTGAAAAAAGAGGAGGGACTTTGCGAGGGAGCGGAGCGACCAAGCGGGGGGAGGGTGTGTGAGGGGGGTGTCCCCCCTCACACGGTGAGGACTTTCTGAAATTTAAGGTATGAAAAAACTCATTTTAATACATTTTACAACTGAAATTTACTATTGTTATGAGGTACATTTTACAGAGAAACATGGTGATAATTGAACTCATGAATGACACTTGCAAAATCTAAAGGAAGGAATAGTATGCTTAACTGTTATACCTAGGACCTACTCAAATGTGAGGCCATAATAAATCACAGTAATGTACACCAGGTGACGTCTTGCTGGATTCAGTTCATACGGGTACAAAAAAAAAAAAAAAGGTGTTATAAATCACAGCTTAGCATTGCCATTGTTGGCTGTCTTTACCTTAGTCCATTAACAGTTTACAGTGTGCAGACCAGGCAAAGTATTGCTGATCTTGGTCCATGTAGAGAATCATGTATGTATAGACAGCTGAAAATTAATCATACATGCAGCTCAGCATTGTTGACCGTCTCTAAGTCCATGCAACAGCTAGACTATACCTTACAGGAGGTACAAAAATTTGTAGACCCGGTTAAGTCCATACACAGCTAATGTAGACCAAGCAAAACTTAATGAAGTATTGTTAGATGAAGTCCAGAATGTAAAGCGAATCCTTGCGGCGGATGATGTATGACAAGTTCCAGGTCCCGAGGAAGTCGACTGACTCGCTGGCCTAGAAGACGAAACTGGTTCTGGGAGATCAACTTCATATTCCAACCACTGCCACTTGAATTTACTGTATTGGAGACATCTTTGTCAATATCCGCTACACGAGGCCCGAGGGTCATCCTTATCGAGGGTCTTCATTTTCTCGTTGAAGAAAGAAATATTCTCACCGGTCCACAAAATCACGATGGCAAATGTAGGTCACGCCAACGTAATCAGCGGGATACAAAAGCAGCGCATCGCGTAGACAGAAAGATCCGTCTGTCCGGAGGACTCTTCATATTTTGCCATACCGCTGTCCTCCGTATACGGAGGGGATCCGTGAAGCCAGACGCAGTCTCCGCGGAACATTCCCCGATGGACAGATACAGACCGATCTTTCGGTCAACGCATCGCGCTGAATGCTGCGGCAGCATGCATGCCGAAGTTCCTTGATAATACGCAGCTACAGCCTCACACATGTGTGCATCATATCACACCACACTGCAAGCTACAGTAGCTAGAAGTTGATCGACACGCACGTTTCACATCCATTTCACGCATCATCGTGCATGCAACATCGCACAAGCTGCCGCTGCC
The DNA here is from genome assembly GCF_040938485.1 of Diadema antillarum. Classification (NCBI taxonomy): domain Eukaryota; kingdom Metazoa; phylum Echinodermata; class Echinoidea; order Diadematoida; family Diadematidae; genus Diadema; species Diadema antillarum. The sequence continues at coordinate 5,809,984 of NW_027270906.1, read as the reverse complement.
CGCTGACAAATGCACTCATCACCATTCACACAAGGCGAGATATGGTGGCTGCAAAAAAAAAAAGAAAAAAGAAAAAGAGGAAAATCACGGAAATTTTCCCGACTCTGCATTTTCCCCCCAGAATTTCAAAATCCGTGGAAATCCGCGGATCCGCGGAGAAATCTCATGCCTGATGTACAGAAAGAACCTGCAAAACAGATTTACAATTGCTTCCCATGGACAGACTGCAATATATACTGTAGAAGTAGATATTTTTGTGGGACTAATATTTTGGGCTCGGCTGAGTAACATGAACTTTCATATTTTCAATTTTGCAGATGGTTATAGCAATTGAGTGAGCACTTCAAACAGCTCACCACTGCCAAGGCAGTGAAGAGCTTTGTCAGCACATGTACAAAGTAACTGGCCCTCATTACGAATTCATGTGATTTTTTTTTTCGCTCGTTTTATGTCACGTGAAATGTGCAGAAAATTCCACTTTTACAACAATTTATACGCATATGACAGGGGTCCCAACATTTGCACATCAAAATTGGGGAGGTTCTAAAACATAAACCAGGAGATACTTTTGTGTCACATGCATTGTGTGAACAGAAAAAAAAAAAATCCAAAATCAGGGAGACTTTCATATCATCTTGTTGGGAAATAAAAAATATCTCAGCTTTTGAGGGAGACTTGACAGCTCTGATACGGGTATGTGCGTTACAGAAAAAGCTGTAAGATACCAGTGATGAAGTGCACAAGACATGCGGATGAAGGTATACTTCATATGCAACACATTATTCCTATTTTTAGTAATTTTGTAGGCATCTCTGATTAACTTTTCATCTGCCATCATGCTGTCCCCAACAATCATTACAATGTACATGGCAAATATTTGTTTCATGTTCATGACAAATAATGCTGTATTATATTGTCTAACTGGGGAGAAAAAGTAAGGGAGTATGAAATTCGATTTAAAATACACAACCTGCTAACCTGATTCTTAAAAATCAATATACTGGTAAACACAAGCTTGAAAGTGGGCTAGAAAAGAGACGAGCAATTGTAAATCACATGCGTCAGATACAACAAATTGTAGTCTGATCAAGCAATATGAACAGGAAGTGGGGATCACAGAGGTCAATGATAAATGCTTGTGACTAATATTACAGTAACAACAACAACAACATTGACAAAAATAGTAAAACTTCTCCAACTTTGTGGTACTTGTTGCCGGTTGGCAATAATGAGAATAACATTCCCCCTCCCTCCACTCACCTCATCATATGTGTAGTCTCTTTCTGTGCCTGCCCAGGTTGTGCCGCTTGTATCTTTCAACTCTGAATCCTCTACATAGCCAAAAAATAATTGGGGGAAACAAGTTATGAGAATAATTATGGTACAAATAAAATATGATCTAGTAGTCATGGTTTCAAAACCATTATCTGTATCTGCTGTGCTTTAGATAATCATCGCCAATTCTGCTCACAGAATCACACAATGTCCTAAACAATTTCAAAATTGTAAATCTCCCTTTATGGAATGAGACAAAATTTATCTCACATATATGTCACTTGAAATTTCGAAAGATGGCCACTCTAAAAGAAGTGGACAATAAATGTCAAAGGGAATGGAGCCCACAATTTTATTTCAATGCTGTTGTGATGTAAATTTCTAACTCCTTTGGCACAGAAATTAAAACATCCTATGCCACGATGTAATCTGAAAACTTATTTATCTGAAGGTTTTCATTACTAACTCATGGCATTACTGCCTTTCATTAGTGTATATGCGCACTGGATAGCCACTCCACAAGTTTTCTGGCCTTGTAATGCTTCTGTCCTTCTTGTTCAGAGAGTGGATCACTTTCCTCATTATGAATCTCGGCAGCTCCTATTTTACTGATTTTCTGTTTTCACCTCAGTAGAAAAACAGTTAAATTGCAATTTTTATACGAAGTAAAAAAAAAAGAAAGAAAACACCCACACACACACACACACACACACAATAAACAGGTGAAAAAGAAAATCTGACACACTGGCAGCGTTCATATGATAGAGACTTGATAAAATAAACTGTAGATGGGACAACAGAACATGTGCTACCCTAAGAAGTCTGACTGACCGTCCACTTTCTGGCCGTCGGTGGCGGTGTCCTCCCCCTCTCCTTCCATGTCCTCCGTGCGCTTCTTCTTCTTCCTCTTCTTCTTCTTCATGAGTGTGATGTCGATGTCCTCCATCTCAGGCAGGGTTTCTGCTGGCTGCGTCGTGTCCGGCTCTGGCTCCACCTTACTGCCCGAGTCATCCACTTCCTGCAAAACAAGAAATGTGAGCTCTGATGAGTACTAATACTTAGCACATCTTGAGATAGCATGTTGGCAGAAGTAATCACATAATCACAATACATCAGTTCTAATGTGATACCCCTTGGTGGACTTGCATCATCCAAATTGGCACTGATTACAGTTTCAAGACAAATTATTTTCTTGATGCACATTTCAAATGCCTCAACATCCATTCACAATCTCCTAATCACCTCTCTGTGGAGTAGCAAAGAAAGTGATGGGCAAAATCTGCTCTTCAAACAAAAGATCAACATAAAGCACAGAAAAACAGAAAAAAACAGAAAAAACATATGGAACAAAACAACACAAACAGCATGTCAATCGCACTAGTAGAGCTTTTAAGAGGCAATCAAAAAATTGAGATCTCACGTACTGGCAGTGCTGCATCAAGGCCGTCCATGTTGAAGGCAGTCTTCTTCTTTTTCTTCTTCTTCTTCATTGCTGTGAAGTCTTCCAGGTCGAAGTCATCGACTAGAGAGAAAAGGAGTCAAATTTCAGTCTAATGGAAGCACAAAACTTGAATGGCTGTTGACTTTAATTCAGTATCAATGAGTACACCAACGAGGCATTTGTACTCAAGTCACTGATAATAAACTTGTATGGTAAATTTTTGTGTGCAGAAATAAGTAAAATTTGAATGACACGCAAACATAGGCCTATTGCCCTTAGAAATCATCCAATTTGCAAAGAATGTTGTTATGTTAATGGGTGGTATTGACATAATTGCTTTGGACGATTTTCTGAATTGTTAAGCAATGATTGCATTTTCATTGGGTTCAACTGTACTCTGTATGTACACCATTTGAACTCTTGCCTGAAACATGGACCTCTGACACAATCAGTTTGTGATACAGTTGTATATTGTGTTAGTGCATTCCTGGGCATTATCAATGTGATATGTTGGAGGTGAAGTGTATAAAACCTGTTTCAGAAATTATAAATCAGCAAACATATGAAGCAAATGACTTCTAATCCCCAAGTAGGTGTGAAGTGGGCCACTGAGGCACAGTTGTAATGAAATAGGCACTCACATGGTGTTTACAGGGACAAGAATTAGATGCTCTGAGCATGCAATCATTCATGTGAACACAAACATTAAAGTTCTGACACAACATAATCCCAAACTTGCATCATCCAGTTTGGCCGCAGTCACAGCCATCAAGATGTACACACAAATGAAGCTGTAGATAAAGCTGTGGCACACATCGACATGTACCAAGACAATGTGTGCATGAGATTTACATTTAGTCTTTTCACAATGAATAACAAACTGATATTAAATATAACAGTCTGTTTCCTTGTGAATAAATAACTGAAAATAACCATCCCTATCAGTTCACCATGATATACATGCAGGTAATCACCCCTTCGATTGTGAATATTCTTGTAAATATGACTTGTAATTAATTACCTGTTGATGATTTTGACTTTTCTGTGGTTTCTTCCCCATCAGCATCCGCTGCTGGTTTGGTTGCCGTAGTAACTGTGTCAGCGCTTTCACCCGTTTCCCCCTTTGCCTCTTCATTTTGGGTCTCACCACCGAGCGCAGCATCGAGGTCGAACGGCGTCTTCTTCTTTTTCTTCTTCTTCTTCATTGAAGGATCAAAGATCTGTGAAATAAATTTCGCAAAATGGTAGTTTATTCTTAGCTGTAATCATAACTGATAAACGAGTCAGCTAGCATGGCAACAATAAACAACGCCACTTGTAATTGCTCTCTCTCTCTTATACGCAAACCACACCACAATGTTCATATTTTTCTGTTTGCACAATATACAACAGGTGTATGTTGCAAGGTGCCACATAACCCCGACGTGGGGCGCTGTAACTGTGTGTCGAGGTCGCTGGTGCGGTTAGGTGCCACACTGATATCAGTACAAAGTATGCAATGTATCCAAAGAAACAGGCTGAAGTTTTCACGCCTGCGAAGTGAAAGCTGATGACTTTGAGGGACAAACAACTGCACTGAATGAACACGAAATGCAGAGTTTGCTGAAGACGTCTGGTCGGAACACTTTTCTTCTCTCCCGAAGAGATATTCTTCCTCGGCAAAAAGGGTTAGGGCAAGCTTTGATCGAAGAACTGGGAGAACCAATGTAAATTTACACTATGAATAGAATGATGACATGACTATGTATGGTCAAACCCATTCCCCACGAGCTGCCAGGGCCTGGTGTCCAGGCAGGCTTAATTTACAGTTTCTGCCATTCCTGGATTTTACACTAGAATCTGTAACTGTTAGATTCTAGCCGTTAGATCTTCTAAAAGTAAAACATACACACACACCCGCACACACAAAAAAACCCCAAACAAACAAAAAGTAGATTGCTACTACTCACTACACTGTACACTAGCCAGTAAATTACAAACTAGATTTCTATCTGTCAACAATACAACATGTCTTGTCGGCTAAATCGTGATATATATCTGTCCCCTCTTGTTCTGCGTGTGCGTCTTCACTATGTGCAAACAAAGTCCAGTATGGAGGTTGAAAGCAGTCACTGATGGCTATGACGAAATGAATGGCGGTGAATGGAGTCCGGAGTGGTGGACTATTTCACGATGATGTCGTCTTGTCTCTAACTTCTCTGACCAGCTAACGACAACGTTAACGTGTTAAACCGACGCTTCCGACATACTGTAGTACAAGACAAGCAAGCAATTTTAAAGAGTAAAATAACGTTACTTCACCGTGTGTTCACACAATCACGCCCAATCACGTTCTCCTTACAGATGATGTGGAGCCGCGGCCGAGGGTCCTTGGGATTTTTTGCCATCTAATTCACTGACACTGCCGCCTTTCATACAAATTCTTGGGGCCTACAACCACCAACATTCTAAAACATATGCCAATCTACACACAATTCTCAATGAGTTGTGCAAACGAAAATCTCACCGCTTCCACTTGATCGTCTTGAACTTCGTCTACCATCTTGTATCTTGCTGATTTTTCACTTCTGTGATGAGCAAAGCGGGTAGAGTTGCGAAAGTCTGCAATTTGCTGCCGTATATTCCTATCGTGATTCTGTAACGATAGATTTCAGGATATTTATAGGCCTATAACGGTAGACCAGCAAGCTCCCAGCTGAGATAGTCGGCTTGTACCTGATGCAATATACATCACACTCACAGCACACACATTACACATGTATGCAATAATCGCAACGTGCGGCATGCACAAAAGCCAGTTCCCGTTGCAACGCTGCGTGCATAGGATCTCGTGTCGTGGGTAGGTCAAGTCGCGCACCACATCGTAGACTGGACACAGAGGAGTAGCGCGCCACGAGCGGTCAAACAGCGCGAGGTATTGCATCAGATTTTAGAGAGCCCCACGCCACACACGTGTAGCGCTAGGGCAGCGTACGATACACACTCCTGCACAAACTGGACGGGACTTAGCCGCAAAAATTGCGGTGATACAAATTTTACATCTTATTTTGATTGCTGATTATTTGTAACAAGCGCAATGTATTCTACCAGTATGTTTCAGTGGTCGATTATAATGCACTGATACAGTCTGCAAGAATCGTAACTAAATTCGTGACTGTTACTGATCTTGATGGGTTTGTTTTGGGTGTTTTTTTGTTCCAGTTGGGCTGTGATTCAAAATACAATAGGAAATCGATGATGTTGCTCATAAATGAAAACATAAACCAAGAAAATGCAAAATGGGCAAACGAAGTCATTTCCGGCATTTATCAATATGCCTACTGCAAGACGTATCTGATATTTTCACCTCTTTCCATTTACGTGTGACACTATTATGTTCATTATCTATCTTCTTAATTCTTCTTTTTTTAAAATCTACTCTGCATGAGGCTAAGATGTCCCGCCTGGATCTGTTAGGCCTACTTAAGTTTATCTCACGTAATTTCCTCCCTTTCATATTTTCGTTTTTTTTTCACTTTTTTTTTCGTTTTCTTTCTTTCTGTATTCATTCTATCCACATTTTCGCATTTATTCAAAGCTCGTCACCCCCTCCCCTACCTTCAAACTTCTGATCGAGGTACCCACATACCTAAATCATTGTCTTTTGAAGCTTTTTGAGTGGGTAATAATCTTAGGCTTACCTGTATAACGTCTCTTCGTGTAGACCTACTAATCATAGACAAGAATCTACTGTTCTCCCAGTTAAATTCATGTGCTTCATGTGTATCTTTAGATATGTGTCTAATTTCAATCACTTTCACCGTACTTCCCTACTTTGGCAAAAGGAAGCAAGTGACATCGAGTACAAATGCTACAAATGAAGAAAATATGTTTTTGGGTAGGCCCTTCAACATGGAAATTTGTGATCCTCAGAAATAGGCCTAATGGCGGTATTCGTGCACATACGGTGATGCATTTATGACACTTCGAAGAATTTTGATATTCCCATAAGAAACTCATTATTATGTAACTTGCTTCCTTTTGCCAAAGTATTATAGATTTGTAGCAAACATAAAAATGGAAAAAGGAAGCAAGTGACAATCATATCAAAAGGATGTCACTTAAATTGCTTCCTTTTGCCGAAGTTTTTCAGAATGTGTGCAAATATGAATAATTTGGCAAAAGGAAGCAAGTGACAATCATATCATATGAGGTTGTAACTTGCGGCTTCCTTTTGCCAAAGTATTTCAGATTTTTAGCAAACATGAACAATCTGGCAAAAGGAAGCAAGTGACAATCATATCGTGAGAATGTTACTTGCTTCCTTTGGCCAAAGTATAGATTGTGTGAAATGATTTGGCAAAGGGAAGCAAGTGACAATCATATCATGAGGTGCAACTTGCTTCCTTTTGCATTTTTTTCATGCAATTGTGCACTTGCTTCCTTTTGCCACCCGAATATCTAAGAAATGGGCCAAAATCGTAACTTTGGGATTTTTCAGTTTAATAGAGCATGCCTCAAATATAGCCTATGCCAAATCAATAAAAAAGTCAATATCCGTAAGAATGTCACTTTCTTCCTTTTGCCAAAGTAGGGCAGCGTATAGTTGTACTAGATCTTTGTTTGTTGACAACCAGAGATCCCTCTGGTTTCTCCCTCCTTCCTTCTCTGTTATTTCATTGTTTGTCCTGTCTTAATACGTTCTTGTTTACTGTGAGCATCTCTTACCTGTGTGTGTGTTTGTGTGTGTGCGCGTGCGTGCGTGCAGGGGCGTCACCAGCTTCTTTCAAAGGGAGTGCGTTTATAAGAGCTTGCTTCCAAAAGGCGCTATCCATTGAAAAATGATGGATTTATAACATTATGTATAGCGCCTTTTGGAAGCAAGCTCTTCATTTGTGGTTCCATTTCCAGGTTTCATCAGCTAATAACTTTTTTCTTTCGTTTTATGGTCTGAAGGGGGTGCGATCGCACCAACTCACCCCCCACCCCCCGCGTTAACGCCATGGTGTATGTGTATAAACGTGTGTCAAAGTGTGCTTGTGTGCGTGTTGTTCCGTACCAACATTCTGTTGTATTTTTGATAAAGGCCTACTCGAGTGGCCCACATTCCTTCAAACTTGTCTTTTATACGGTCCCTTTTTTCCAGTTATTTTGAACAATTTGTTCCATAAGTACAGTATACCCCTTGCACATTTATTGTTGTAATAAATTTTACGTTTTGTTTTCTTTTAATCTGTTCGATAACAATCGTGTTATATTGGAAATAGAATTTGATTTGAATCGATAGGCCTAAAGTGAATTGATCTCCCGGCTGGACCCATTATGTTTGAAACAATGTATTTGTACGGTAATTTTAACGTTGCCAATAAATTGAAAACTGTTAGTTTGAATAATCCGAATGAAAACAAACAAAGAAACAAATTATAAACTCAGGCTTGTATAGTAACATTTAGGGTGATCTTCTGAGTTTGATCAATTAATATTGCTCTTATACCTCAGCAATAATCGAGGCTTGCTTGGTATAGGGCCTATGGCACAGAAAGATTGTCATGATATATTATTCCCTGTAAAAATGATACGCTATTGTATAATTTTTTGGCATGCATGGAGGTGACATTATACTTTGAAATAATCATGGGGTGAGGTCAGACCTGAAAAAAAAAATGCAAATATGACCCAAGTTTGATGGTAAGTCACTCAATTTTTATTTCATTATACCATGATTGGAAAGGTGTATTATCATTACGTCACGTTCGCCTGCGATCCTGCAGAGCAAACACAAAACGGCCTTGCTGTTCCGTTGAAATCTTCGGACGTCCGCTGCAGCTGGGATGGGTCCATGCCCACATGATTATTATATACACACGTTTTTAAAAGTGTGCGTGTGTGGGAGGGGTGGGGGCAGTTTATCATTTCTGGTGCCACTTCCGGGTTTCATGAGCTAACAAGAAAAAGGTCTTTAGCGCAACCTTCTGGTGACCCTTCCGGCTTCTTCAGCAGACAAGAAAAAAAAAAAAAAAAAAAAAAAGGGGGGGGGGGGGCCTTACCCGAGCTTCTTATAAATACCACTTCCAGGTTATATTTGCCTAGCAAAAAAGAAGAGAGAAAAAATGGGCCTCTGGTAGGCCCTACTCCTTACAACAGGCTTCCAACAAAACAACAACAACAACAACAACTACTACTACAACAACAACAAACCTTAATCACATTTTTTTTTTCTGATGCCACTTCCGGGGTGAAAAAAAAAAGTCAAAGGGGGAGGGGGTGGGGGCGGGGGGACCAAGTGGTTAGACCTATGTATTCCTGTGTCTTATGCGGAAAACAAAAGTGCACAGGGGGATCTCGAAAGAAAAAAAAAAGCCTCTGCTACCACTTGCCATCGGCTTCCAAAACAACAACAACAACAACAACAACAACAACAACAACAACAACAACAACAACAACAAAACTGAATTACTATTTTGTTGTTGTTTCTGGTGCCACTTCGAGGTAATAGTGTGTGTGTGTGTGTGTGGGGGGGGGGGGGGGGTTAGTAGGCAAGTGGTTATGACCCGGCCCTTACTATGTAAATGCAAAAAAGTGGGGAACCTCGAGCCCCCCGTTTTGCGCCGGCCCCGATCCTTGACATCTCCGATCGAGTGTTGCTTGGAATTTTTGTTTCCATTGTTAAAGGTCCAAGGGCGTCCATACTAGAGTCTCTCAGCCACATCTTGTGAAACATCCCATGCAGTTTAGATTTATCCTTTGTCGTTTGAACATTTACTTACAAAACGTGTCATGATGAACAACCAAACTTTAATACAAAGTGAGCTATCAATCTTGCCTGGCATGGCACCACTGTGAGCCTGAATGTTGAATTCAGAGTGATTTTGAACTTGTCACACAATATTTCGAGATTTTCTGCCCTTTCCTCGAATGCATGGGCGTCACCAGGGGGGGTGCGTTGGGTGCGAACGCACCCCCCTTCAGATCCTATTAAAAAAAAAAAAAAAAAAAAAATCAGTCTGCGAGCGACCTCAACGCCGGACGCTAAATAATCATTCTTTTCTATTTTTTTTTATATATATTTTGCACCAGGGACCAAAAAAAAAAAGAAATTAAAAATTCGTTGTCAAAAACAATTCGCACCCCTGGTTCTGGCAGCAATAATTTTATACATATCTACTATTTATCGACCGGCGTTACTGTACTTCCGTACGATACGGAGCAGGGGATGCTCTAAAGTGCAGATTTTGGACATCCTTCCCCCGCTTGGTCACTTCGACGCCACCTCGCTAGTCATACCTCCCCCAGTCATGGACATAAACCGACATCCTTGACTACCAGTGGCGGATCCAGGGGGAGGGGCGCATCGGGCGTTCCCCCCCCCCCTCCTCTTAATTTCCAAAGCGAAAAAATATAGCTTCAAACGGCAGTTTTTGGACTCTTAAATGTCAAAATTTTCAAGCTCGCTCGCTCCGCTCGCTTCGCATTTAGTCGTAATGCCATTCTCCTGAAGTTGCTCCCAGTAATTGCCGGCAGTTGCGCCCGGTGCGCCCCCCTTAATTTCCAAAGCGAAAAATATACCTACAAACGGCAGTTTGGGGACTGTAAAAATAATGTCACAATTTTCAAGCTCTCTCGCTCCGCTCGCTCGCATTTAAATTCTCTTGATATTGCTGCCAGTAATTGCCAACAGTTGCGCCCGGTGCGTCCCCCTTAATTTCTAAAGCAAAAAACAGATATAGCTTCAAACGGCAGTTTTGGGACTGTAAAATGTCAAAATTTTCAAGCTCGCTCGCATTTAATCTTTATGCAATTCTTCTGATGTTACTGCCAGTAATTGTCAGCAGTTGCGCCCGGTGCGCCCCCCCCCCCTTAATTTCCAAAGCGAAAAAATATAGCTACAAACGGTAGTTTTTTACTGTAAAATGTCAAAATTTTGAAGCTCGCTCTCTTCGCTCGCATTGAATCGTTATGCAGTTCACCTGATGTTGCTGCCAGTAATTGCCAGTAGTTGCGCCCGTACGTGCGCCCCCCTTGATTTCCAAAGCGAAAAAATATGGCTAAGAACGGCAGTTTTTGGACTGTAAACATTTTCAAGCTCGCTCTCTTCGCTCGCTCGCATTTAATCGTTATGCAGTTCACCTGATGTTGCTGCCAGTAATTGCCAGCAGTTGCGCCCGGTGCGCCCCCCCCCCCTTGATTTCCAAAGCGAAAAAATATGGCTAAGAACGGCACTTTTTGGACTGTAAAATGTAACATTTTCAAGCTCGCTCTCTTCGCTCGCTCGCATTTAATCGTTATGCAGTTCACCTGATGTTGCTGCCAGTAATTGCCAGCAGTTGCGCCCGGTGCGCCCCCCCCCCTTAATTTCCAAAGCGAAAAAATATGGCTAAGAACGGCAGTTTTTGGACTGTAAAATGTAAAATTTTCAAGCTCGCTCTCTTCGCTCGCTCGCATTTAATCGTTATGCAGTTCACCCGATGTTGCTGCAACTGCAGTAATTGCCAGCAGTTGCGTCTGGTGCGCCCCCTTGATTTCCAAAGCGAAAAAATATGGCTAAGAACGGCAGTTTTTGGACTGTAAATGTAAAATTTTCAAGCTCGCTCTCTTCGCTCGCTCGCATTTAATCGTTATGCAGTTCACCTGATGTTGCTGCCAGTAATTGCCAGCAGTTGCGCCCGGTGCGCCCCCCCCCCCCCTTGATTTCCAAAGCGAAAAAATATGGCTAAGAACGGCAGTTTTTGGACTGTAAAATGTAAAATTTTCAAGCTCGCTCTCTTCGCTCGCTCGCATTTAATCGTTATGCAGTTCACCCGATGTTGCTGCAACTGCAGTAATTGCCAGCAGTTGCGTCTGGTGCGCCCCCCTTGATTTCCAAAGCGAAAAAATATGGCTAAGAACGGCAGTTTTTGGACTGTAAATGTAAAATTTTCAAGCTCGCTCTCTTCGCTCGCTCGCATTTAATCGTTATGCAATTCACCTGATGTTGCTGCCAGTAATTGCCAGCAGTTCCGCCCGGTGCCCCCCCCCCCTTAATTTCCAAAGCGAAAAAAATATGGCTAAGAACGGCAGTTTTTGGACTGTAAAATGTAAAATTTTCGAGCTCGCTCGTTCCGCTCGCTCGCATGTAATCGTTATGCTCTCCTGATATTGCTGCCAGTAATTGCCAGCAGTTGCGCCCGATGTGCCCCCCCTTAAATTCCAAAGCGAAAAAGTATAGCTACAAACGGCAGTTTTTTTTACTGTAAAATGTCAAAATGTTCAAGCTCGATCGCTCCGCTCGCTCGCATTTAATTGTTATGCAATCCTCCTGATGTTGCTGCCAGTAATTGCCGGCAGTTGCGCAAAATATGGCTCCAAATGGCAGTTTGGGGACTGTAAAATGTTACAATTTTCGAGCTCGCTCTCTTCGCTCGCTCGCATTTAATTGTTATGCCATTCACCTGATGTTGCTGCCTGTAATTGTCAGCAGTTGCGCCCGGTGCGCCCCCCCCCCCCTAATTTCCAAATCAAAAAAAAAAATATGGCTACAAACGGCAGTTTTTAGACTGTAAAATGTCAAAACTTTCAAGCTCGCTCGCTCCGCTCGCTCGCATGTAGTCGTTATGCCATTCTCCTGATATTGCTGCCAGTAATTTGTCGTTTCACACCGTCATTCCATAAGCCATTTATAGGGGGACAACTCCCTCCCACAACCTCCCCCCTTGCTCGTTCCGCTAGTTCGGGCTCGGTCGCGTTCATGACATCAGTGTAAGAATTATTACTAGAAGTTTATTTAGATTATACCATTTATAGGCAAATTGTTCAATGACAATTTACTTCAAAATGTACTGATACCTTAAACAAGTGGGACTGTTTCAAGTCGATAAAACACGCAAAAAACTTGCATCAAATTGCACTACGAGTATTTACAACATCAAAATGCAAAAAGTGCTCACCGTGGGAGGGGGACACTCCCTCCCACATCCTCCCTCTCGCTCACTCCTCTCGCTCCCCCCCCCCCCCCCCCCTCAAGATGAAATCCTAGATACGCCGGTGCCCTTTCCCTGCTTGGCTTCCCTCAAAAAAACCGTAAAAGTCTAGGGATTGAGAGCTTCCTATGTTCCAAATGTCTGTCCAAAAAATCTCGTTACATTTAGTGTCAAAACGCACCCCCCTTGAAAAAAAGCTGGTGACGCCCCTGGAATGACATAATCATAACAAGTATAGGCTGTCATTCGAAAGAGAATCATTATGATAATCTTTGTGCATGATTTTACCAAGAGGAAACTCAGAGAAAAATAGGCCTATTCAATCAAACTCAGATTTCCAAACTTTTTGAAGATGAAAAAGTCATGTGGTATCTCAGTCAATATTGAGTCACTTAGTCGTAGAGGGAGACATGCACAAAACGCTCCGCAGAGATATCATATACTCGGAGTAATAGATCATCCCACGATCATCCTCTACCCCACCCATACAGAGTTCTGTGGCCCCACCCCTCCCCCACCAGCTTCCTTGTTTGCATCCCATGGTTAGCTTTTCACACACTCTACACACAGAAAGGTGACGTTCTGTTTGTATGCATCGATGGCGACGTTATGTAATGCATGTACTGCGCGATTTTACTGCGTAATATACCGCACCTCAGTCTTCGCATACATAGTTGGCGATCGCAGTGGCTGACCAAAATCACTGATTAGTCTATCGGAGCGAATATAAGAAGTAGAATTTTAGATTAGAGTTTCTTCCCGTTTCTGCAATTCCTGAGCACTCTGTTGGAAAGCAACATGTCAAGAAAGCTGTCTAGTTTCGTGTTGTTGGCAGCTGTTAGTGTTATATGCGGATGCATCGCATATCGGGGAAAAGGCGTCGGGGCTTCGTCCGCGCCAGCAGAGCCTCCCAATCCGAAGCCCTTACCCGGTGCAACAGCGCAGCACGACGCGGCCGTTGATGAAACTGGCTACGATGGAGAGCTCTCGACTTCTCAGGCGGGGAATATGTCGAGGTTAGTTGGATAAAATCTGCATTTCTCACACATTTTTTTATAGTAATATAACTTTTTTTTTTAATTACTTGTAACACATGCCATTAGATGCTAGACGGTACAGTGGTGGTGTATGGTGACATCTTTGTTTTACCTAGACTATAGTATAGTGTAACGGGTACTGGCTGTAGAACATGTGTGTTTATGATGGCTATCTAAATCAGTCCTATGCTGTGACAAGATTGAACATTCAAGATTTGGCATCATGAAGATGATAATAATGATGATGAATATAATTTGCTATTATTAATTTCATCATCAATGTGATGATTATTATGCCTTGTTATCATTCATTTTCATCAAGACATCGTTTAGCTGAGGAGTGATAGTTTGTAATGTTGCATTGTTGGTGATGATGATGATAATGATACTTAACTTAGCATATTAATTTTGATTGATCTGTTGCGACATTTCCTGGAGGTAAATACTAATGTATCCAGATGGATATACAAAATGTAGATATATTCCCTCAAGGAAGTGCTTGTAATCTAGTTGTATAGTGCCATTCATGGCTGTTCAATATAAAATTAGTTTGAGATGGGGACTTAAACAATGATTCCGTTTTCATCAAAATTTCACTAAGTGTTTCCATAGATGTAGGGACAATATATCCTCTTTGGAGCCATGGATGAACCAGCTTCACTCGCCAATATCTAATACTGCACAGTAAACCCATTCAACAAAGATGACTTAACTAATGTCGCAATGATTTGTCTGCCACCTGCATTGCCACACCTCCACACTACAGTGCAGACAACAGCACCAATGGGACCACCACCACTACACACACCCCCACCACCACAAAGAGGAAGACGACGGAAGTTGTGGATGAGCAGCTGCCGGACATCGGGTCCGCTGAGGAGGAACACTCGTCCAGCATGGCGCTCTTCTTCATTTTGGCCATTCTTGGTAAGAATCTACATCACAGATATTTTTCCAGTAGTTAAACTAGAAACCATGGTAACCAAAGAGGTGTAAGCAATAGGGCATGCCAAACAGAAACATTGTAGCATAGAGGATAGATACACACACATAAGTTGAACATTCCCTGGTATGATATTTTGCTCTCAATATATTTTTCGTTCAAAACAGCAAGTACAACTATACAACTACAGAAATATCAAGAACAATAACTGATGAATAAAATCACATCTAATTTGGGGAGCATTGATGTACGTCAAATGATATTGTGCTCACAGTATGGGATTTCTCTGTTTTATTTCAGAGAGTCAGCCACTTCTACTATATTTACTGTTGTCTTTCTTTTCATCATTTGTATTGGTTTAATTCTTTAGACTTAGAGAAATCCTGCCTTGATAGGCATTTTTTTTTTTAATTCTAAAGCCAGAATGTCTTCTTTTAGTACAGTACAAATACGTATTTGACCCTAGCTCCAAAAATCCTACATATATTTCATGACTTTCTGATGCAAGGTCCCAAGAACCTATGCATAATGAGCACTGAGACTGGTGTGTTAGGACAAAACAACATAATTAACATTCCTCTATCACTTTCCATACACCTTCATCTACACTAGTCTGTCACTGTGCCTCACCAGTTTCACACTGTATCATGCTTGTCTCCTGTTGTCTTTCTTCCACCCAAGGTCTCTGCATCTTGCTAACGCACCTCCTCATCAAGCTCAAGTTCCACTATCTCCCGGAGAGTGTCGCTGTCGTCTGCCTCGGCCTTCTCCTCGGTCTCATCATCCTTGCCCTCAAACACACCAACATCAGCGACCACGACTTCTCGGTAAGTTTCAAAGGTCATCCTTCTGCGTCTAACTTTCTCACTTAAAGGGACTGACAGTACTGGTTGAGGTGAGGATTCAGGTTTATAGCATTTCCTTCTTTTTTTTGTGAGATAATGAGGAACTGCTTATGAAATATGAAGGAGCATACGTGTAATTTCAAGAAGAATTTAATGTTTTTTTAATGAAAATTGGCATTGAAATGGCTGAGATATCCAAAATAGCGATCCTTTAGAATAAAGTTGACATGCCACAACTTTCATTAGGATCTCTTTTTTCCCCATGTTTTTCGATACCTCAGTCATCTCAAAACTGATTTTCATCAAATGAACTTTTGATTCCCCTAGAATTGAATGCTCTTTCACATTTCATAGAGAGGTTTCTAAATATCTCGCAAGATGTTACAAGCTGAATCCTCACCTCAACCAGTACTGTGCTGTCCTTTTAAGCCCTTACTTCATTGCAGGCTAGAACGTAGACGATATTTTTTTTCATCATATTTGTTTTAAATATGAATTCTTAAAATTTGCTTCAAAGTCATGTACTTCAAGGTACTGTATAAGCTGTTACACTTCGCGAGGGTTTAATTTTCACAAATTTCGTGAATCTCAGTTGGACCGCGAATTCAACAACTCACGAAAATGTCACCATAGTAGTGCGCTATTATATGTAGGCCTCTGTGTTAATTCGCGAAACAACATCTCGCGAAAATGTCTGACCTCTTCATTCGCGTAAATATCTGTACGCGAAAATAACAGCGTATACAGTACACTTGTTTTATGTAATTTTTGCAGCACGTAGTTGGCTGCGTGGCTCAACTTGCCGAGAAGGAGTGAACTTTTAAATAAAAGTAACTTTCTTGATTTCAGAGTGGTTCAATATACTGCATCATGTGGAATAGAGTCTATGTTTTCTAAGATGCAAACATAGGTGTCACATCAGGATTAATTACTTTATTTAACCTTCACGCACTGAAAAATATTAAATGAGTATCCTGTCACAGGTATGTGATATGTCATTTATTTGCGATCCCTGAATTATTACAGTTTTGCTTGTATTATAGACCTAGAGCTGTGACAGCAATTACACTGTAGGTAACAAGCCAAAGGTTGCGAGCAGTTAGTCTGTGACTGCAAATCTTACATTCACCTATAGTATTGTAGCAAAGCATTTTTACTGAATGAGACCTGATTTGTCTGATTCTATGTCAAGGGTGCCAGTGGTTTTTGTTGTCAAGGGTTTTTGAGAATCCTGCACTCCAGTATTAGTCACCTTGCCAATCTCTTTTTTTTTCTTTATAAATTAAAGGGAGAGATCAGCATTGATAAAATGTATTAAAATGTTGAGTCAAGCCTCATACATGTAGGCCAATATGAGCAGTTCAGGTATTCACACTTTGTGACTTTGTTATTGTTTGCAACAGATTTGGATTAGACTCAGTTGATCTAAACTACATGAATGAGATTTTATATTGATAATCAATGTACATTGTGATTAGTCAGCGTTCCAGGTCAGTGGATAACTACCAGCTGCAAAGTTGCCCTAAAAATGTGCGATGAGATCATGCATTTTCACCAGAACTATAGTTTGAGTAATCCAGGTTTTCATTCATCATTGTACTGAAATAGCAACGAAATATGAAGTGCCAAGTTGAAGAGAATGATGTGGTGTTTCTACAACCTACAGTATCACTATTTTTTTGTTTCCTGATAGAAAAATCAGGACAGTTGGTAAATGGTACATAGGGTTTAGAACCAAATAACTGCTTGTATTTTACACTCTCAGTTAATGATGACAACAGAAATTGAAATTATAGATTGTATATGCCCAGATGTGCAGTCTGAAGGAGACATGTGTATTTTTGTGTGCAACTTGGTTCGATTTTTTTGTTCTATTCCACGGTTCGAGAAATTGTACTGTGTGTTGCATATTGAGGATCGCATGCAGCTAGCGCAGTGTACGTGTGCGGTACATGCATGCGCGTATGTAGGCCTACGTAGTGCTAGTGTACGTGTATGAGAGCTAGCTGTGACTTGTATCTACACTGATTGCACAAGCCAGAGAGAGAATCGCAGTGGATCCACATGTAAGTATGGCTATATTTTTCATACATACGTATATATTTCTATAGACTTCTAGGCCTACTTAGACCTACCCAACAATCCTCCAACCAAAAAGATCTACTTGGACGTTATATAAAACAAATAGTGTATGGTCTTTACTCGTGAAATGGAACGAGATTTCGCACTCGGTGAAAGATGAGGTGCACTATTCAACTCGGCTTTGCCTCGTTGAATAGAGCGCCTCTATCTTTCACCTCGTGCAAAATCTCGTACCATTGCACTCGTGACCATTCATTATTTGTATAATAATGAATGTTTATGAGTGCAATGGACAGAATATTTCATGAGGTGAAAGATGAAATGATCCATTCAACGAGGCGCAGCCGAGTTGAATGGATCAAACATTACATCTTTCACCGAATGAAATATTCTGTCCATTGCATGAATGAAAAACATTTATTATTTCTTTTATATAACGCCTAAAATACAGTAGCAGGGCTGCCAACTCTCACGCATTGAACGTGAGACTCACGCAATTCAACCAATTTTGACTGTCTCACTCTGATTTATTTTAAACGAAATCTCATGCTAAACCCCAAAAATGGAATGTACATGACTACAAAAATAAATATAAATCTCCAAATTCTCTGATATTTCGAATATCGATATGCCCAAGCCCAAAATTTCGAGATTTTCCCGCGCGGGTGTTAAGCTTAACCAATAATGATAGTTTTCGGTTCACGCGCAGAGACGAGCTATTGGATTACGATTGGCTTCTACCTATACCACGTGAGCGTAGCTTGTACTTTTGGCAAATTACAGTACATGTATGGCTATGACGTGTGCTTTACATCGCTTTACATACACTGATTGTGTACGTAATACGTACGTACGGCCGCACAGCAGGCCGCCAGGCGCTAGCCAGGAGGTCGCTTAGCTCCCTCGCAGTGTCTCACGCCAAACTCTCACTCAAGGTTGGCAGCCCCGCAGTAGATCCTTGTCATTTGATGTTTTAG
Source organism: Diadema antillarum (assembly GCF_040938485.1). NCBI lineage: Eukaryota > Metazoa > Echinodermata > Echinoidea > Diadematoida > Diadematidae > Diadema > Diadema antillarum. The sequence continues at coordinate 5,791,449 of NW_027270906.1, read as the reverse complement.
TACTAGTAATCTAAAAATAAGAGAGAATCTGAGATTGCGAGAGTGCTCACATTTCAGCGCGCTGTCGCATATATATACACTCACTGCAAACGCAAGCGTTTTACACACATAGTGTGGTGTCGGGCTCTCAGCGAGCATGCAATAGAGCAAATCGTATGGATCCAAAATTGCACGCTAAATGGAGCCACAATTGCAGGGATGATGATGTCATAGTGAAATGGGTCAAATGATCAATGTCAAACAACCAATCAAATGACAAGGATCTCTTCAGGCATTATGTTTTCACATGTGGTTTGGAGTGTGCATTAGCAGCTTCCATAGTAGGTTGCTCAGTATTTTGTGAAAATCAAAAAATGTTATACTTACCTTTGTTTGAAATAAAATTTACATCTTTGGTATGATCTGCAAGTATTTCAGAGTCACAAAAAGCAGACATGTCTGCAAACTGTAAATTTCATTTTCTGAATCGGTGGTTTATACTGTCTGAGATGGTAATTAATGGACAAGTCCCATCCCCCAAGAAAAAAAAAAGTTAAGAAAAAAAGAAGAGAGTGGTTTGCACATTTGCAATATTATCTTATATTGGCTGTGCTATTTTGAAAAGCCCCAAGACTTCCTCAAAATTTGCCCTGGCAATTTGACAATTTATTGTTCTTTCCTCATCAAAAAATAACATGATTTTCCATGGCTTATACTTTCATCCTGAAGTTGATTCCTTGCTTTTGTGAAATATGACTTAAAGTATCAAATGATGCCAAAATGTATTTGAGAATGTTACTTGTTAAACATTGGAATTCAATAATTAAATCATGTCCAAATCAACAACTTCGAAACTACATTTGTAAGAAAGACATTTTGTTTTTTAAAAAAAAGATCCTTTCCATTCATATGTTCTATAACCATATAATGGTCTTCTTGTTCAGAATTAAAATTAGTGAAATTTTGGCCTTTTCAAAATCTAGAACCTCTCTGAAAGAAAATGTGTGAGCATTTATTTTATGTACTGTACTATGTGTACATAATGACAAACAACAAAAATGTGAGTACAATAAGTGTGCTCCTTTCATCGGCCCGAATGCATAAAACTAGCAATTGCTTGTGAGCAATTGCTCCAAGCATTAGCACAAGCTCTTCTAGTAAAAGATCTAGCTCAAGCAATTGCTTAAATCCATTTATGATGCATAACCTTGTGCTTTTCCTTATCTTGCTTGTCCTGCACAAGCAATTGCTTGCGTTATCAACAAAAGGGACGTCACACCACATTTTAGAACTATTTTGAAGCAATAAATCTGGGTTTTTGTTTCATTTGCAAATGGTAAATAATGCCTTTAAAAAGGCGGTGCTGAGTAGTTGTAATCATACATATACTACATGCATCCTATAAACCTCAACTATGACGGTGAGTTCGAGCGCTCTCCTAAAGCAAACTGCACATGCCGTACCGTACCCGCGCCAGAGGAGCGCTCGAACGCTCCTAAAGTGTACCGTGCCGTACTGTACCGAGCCAAAAGTGGACCACTTCCCGATGTGCTCCAAAAGCGTACCAAAAGTTCGTTGTAAAGCATATGTATCATGCGCATACGTCACAATGCAAAGATATCATTCTCTTTGTTCGGGACAGCTGTAAGTAGTTCAAGCACCAGGTGAATGACATTCTTGCTACAAACAAGCGAGACCTTTTCTAAAAATAACTCATGAGGTACGCTTTCTCCACAGAGCGCTTGAACGCTCCAAAACTGGCACAGTTCGGTACGGTACGCTTTGGTTCAGTTCGCTTTGGTTCGCTTTAGAGCGCTCGAACGCACCCTATGGTATGAGCAATGGAAGGGTGCTTCTTTGAAGTATCAGTAGAAGGGACTAGCTAGTATACTGTCATTTGAACAAACCCTATGCACAGTCTGTACACTATAAAGTGTGAGCATGTCAGACCGACTATACCCTCAACCTGCATACCAGCATGTCTGAATAAATGTGAATGGACCAACCATCAGGAGAAAGACTTTGTGGTTGACAGTACCACTCACTGCATGCACATAATGGTATTTGCACTCACTGATGAGAGAACTTGGACTGCCCGCATCCCTCCTTCATTCCCCCCCCCCCCCCCCATGGAGTATTGTAGGGGGAGGTTGTGAGCTTTAGTATTGTTGAATACAAGCCAGAAAGATGACATTGAATCAGTCAAGGGGTCGTTGAACATAAAAGAGGAAATAAATTCAAAAAGAGGGGCATTTGTGTACAAGTGTGTCTGTGCGTGTGTGTGTGTTGGTGTGATGGGGTGGGGTGAAGCATGACATTTAAAAAGGGTTGTTGAATGACGATGCCATTTGTAATCAATAGATACACTGTGGTCTGTATTCACTGTTTTGTGGAACTGGATTTGTGTATTAAAACCAGGGAGGTAAGAGTTTACCTACCTGTGTAAACATAGATTATCAGGACTATGCAGTCTCCTGATTATAATGTAGATGTCTGTCTACTGTTCTGTGGGAAGTACAAAGACATCTGAAAGGGTAGTTTCTCTGGCTCATACATGAGAAAAAATTATGCTCTTAGAAGATGGGGGGGGGGCAATCTAGTGTTATAATGTGATCAGCAGAGGTAGAGGAAGAAAATATTCATTGGTGAGGAAATTGATATAACAAGTCCAGAACACATGTGCCTAATCTCACATGTGACCATATCTTTGCATCCATGGGCAAGGCTGGGTCCTGATGTAAAATGCCCCTTTGAATGCCATACTATTGCATGACTTACCAAGAATGTGATCTTGTGTTTTCTTTTAAAGAGCCTGTCACTTTTCATGGTTTAAATGTAATTTTACAAGATAGTCTCACCATCAATCTGTCACTTATAAATGTCTGTAGTATTGATTTATTGTTCAATTTCTTTTTTTTTTTATCGGAAAGTATGCAATATGAGACTATATTATGATTGATGTCATGTATACCCCATGAATCTCAAGTTGGTTTGGTTTTCGACCTAAAAGTACAATGACACACAGTAATATGGGTCAATCAGGTCTACCCCTGAGTCACCATTGCTGAGTCATTGTAACTCTACAAGGGTTTGATGCAAAAGGCTATACTGTACAAATACATGCTGTATGTTTGTGAAGATTTCCCTTCAAAACATGAAATTACTATTAATTTTTGTGCCAGTCAGTGGGAAAATGTGGAAGGTAGTAACATCTTATGTTTATGTAATTTGCCAAATGTGACTGGGATCAGTATCCCTGTTTTTGTTGTTGTTGTTGTTGTTTTTTATGGAAATATAGAAATTCCACAATTTTCTAACTTTGTGTTGATATGTGTTCCCATACCCTTCGTTTGTTTTCTTTTTGTTTGTTTTTTACTGTACAAATTTATGTATTTGATTAAAGGCAACTTGAAGATAACTTAGCTCAAATTACTCTTATGAAAAGGCATCATCGAGTAGCATTGTTTAATCATCGTGCCTGATTTTTCATTCTAGTGTGCAACAGTCAATGAAGCCTGTGACTTATGTATCACCAAAAAAGTCCCAGAACATTTGTGAGTTTTTTTTTTTTTATTTTTTTTTTTTAAATTCAGTCTTACCAGCGGTCCAAACATAATACAGAGAATTGTTTTCATCTCTTATTGAATTCTACATGATTTTGCCTAAAGTTTAAGGTGAATGCCTGATATGAGAGTGGGTCTAGGGCAATTACCCCCTGGGCAATTACCCCGGACCCTCCCTGTGGCCCTAATCCTAATCCTAATCCCAATCCTGAGCCTAATTGTAACCCTAACCCAAACTCCTAACCCTAAACCTAACCCTAACCCTAATCTTACTCTAATCTTTACCATTAACCAGTATTTAGCCGGGGGGTAATTGCCCTCGGGGGGTAATTGCCCGGATACGATGAGGGTGTATCTCATGAATCTCAAAGCTAACAAAATACAAAATCATTGAGGACTATCAAAGTGATGTATGTTTCTTCTTTGTTTAATCTCTTGTCAATCACAGCAAGATGAGATTCTGGACCCCACCCTTTTTTTCCTCATCCTCCTACCACCGATCATCTTTGAGTCAGGATATTCTCTACACAAGGTAAGCCCTGGTATAGTACCATTTAGCATTATAAATACAGTTTGAACACCAATCAATCTTCCGTTTGAAAGTTATGTAATAAATTGGGATACAGATTCAACCAATTCTTCTTTGAATGGTTAGAACTTATATGAATGATTTTAGTGATCATTTATTTCTCCAATGACAACCGCATGAGAGCACCAAGTGACTTAATAGATCCTTAATCACAAAATATTGTGTTTTTACTTTAAATAATCTCTCTTTTTTTTCATCATGCTATAAGAGTATGAGATATTCTTTATAGTTGGTCTGTATAGAGTGTTTTTGAGTATATGAGAGTCAGTGTGTATTCCGTGTGTGTGTGTGTGTGTGTGTGTGTGCTCGCTAGTTATGATGATGATGATGATGATGATAATGATGATGATGGCAGTGATAATTATTGTTATAATGATAACAGTATGGTTCTCTTTTTCTGGGGTATATATGTGTTGACACAATTCTTATACTAGGCTGACCTGCCATAAATATTACCCTTGCATTAGAATAGAAAAGATTAGAATTATACTAATTACAATTTTCATTCCCAGTGAGAACGTAAGCCTGTGCATGAATGGCTTGTCTGGAAATTTACATACATGTACGTACCTCAATGGAGCTGTGTCTACACAAATCTGCACTCTGCAGGAGCACTAGATCATTTGGCATTGGAAACATTTCCACTGATTGCATCTCTCCTAGGCTGGCAGTAGAGAAATGACAGAAAATGGCCCTACTTTACTGATGATGCATGATGGAGGTTGCCATGGCAACAGGTTCCTAAAAGCACCCTCTTTAGTAATTCTGCCAGTTGGCTGGGAGCCATGTTAATTCCATGCCTGCACTGGTAGCCAATCTGGCTTGTCGTCATTAACGGTGATTTCACTCTGTATCCAGAACTTAATTACCAAACCATTAAGTCTTTAATGGCTGATTTCTGTCTTCTTCTTTTTTTTTTTTTTTTGGGGGGGGGGGGGGGGGCTTAGTGGATATGATGTACTGAGTGCCAATGTGAAACCAAGATTTAATGACATCCTATAGATGGAGACACAGGAAATATTCAATACTAGCCTCTGCTTGTTGCAATTCTGGATTTCTTGAAATGTAGACAAAGAAAATTAGCTCAAAATGATTGACATTGATGGCTTTAGACAGAATTTAGTAAATTGTACTTGCCGCTACATGCACTCACATCACAGTATGATTTTGAGCAAAGCATTTCAAAAGATGTATGGTATTACTATGCCTGTGTATACATACGTATTAGATGTAGAATAGCTCAGCTTGAAATCATGCGAGATACTGCATGGTGCAGGTAGAAGGCGTATCAGTGGTGTGATTTTGTCCATCTTTGTTACCGTTCATATTTGAGTTTGTGTACGATTGACTTTGCTGTCATGATATGTCTCACGTACTGGCAAAATATACGTCAGGTGTGTGTGCTTTCACTGTTTGTAGTCCGCTGCAATTGCTTCGAGAGAGGATATAACTTGCAATATCAGCACCACCTGTTCCCGGTGGCTTGAGTCATACATCATGTGTGTTGTTCAATGCCACTTGAAGTGTATAGCTTTATCAACCACAGCTTGGTTACTTAGTTATGATCATTATACCAGAAGCTTAACCTGTTGAGGATGAGTCCCGATTATACTTGGGCAGGTGTGTATGGGAAATGCGTGTTGTAAGCAAATTAGACCTCAATGGGTTTATGTGATTATGTATTATTGATGATTTACTTTATTTGTGTGAAGGCCTATAGGAAGTAATTTTATCAGTGCTCACTCAAGAAGAGGTGAATTGATTGCTTAGAAATTTATAACATTACAGATTTATAAAGCATAACAAAGAAATACAAACAATCGACTACACATGTACATGTACTAAATCACTGAAAATGAGAAGAATGAGGAAGAAATCTTTTAACAAGAGTCTTTTCATTTACAAGTATTTGAACATCTTGTGACCTCATGTCATACAGACAACTCTAATTACCTGTCATTATTCATGTCTCTCTCTCTCTCTTTTAAAACTAACTCCCATTGCTTTCACGTGTTGTGCCTTCTAAAACTTTTCTGAATGTACACAAATAATGATGGCTACAGTATATTGTGCTTTTTAGGCAGTATGCCTTAAACAAAAACTGAGAACAAAAAAGGTGCCTTATCACTATGCCAGTTACATGCTATATAACAATCTAGAAGAGAAGGTTTTTCTTTTACATAAGAGTTTCCCTGATGTTTTGTCCATGGTGTGAAATTGGTACAATTTTGTTTTCTCCAATACTGAGGCCATCAACATAATTTCTAGGCTTATTCAAAAGAAAAGAAAAGAAAATCAATCCCCTCCTGAAATAAACTTGTGCAAAAGTATGATTTGCAGCTGCTGAATGCTGTGAAAGTGTTTTAAATGTAATTTTTATTTTTATTTCATCAATCTTTGTGCAATTTTTATTCATGAATCGCTGTGTCTTTACCTATGTACTGCTCATCTTTATAAATAGGGATGGTGGAAAAGTAATTACCATCATAAAGACTTATAATCCTTATTGGGTGGCTGGTCATTATAGGTAAATGCAATGAGACATGAATCAATCGTCTTCCTATCTGAAGCAGATCACTTTGGCACATCATGTGCTCGAAATATTTTTGAGTGGTGACATTTAACATGTGATCAAAGGGAGTTGGGCAGTTGTGACTCCATCTCTTCAACTTCCCTGGTTATACACACTCTTCCTATCTTGACGCAAGTATACAACATTGTTTATTGTAAGTATGTGGCACTAAGTTAGTAATAATGACATGACCTTCAAGAAAAACTGCATGTACACTGGAGAGGCTTTGCTGTGTGAATAACCACTTCAATGTTAACCCATTGAGGACAGACTGATTTTGCTACAACACGCATTTCCCATAGACACCTACTCGAGTGTACTCGGGACTCGCCCTCAACGGGTTAATATCCTCTGTCACTTTCATTACTTTCAAGGAATCAAGGTGCATTCTATAAGGATTGTGCAGTGCTTTCCAAGTGTTGTGGATCGTTTGATCTACATTGATATTAAATTTCTTCCTTTCATTTTCATTCGTCTCCCAGGGAAACTTCTTCCAGAACATTGGCTCCATCCTCGTCTTTGCCATTTTTGGCACACTCATCTCTACGCTGGTTGTTGGAGGTGGGGTATATCTGCTTGGAAAGGTGAGTGAAGGGCCCTTTCTCCCATGGTGATTTGAATCAGATGCTTTGGGGGAGTCCACTAATCGTTGGCATGTAGCCACACTTTGCATGTACACTGTACACAGACTTCAATATACAATATAAGCCAGAACATAACTCAGTCACATGCTCATTTCACAAATTGTCTCTGTTGGTTTTTGGCACTTCACTCGTTTTCAAAGCGACAAATAATGCAGAGCTTGCCCAACATAACAATTTATGGAATACATGCTCAAAGAATGAACATGATCAGGAGTAGACCATGCGACCAGAATGGCTTGTCAATTTACAGTTTAGGCAAAGAGCAGTAGGTCAAATTAGGCTTAAACATGGACATTTTTGGTAACAAGCTGATTTGTTGATGTTGCTAGGATATAGGTCCAGAAATATGTCTAGAATAACATACTGATAGTCCGCATAAATCCTTGGGCATTTTCCGTAATCCAGCCTTGGCTGCTGTTTTCCTATTTTTCACCCTTCACTTGCTAGTAGATATCGCCAATACACACTTCTCTTCTATATGTTTTGAGAGACAGGGAAACCAGTAAATATTTATAGTTATTCAGAGATTTCAAAACACATTATCATCAAGTAATCTTTAAAGGTAGGGAATCCCATTTGCATGCCTTAAATGAAGAGTTGTATAAATACAGTGGTATGTTGAAGATAGTGTCATTTTAGAAACTCCCATAAAGTATAGAAAGTGGAAGGTAACATTTAGTACATTTTTATTGACCGTTAGATTTTGAATTGAATTTTTTTCGGGGCTCACCGTAAAATCCAGTACATTACTAGGCTACCTTTGCAGACCCAGGCACTGCATGTGTGTCCATCATGTATATTTTGTGAAGAAAGTTCATCAAAACATACAAACATTTCTATATACATTCTTGCCACACACACTTTATGTTATTACACCAGCTCTTATACTTTTAGATTTGTGTTTATAGATAGAAAAATACACAAGACTGCAACAAAAAGGCTTAAGTGTGGCTGACACGCAGAACTACTGAGTAGTTGAGTTTTGTGCATTATTCAAATTGTAGATAACTGTTGACTTCCAAATTTCTCAGCAGTGGCCTAAACAAGTCCCCTGAGGTTCATATTTAATGTTTTGCTGCAGTTTGGGAGGTCTGTAAAAGATATCCCCTACCTTTAAGATAGCTAACCTCCAAGTGTGTCTACAGCGTACTAAACTACAAAAAGCTAATCATGGAAGCTTAAAACTTTAGGCCAAACTTTAAGTTATGTAATGTCTTATAAACGTAACTACTGAATTGCTACTTCTACAGCCTAGTACCTTAAGGGAGGAGTATCTCGCAGACAGGAGAGTTAATACCAGAAGGAAGCTGTGTGGCTTTTTGGAAAGGAAGTATGGATTTCTCAGGGGAATCCATGTCTCTTGAGCACATCAACGTTTCACTCATCACGGAGCAAAGCATGGGGTGCATCAGCAGGTGCATCAACCATTTAGCGGCTAACATTCTAAACCTATCACATCTGACGGAGAAATTGTGATAGAGTTACTTAATCATGTTAAAATCTGTCCACAAAGCAATTAATTAATGTGGTCACACTTATTTTCATATTAACCTGTTGAGGACGGGCTGATTTTGCTACAACGCGCATTTCCCATAGACACCTGCCCGAATATACTAGGGACTCGTCCTCAACGGGTTAACATAATTATACTATTGTGTGCCAATTTGTTAAGGGACTGACTCACTATGGAATAGTTTAGCATTGTTTTTGCTATCCGTCGAAGGTACTTTTATATTTCATTTCAGTAGAATGCAATACACTAATCACAGATCTGAATGACACAAGAATAGTTGTGGCTATTGTGCTTTTGATATATGGCTGTGGATACAGTCAGCGCATATGTTTCTGGCATTTTAAGAAGTTACAGTTGTAGCAGTGTATGATTTCAGAAGAAAATTGACAACTTTCTCAGACACAGAATACTACACTATTGGCACTGCCAATCAATCCCCCCACCCCCCGAGAAAAAGTGGCTTCATCCCTCTCTTTAAACCAGAAATACGTGATGAAACTGGGACATGTTTTCATATTTTTGGATAAAGGATTATGATATTTTCTTTAAATTGAATTCTCCTGGTTTATAATCTCAATTTTTTTATAGTGTCACTATAAAGGTCAATCAAAAATCCAAGTCATGCCCATATGAACATGTACCACGAGACGTTAGAGCATATGGCACATAATACGCACATGTTGTCATACACTGCCGCAAACACACACACAAAAACATATTATGCAAATTGTAAATTACCATGCTTTACTCATAGATGATTGTTTGTTTGTATAGGTGAACATGATCAAATTGTATTATGTTGGTAATTTGACAATTACCATATGGTTTTTGAGTACATGTAGTTTTGTAATTATCCAGTTTCTTGTCACCTTTGATGTAATGGTGTAGAGCAGTTTTGCAATGATATGGCTGTGCCATTTTGACTTTTCACTGAATTCTCCAATATATTTATGCATGCTTTAATTACATGTTCTCTAAAAATGCCTAGTCGAGAGCAGCAGATGACTTTTATGCCCCTTGAGACATCCTCGTATACCACCAGTAAAAATGAGTTGTTTAAGGGAAGTCATTGATTGCGATCACAGACAGCAGCCTCTAAAAGTTACTGGTTGGTACAAGATATTACACAGATCTTGGCTGGTAGACGGTGTAATGTACTATTTTTGGACTTGAAGGAGGAAGTAATATTTTCCTGAGCAAGAAAAACATAACAAAATAAACAAACAACTTCTATATCATGTTACACTTGGGGAAAATATTACTCTACTTCCATTACATTTTTTCATTTTTAAAGGGTAAAAGTTTGAAAAAAGAAAATCCTCATCATTGAATAGATATCAGATGGTTGTAGTTAATATTCAAGGCAATTTATACACACAAAAAGAAAGTAACATTATATACTGATTTTGATTCCATATCACTGTAAGTTGAATTCTGTTTGTAGTAAATCCCAAATCATGTACACTGTAATTCATAAACATGCTGCATGAGCAGCGGCCAATGAATGTTCTACAATCAAACTCGCCCAAGTCGAATCTATTTGGACTGGAGAAATAGCTTCGACTTAGAGAAAAATTTGACTTGAGGGATTAAAAGCAATAGAATATAAAGAGAAGAGGACTTGAAAAGACCTTTGACTTTCAAGGCGATTATTCAATGTATGCAAAGTCGACTTAAAAGCAAGGCTGATTGTATATAAATGCTCCTTCATATTTCATAAGAGATTTCTCACTGTCCACAAAAATCATCATCAAAAAACATTGAAAACCTTTGGTTTACCATGGAGCTATGTTTGTAGCTCCATGGGTTGACTATATAGCTGTTTTGGGGTATGTGTGAAGATATTTTATCAACTTTTTCCCAACATCAGTCCAAATCAAGCAGACTGCTAAACCCAAGTTAGTGTGATACAGTGTTCTTCTATTGGTAGCATTTGATTGTGAAAGTTATTAGCAAAAATAATTTGCCTTCTGAAATCATCTGCATGTCATGGATAATGTAGTCCCATCCATGCATATATCCATGCATGGTTGCATGCAATTTGGTTGTATGGTCAATTAATTATTTATTTGACCAGTTGATAAAACATACACGTGTAACTAAAGGAGCTAGCAGGGATAGTATGGATAGTAAAGACTTTCCTAATAAGTAAGCAGCTCAGGCAAATATGTGTAAACCTGGGGTCTATTATGGCCATTTTATACACCCTGATATATTGCCCACAGAATACTAATTTATTGGCACCCAGTCCATGGTAGGCAAATGCTATCTGTGCACAAGGTGTTGGGGGGGGGGGGGGGGGGGGGGGGAGGGAGGGGGGCATTGCAGTGGCCACAGAAAACATATTGCTGCCTTTGATGGCCATTTTGGGGAGGAGAACATTTACACTGTATTCTGTAAGTTTCTTCATGAAAACTGTCAGTCCCTGTACCACACAGACAGACAGACACACATACAGCCACTCACAGACACACACTGACATGCACATACACACATACTTTGTAAATGTACACACACAGACTTCATAGGCCTATATATATACACACATACGCAGACACAGACATGCACATAGCATCTTTTTGCAATTAAAGTGTGAGCCAAATCTTCAGATTTTTTATTTTTCATTTCTATTCTTTTCTCAAGCTGCTTAGCAACATATTGTGATAAAATGAATTTCATGTAATGTGCATACTGTATGTGTACACAATACCCAGAAAGAGTCATGCATTAGATTCACCACCACACTGATGGTGATACTGTCCAAAATTGGCCTTCTAAAAATAGCGAGAGAGCTATGAAATTTCATCTGTGCAGTGACTTGGCAGGTGTGAATTATGGGTAACACGCATCACTGTTATTTATCTACCCTGGCATTAAGAATTCTGGTCATCAAAGCATTTTTTTTTTTTATTTTTTTTTCATGAAGAGGGGGATATCATAGGAATGCCTATTAAAGGGAGGCTATGAGTGCTTTCTTGGTCTGGTCTTATTATTTCCAGTGACAATTTCACCAGTGAAAGCCAATAAATGTGAAGCAGTTTGTAGCCTGAAGATATCAGCCATTTTTCCCCTCTTTCATCCATTCTTGCAGGCCAAGGTTGCCTACGAATTGACACTGGTGGAGAGCTTCGCCTTCGGTTCGCTCATCTCGGCTGTCGATCCAGTGGCCACTCTGGCCATTTTCTCAGCCCTGGACGTCCACCCTTTGCTCAACATGTTGGTGTTTGGCGAGAGCATTCTGAACGACGCGGTCTCCATCGTGCTGTCTAAGTGAGTCAATCACCACTGTGATCAAAATCATCCTGTGATGATTTCTGCATGTCTGTTTAAATGTTGATTAAATCATTACAATTGATGGCAGAATGAAATTGCTTGTTTTGCAGAGAATATCTTCTTTGTTCATTATTTTGATATTTTGTAAATATTCATCACTGAATGAGATTTGTGATCCTTTGTAGTATTTTCTTTCCAGCAATGAGCGGAAGAAGAGCCTTTCCATTTCCAAACATACCTGGTGCTCACACAGATTTATAGGAACGCTGCTTTTAAAGTGCGACAAATCTTTATGAAACATTTCTTGAAGCAGTATGTAATTTTCTTAGCATCAGGAAGACTACAAACTGCTTCATTGAGATATGTCTTGACATTTTTTCCTTGTTGGCAGTTACTATGTACACTTGACTGTATTTTTCTGCATATCATTATCTTTATGTATACATCGTGTACCGGTATGTATGTATGAATATGTATGAAATGACAGTAAACAGAGAGATAATTAGATAGATAGATAGATAGATAGATAGATAGATAGATAGATAGATAGATAGATAGATAGGTAGGTAGAGAGATATATCGATATTTGTATAGGTGAGATAGATTGATAGATAGATAGATAGATAGATAGATAGATAGATAGATAGATAGATAGATAGATAGATAGATAGATAGATAGATAGGTAGAGAGATATATAGATAGTTGTATAGGTGAGATAGATAGATAGATAGATAGATAGATAGATAGATAGATAGATAGATAGATAGATAGATAGATAGATAGATAAACATAAACAGATAGATAGATAGGTAGAGAGATATATAGATAGTTGTACAGGTGAGGTAGATGAATAGACAGATAGATAGACTAAAAGATAGATACACACAGACACGCACATATACACTCATAAATTTTTATCTGTCATCTTTGCTCTTTCCCCCGCAGTACGGTGATCAACCTGAACTCTCCTGAGATGGCAGAAATGTCGGCTCTGAGCGCTCTTGGCTACACGGTGGGCTCCTTCTGCCTCATGTTCTTTGCTTCTTCCTTGATCGGCATAGCAGTGGGCCTGATCAGTGCTCTCATATCCTTTGGAGAAACAAAACTTCAGACTATTTTTCTGAATACTCTTCACGTTCATTGCATTACCTTGTTACTTATAACCACCATTTGATGATAGAGATATAGATTCTTTAACTCAGAAAACCACAAATGCCTAGTTTGGTTGGAAAATTAGAAATTTGATTGCATTATTCAGAAATTGGAAAGGTCGATGATAAATGTTTATTATATTATATATATGCTACCTTGTAACGTCCCATCAAAATCTGACAGAATTAGACTGTTTTGATAATTGAAACTTTTTGGTTCTTGTGAAGAAAAGGGGTATTTAGTTTCTGTACCTACTCTCTTGTGGATGTTTTAAGACCAATTTGCTCAAAAAGTGAACTTTTTTAGGTCACCAGCTTTCGTACCAATTCTTTATGGTAGGCTTGATATGCTTGATAAAATATGGCAATTCCTACCATTAAATGGTTGTCATGGTAGTTATTGTTTTGTTGTAATTAGTTGCTAGGGAAATCTCTTCAGGAGGTTATAATTGATGACAGTATAAGATGCTTATGGTTGGTTGGGTCAGTTATGGGGTCAATGCTACCTTCCCCTCCCCTCCCTCTTTCGATGAGAAGAATGCTTTAGGAGTACCCTTAAAAAGACATGGGTTACTGGTGGTGGGGGGGGGGGGGGTGAGGGAGTTGCCACTCCACGGCCCCTATAAGAAGGTGAAGATGAAGAACTCTTTGTGTGACTGTGCATCCATATCTTCTTTAACTCTCACCTCACCTCCTGAAGCATATCGATCTGAGGAACACGCCGTCTCTGGAATTCGGACTCATGCTCATCTTTGCCTACCTCCCGTATGCCCTCGCAGAAGGGGTCAAGTTGTCAGGTACACTGGACCTTGTGATTTTTCTTTCAGTGGTTTAGATATCTCTGCAACAAACCTAATGCACACACATACAAACAAACATGCACACACATGCACAACACTCACACACACACTTGTGCACATGCAAACACAGAGCTCAGAGATTTATAGCCAAATTAGTGGTGCCATAACACAGCCTTATTTCATTCAAAGTCTCATTGTATTACACAATAACCATGCATGGGGCAGTTTTAAGTTTTACAGCATATTTGAAGATGTAGGTGTGGTTGAGATAGAAATTTTCATTTCTTTTTTAGCACGCATATCTATCACTACCAGTGAGAGTTGTTCATGATACAGTTCCTGTGTGCCAGTATCTTTGTATTTAGTTTATTTTATGATGATAATGAGATTTTTTTATAGTGATACTGACAATACGGAGTCATGATGCCAGTAACTTCTCAAATGATCAAGATGTGAAGAGAAATTATCTCCGCTCAGCTCAAGGAGAAATTTGATAGGAAGAGAGAGAGAGAGAGAGAGGGAGAGAGAGAGAGAGAGCGAGCGAGAGAAACAGAGACCGTGAGTGTAAACCGCACAAAACAAGATAGGACATCTATGCCTACAGGCCAAGCTCCAAAGATGCACCAGATGATATACTTCTTACAATTTGTTAGGGAAATGTGTCCCAAAGCAATCGATGGTTCTGTTGTTCCAAAGACCCTATCATCCATGCAGTTTGACTATTTGGTGCAGCGCAAGCAAACCAGTGTTTGAGGACTAAAAGATTTTCATTCATAGTCATTTCTTCCCATCTATAGGGCCTATGTATTCTTGTCTTGTTTCAAGTGAGCTATTGCGATCGCCCTTTGTCCGGCGTCTGTCGTGCGTCGTGCGTAAACTTTTTACATTTTCATCTTCACTTTGAGTTCCCCATGTCTGATTTTTACCACACTTGGTGGGTAGCATCACTAGGGGGATAGGATCTCAATTTGTTCAAATGGGCACCATGGCCTACCTGGGGGAGGGGGGGGGGGGGCAGGGGGGCCCAAACCCCCTAAAATTAAGGAATCTTTAAAAATCTTCTCTAGAACCAGAAGTTATAGGGCTTAGATAATACTATGAGTTAGTACATTGATGACTGTAGATTCAAGTTTGTTCATGGGATTGGCGGAATCAGAGGTGCCCCCCCCCCCCCCCCCCTTGGGACCCAGGAGAGGGGATGGAGATGGGTCCTAATGGGGCCTGAATTGTACATGTTCATCTTCTTCTTGAAAGCCTCATGATGAATTTTGACCAAACTTAGCAGGTAGCATCCCTAGAATCTCAATTCCTTCAAATGGGCACCATGTCTTGGGGGGCCCCTAGGGCCCCCCCCCCCCACATTAAGTAAATACCATGAGTTTGTACATTGATGACTTTAGTTCCAAGTTTGTTCATTGCAGAATTAGGGCTGCCTGCCCCCCCCCCCCCCCCCCACCCTGGAGTTGAGGGGGGGGGGGGGGGATCCATATGCAGACCTAAGTTTTCAATGTTCTCAGGTAAGAGTGTGCAAGAATGCATGGAAGGTGAAATTGCGATACTCAGGTGAGCGCGTGACCCCCGGGTCTCTTGTTTTTATATCTGTACATCCTACAAGTACTTTGAAGCCATAGTCACTGCCTAATCAATAATTCTGTGGAGTACAATGTATGTACTTCCTGGGTGAAATAGAAAAATATCTGTATCTTCTTTCTGTATTGACCGCATATAAAAAAAGGTATTGACCGCATATAAAAAAGTTGCTATCAAAATAATGAAAGTATGGTGAGAGGGGTACAATGATTGTTGAAAGCCAATGGAATATGTCGAGCATGCCTAATGCTGGGGCACCAGGCAATGTCATGGGAAAATTCAACCAGTGTATGTTATGATACTTGGATACTGCTCTGTTGCATGAGATCAAATGACTCATACTTCCCTGTAGAGTAGTTTCTAATCTTGGAGACTAAATTACATTTGAAGATGATGACGTAAATTCCTTCATCAAGCATCATTTTCTGGGTCAAATGTCACTCTTAGGTACTTAAAGACACAGACTCGGATTTTTCATCCTGTGTCTTTAATCTTAACACACACAAACACACACACACACACATACACACACACACACACACACACACACACACACACACACACACACGCATGCACGCACAATAAGAGACAAAAAAGAGAAGAAATCAGCAAATTTCTGGTACATGACAAATGGGTGCTTGCATTGATGTTTTTTGTTTTTTTCGTACAATCATGACTTGATATCCAATCTTCACTTACTGTCTGTTAGAAAGTGATTTAACCTGTTGTGTGCTTTGAATATGGATTGGCACAGAAAACCCCATAGCATTCTACACACTGTCCAAAGTCCCTGGCACAGAAAGGCTGAACACTCTTACGACCACCAGCTTAAAACTTTATGGACAGTGACAAAACATGTTGCTGCTAGGATCGACAAGAGTTAATGAGAAATTGATTTTTGGCATATAGCTTTCAGTTTGTGATTAGTTGTTTGCTCCATGCAAATATTTACTCAGTATTATTTTATTCATTCGTTCATGCATATGGCATTACATGCCTGGTTGATATCATCGAGAGCAAATCTGAAGTGGCCAGTATCATTTGCCTGCGTACGACACACAGGGCCTTCATTTTGTGTCCCAGCTGTTAAAGGGAAGGCTTTGCAAACGGTCTGTGTAATTGAAGTCTTTTAATCATATTGATTGATAATATGATTTCTGTTTTTAAATGTACTGTATAAGCTGTTATTTTCATGAGGGTTGAATTTTTGCGATTTCGTGAATCACAGTTGGATCGCGAGTTTTACAACACGTGAAATTGTCTCCATGTGCTTTGTTAATAGAGCATTAACGTAAGCGTTGGTGTTGATTCGCGAAAACAGCATCTCGCGAAAATGTCTATGACCTCGTCATTTGTGAAAATATCTGTACGCAAAGATAACGGTGTATATAGTATATGGTCACATAATGTTTGATGTTGTTAACATTTTACTTCAGCTGGCTTTTCGATATGAGATTTCAAAAGAAAACTTATTTTGAAATAGTCTTGATTTCTACTGTATATTTACTCTTGTACATCATGATGGGGACTCCATATTTATGATGACACATTAGATATGATAATGGATATTTTAATAATCAGTGATAAAGAAAAGATAAATTGAAAATATAACAAAATAAACTGTAGCTATGCCCTTCACAAAGATTCTCTGAAGGCCTGTAACTCTAAAATCTGTTGATGTGTCAATCACTGAGCATCCTTCACCTGTTGGTATTTTACAGCAAAGACTCAAACAGTTTGTGTGGCCAGAGCACAATTGCGATCGATAAAACATGCAGAATTACGAATGTGTGCATTTAACACATCATTCAAGTTAATGAGGTTAGTTTGTAACTTTTCAATGGTCTGGTAAATATTGAACTGTTGATACTGATTGGTGCAGTACACACCATATGATAATTTTTTTTTTTCTAACACAGTTTCCTGGCAAGCTTGTCTTTCCTTGTAGATTAGTTTGTAGTTTGCTGATAGAAGCAAGTCCAGGAAGTACTAGACTTTGCTTTTTCTGCGTTATCAGCTTGTTATGCCTTTCCAATCATACGAAACCATTTTTCTCACATTGACAAGATGTTCTGTTGACCAATTCTCGGTATCGCAAATACCTAGGTGCCATAAGCAGTGCAGTGTTTTAGATGCATAATGGGATAACTTAATTAGGGGACAAATTTGCCCAGGTTTTGGCTGCATATGCATTCAGGTCACGTTCCTTCTTTATTCTGGGGTATTTTTTTTTGTAAAGATTTCTTCATTTTCCATCATGTGACCAGCACGATGAAGCCTTGCATAATAGTGAGCCATGACTAGTGACCACTAATCAGTAAAATTTTGAAATTTCAAACTTTCTTTTTATAGTTGATTCTAAGTGAAGAAGAAAAAAAAAACAGCAATGAAAGCAAAGCATTGCATTGAATTGCATGGGAACTAAGACATGTGCAAGACAACCTGGGGGGTGTTTCCAGGGGTGTATCCAGGATTTTTTCTGGGGGGGTCGTAATCACAATTTTTGGACCTTTACCTTTGTGAGGGAGAGAAGCGACCGAGCCTGAGGGAGCGGGGGGGGGGGGGGGGGGGGGGGGGGGGGGGGGTGTCCCCCCTCCCACGGGGGGGAGTTTTTGAATTTTATATCTTAAAATGGGGCCATTTGGTGCATACAAAAGTGACCTTTTCGGCATACTTAGAAAAGAACCCATTCAAATTTTATGTTAAAACTGGTGATAAAACCTGAGTTGGTCCAGGGGTGTATCCAGAATTTTTTCTTGGGGGTCGTAATCACAATTTTTGGACCTTTACCTTTGCGAGGGAGTGGAGCGACCGAGCGGGGGAGGGTGTGGGAGGGGGTGTCCCCCCTCCCACGGTGGGGAGTTTTTGAATTTTATATCTTAAAATGGGGCCATTGGTGCATACAAAAGTGACTTTTTCGGCGTACTTAGAAAAACTCATTTATGTTAAAACTGGTGATAAAACCTGAGTTGGTCACTTACAAGTTCGTGAATCGGTAAGTTGAAAACTTAATTTAAAAAAAGTTGCTGACTAGCTACACCTTCCTATTAAATCCTAGAGTATATAGTAACAAGTTTTGCGGACCATTTAATACAAGTATTCCAGAGTTGACGATACTCCCAGAGCTAGTCAATCCTGCCTAACTTTGCCTCCGGATGTAGTAAGAAAGTAGAATATGTACTTCAATCTCAATCCAAAAGGACAGGAGTTGAAAGCATGAGTATGAACTATAACATTCTTCCTTACAGGACAATATAGTTATAGGCCATAATTCAAACGGCCGCGGTTGTCATAGGGTAAGGCGCGAGTTATAAGGCCGGCTGTAAGTGTGTAGTCTAGGCAACTAGTTCGATGAGTTGCTCATGGGAGACAGGAAAATCAATAAACATGGCAGTGCGGCTTTAGCCTGAGAAATAAGTTATGGCAGATTAAAACTAAGTTATGAAATTTACGAGGTTTTTGACAATTTGCTGGAACACCACCTGGTCACTTTTTTCCCCTGTTGTATATACAGGGTAAAAAGCCCTCGAAACACAAAAATGTCTGTTACAAAAAGTGGACCTTTTGAAAATTTGGGGGGGTCGTACGACCCTCCCGACCCCCCCTTGCATACACCCATGGTTTCATAAAGCTGTTCGTAAAGTTACGAACAACTTACGAGCGACTGGTGATCAGTTCTGATGTGCTATACTTATCAGAATTTCCATAATTCCGCACAAGAACTGATCACCAGTCGCTCGTAAGTCGTTCGTAACTTTACGAACAGCTTTATGAAACACCCCCCAGAAGTGACAGTGGCACTGAGGAATCCCACTGTGCATCTGTGGCAGGCTTTTCAGCGTGGGCAGATGTTTTCTGCGCATTGGCGATGCCGAGGATTCAGAGAATAATGCATTCTAAAGCGGAGGCGTACGAGTCGCCATAGCAGCATTTCTAGTTGAAACTAAAGTTGCTATAACTCATCATGATCCATGAGTATAGGATCAAGCCTCTGTCACTGAAACACTGTGATAAATAATTGATGGCGACAATTGGGACACACACACACACAAAAAGAAGAAGGAATGATGATCTTGTGTGTAGTCACCACTACTCCTCATTCTATCAGAAATTGAAAAACCAGCTTTTTCAGTCAATAGTTGCCCATACATGTAGGTGTATGTATACACCAAATTTACTGATACTGAAGATCCATACCTACTGTCTTGAACATCATCGAAAGATTTTTGAGTTGACTGTAGTGTCTTGCAGGCATTAGAATATCAACACTTGGATGGCTAAAGTTTTAGTCTGTTTTGTTATCATGTATGATTTTTTTTCTTTTCTCCATCCAGGTATCATGGCTATCCTGTTCTGTGGCATTGTTATGTCCCACTACACCCATTACAACCTGTCGCCAGTCACACAGATCAACATGCAGCACTCTTTCAGAACCATGGCTTTTCTCGCTGGTAAGACATTTTAAAATAAATATTGTTTTGGAGTAACAAGTCTCTGAAAAATAGGGTAGATAGGACATTTTATTTTATTTTGTTTTGTTTTGTTTTGTTTTTGTTGTCATTTTAATGGAGTATGTATGCACTGTGCATGAGTTTCCTACGCGTAGATAGAAACATGCAGTGCTGGCGTGGATATGGAACAAACAAGTTGCATTGGGCATGCTCATGAAAAAAAGAGAACCCTAACCCGTAAACAAACAGAAAGTTAATCTGTTGCTAAAACCGCTTGAAGCATATATTTATAGCAGTAGAAATGACTGCAGGAGTACCATGGTAATGAGTATCACTGACATATGAAGAGCTCATTTGCAAAAGGGGTTAGATCCATTTTTGACCAAAATTGAGTTATTAGCATCACTGCACAGAATTCCATTTGAGTTAGTTACAGTGAAAATTTCTAATCCAGACAAACATTTGAATAGAAATTATAGCAAAATTAGATTTTGATTTTCCATACTCTTGTGTACAAATTCTCAAAAACAAACCAATTTTTCTCTAAAGTACTAAAAGTGGATCTAACCCCTTTTGCAAATAAGCTCCTCATATACAAATCCTAAATCAATCTAGGTCTGTAATCAGGTCTGTGATGTGAGACTACTTGAGGTATTTTTTTCCAGATTCTAAATTGTATTTGGTACTGAATTACCACTGTATTTCCTCAGTAGCTACTCTGTGATACAGGATTGATGTATCCTAATTTAATACTGTACATCTGGATGTTGGTGAGACAGACCATGATATGTTAAGTCAGTAGAATATGTGTTATACATATCAGTCAATTCAATTCATATCAGTCATGGTAAGCAATACATACTGTATACGCTATATATTTCGCGGGGGTTTTATTTTCGCGAATTTCGCGAGTCAGGAGCTATTCGCGAAATTAACAACACGCGAAAATATTACCTTCCAAAATGAATCCCTTGCCTTGATGATACGAACATTTCAGTACTAGTATACCATGTCACGGCTTACCGAACAGACCATACTGGCTAAGCTTGTTTATGCACGTCCACGTCTACTTACGAATACTGTAGCTAGAGAGCAGAAATCTAGCGCGATGGACTTAACCACTTCGAAAATGTTGAATTCTAACTTACTAGTTCGCAGAGTTTGGTAAGTTTTTTTTTCATGCAGTGAATAACTAGTATCATTCTTATTTGCTAGTAAGTTGAAAATTCACACTTTCTTTGCCACGTCATATTTTCTCTGGTCCCCCAATCGCAAATTTAACCACTCGCGAAAATGTGTGACAGCGGCAATTCGCGAAAATTTATGTACGCGAAAATTATAGCGTATACAGTATAGTTATCAGTAATGCTTACAGTTAAAGTAGCACCCATCATGATATATGTCGTTGTATACTGTAAGCCTGCTATTGCAGGAGGTGTTGAGCTCTTATGAATGCAAAAAGTTGGTAGAAGAATACTTATCTTCTTCTTATTGTGTCACTGGTTTGATTCTTTGTAGAAACCTGCGTGTTTGCATATCTGGGAATGGCCATTCCAAGTTTCAACCACAGATTTGAGACAGCTTTGGTTCTTTGGAGTATAGTGAGTAATGCATCCTATTTCTGTGCCTTGAACTCTAAGATTTGTCCATTCATTATCACAAATGATTTCAGTTTTCGGGAAGAAAAATGATACCTGCATCACAGATTTAGCCTGGTGTTGTTTGCACATAGATCCTAAAGTAAAAATAACATGGGTAGTCAATGTATTAATTTCTTAAAGAAAGTCATATTTAGCTGAAGCAATTTGCAAATCATGCTTATTTGTGTATGATCATTCCTGCATAATATTGACAATGTATTGACAAAATTCTAGGTAAAAATACTGAAAAATCATAAGAATTCCACAAGAAGCAAATGTTTATCATTTTTACAGCATGTCATAGTACAAATAGAAAATGGATAAGAATAATCATCTATGTAAGAATTGTGGTTAGCAAACCAAATTGGAATCTTGCACAACATAAACAATTGTTCATACTTGTTGTTGTTTTTGTTTTTTTTTTGCAACAGAAAAAAGAAGAGAGAAATATGACTACAGCTGTATGTACAAGGCTTTGGCATCTTTCTTGTTACCCTCACCCTATGGAGTGCGAAGAGTCAAGATGTGTACAATTTGTGAAAGATTTATAATGATGAACCAGATTCACTACTTTATGGTGTTGTACCATATCTTTCTTATCCCAGGTTCTAATTCTGCTTGGGAGAGCTCTTAATATATTCCCTCTGTCCTTCCTCTGCAACAAATTCCGGGAGCACAAGATCACCTTTAAGATGCAGTTTGTCATGTGGTTCAGTGGTGAGTTCTCACATATGCCTCAACTAAAGTGTTTAGTCCCACATGACCAATAATTTGTAGTGATGTAAAGCTGTCAGTGAGGCATGTACATGTAGTTCTGAAACTTTGCCACCACTCAGTGTGATATTTATCCTTTGTTGGTTTTGCATAGGAAATTATCAATGGTGTAATGACTTGAAGCACTTAAAGGACAAGTTCACTTTAACATATGTGTGGATTGAGTGAATACAGCAATACTAGTAGAATACATCAGTGAAAGTTTGAGGAAAAATTGGACAATCTGTTCAAAATTTATCAATTTTTGAAGTTTCAATGCTGCCATTGTTGGATAAGACTACTACAGCTTGTGATGTCACATGCATTAGAATGACATAAGGAAAACAAAAGAATATTCAACATATTTTCACTTTTTTGGCATAATAAAAGAGCACTTGACTTGCGTGTTTCAGAAGGCAGGGGTAATGATATTACCTCTATTATATATCAGTAATAAATCGAGGGAAAATGAAATTTTGTGGAATTCTCTAAATATTTTCTGTATATCGCTCTATGCATGTACCATCACAAACTGTAGTTGTCTCATCCAGCAATGGTGGCACTGAAAATTGAAAATTTCACTGTCTTTAGTACGGATTGTCCAACTTTCCTCAAACTTTCACAGAATGTGTCCTACTAATATTGCTGCATTCACTCAATCCACACACAATCATGAAGGTGAAGTAGTCCTTTAATCATTACACCTTTGAGGGAGGCTATGGCTCTTGTATCTACATGTCTGGATTTTTCCTGTAGTGCTCTCTATGTATATAAGTACCTTAACCTAATTAGTGGGAGTTTGACATCTGGTATGGGTGTCACATTACACTAAGTGATCACATATCCACCAAGTGTGCATCTATTCTGTATTATGCATTATGCATGTGTGTTTCCTTAGTGGCAATGAAATGCTCTTTCTAAATGTGTTCAATAAATTATTCACTCTTTCATTGATATTTGTGATATATTACTATTGTGGGTTGGAAAGACAAAACAAAGCAGTGAATGCTGAAAGTAAAGACTGTCATGAGAAAATAGATAAATACATAAGAATGGAAAGTCATGAAAATTTAGTAAGAAATTACAGAAGCGATTATCTTACCGATTACTGCTATTGCCCAGTGATAATGAATTTTCAAGTTATTGTGCACTTTCATAAGACAGAAATATATAAGTGCAGAGTTATTGCAAAATATGCACATAATGTGGCATATTACATAAAGGAGTTAATGACAAAGAACAACGAAAAATGCAAATGAATTTCTCAGTATATACACTGTATTAAAACTTACGTCATGTAGTTCTTTCTCAGGTATCACAAAATTGCACATAATGTGGCATGTTTCATAGAAGAGTTAATGACAAGGTACATACTTCAAAGAAAAATGGCAAATGAATATGTCCTATATTCAAAAGTCCAAGTCTACATCACGTTCAATCAAAATGTGCAAACATGTGCAAGTATTTAAAACTACCTTTAAGTGAATGATGACACATAATGATAATCACACAATATCTACTCTATGATATCTTGTCAATGATATCTTCTGTGCGATATCTAATCAACTTGAAGATATCTAATTGTGTCATGTGAAAGCATATCACCATATGGCATTTAACTTTGTGTGTTTGTCTCTCAGTATTTGATGTTTTCTGTCTCCTTTATTACCTCCGCCAAGGGAGGAGGTTATGTTTTCATTACCGTTGGTTTGTTTGTTTGTTAGTTTAAGAATAGTTTGTTTGTTTGTCCATGTGCAAAATAACTCAAAAAGTTGTGCACGGATTTTGGATGAAACTTGCAGGAAAGGTTGAGAATGACACTAGGAACAGATGATTTAATTTTGGTAGTGATCCGGAAATTCTTATGGATTTTATGAAGGATGTTTGATATTTTGGCAGGAAGGGTCAATGAACTTGGGAGTTCAAGCTGCGGATTTTTGAGGTTTTCATACATGCACTGAAGTGCGTGCTCTGGTTTCTGCTAGGGGGAGGCGTGCCGCGCAGCTGAGGGATTATGACGAAAAAAAGGCTTCTATATTTTGGGAAATCGGATGATTTTCAGCCTGCATACGTATGGGTAGAAATCACTGATCTCTATGGAAGGACAAGATCAGTGGTGGTCATTATAGTTTGCCTCTCTCACTATTTGTTCATCTCCCTGCCTGTCTGTCTGTCTGTCTGTCTGTCTATCTGGCTGGCTGGCCGTGTGTCTGTTTATACTCTTTCTATGATCTTGATCTCTCTCCCTACCCCCTTCCAGGTTTGAGAGGTGCTATTGCCTATGCACTCAGTATGCACCTTGAGTTTGGCAACGACACGAGACATGTCCTGGTCACCACAACACTGACCATCGTCCTCTTTACAGTACTAGGTCTCGGCGGGTCCACCCTACCACTGCTGAAGGTACGTTTGTACCCCGATTTTACCATAATTCCATAGTACACCTGTTCTTGAGGTCCACCTTACCTTAGCTGTGAGGAAATTTGTTATCAAGGAATGACTGTTTCTTGAGATTCCGCCCCATCTCGGGATCCACATTACCACTGCTTTTTGTAAATGTGCATCATGGAAAGACTTATGCTGATTTCACTGTGTCTCCAGGTCAAATTGATTTGTTGGTATGAGTAAATTTGAACCACGGGGCAACCATGTTTTTCATTTTCCACCCTATTTCAGGAGCCTCTACTTTCTGCTGTTGAAAGGTCAATTGCACCATACTTCATGAATCTTGTCATGAAATACATCGTAGATGCTGATCTATAGTTGTCTATTAACCCTAATCAGGCCAGACTTTTTTGGCTATGCTAAAACCGGAGGGGGGCGGATTCCTATGTATTCTTATGTATTTTATTGTTTTCAGAATTTCTTATGTATTTCTTTGTTTTTCAACTTTTGTTTTTTTCTTTGTTTTTTTGTTGGAAATTGTCACTGACCACTTTTCTACCATGATTAGCATAAAATTAATCAATGAAAGTGATTAATTGTAAAAATAATCAGGTTTTTATGACTTTCATGACAGAGCACTGTTTTCCTTAGGAAATGCACACAAAATCACAAAATTGTGCCTGTTTTGGGGCGACGTGCCGTTACAAAATTGGGCGTGGCTTTGAAAAAGTATGGGCAGACTTTACAAATTTGGTCTGAGACTTGATCAAAGAAAGTCAAGAAGCCTCGTGACGAGGCCTTCTCGTGTTACAGAATTATAGCGCGAAACTTCGGGGGGGGGGGGGGGGGCATAAAGCGGCTTTATGATTGCATTGTGATATCAAGTAAAACAGGGGGCTGACATGCAATCATCAAAATCATTTACATACCAGGAGAATGAACCTTACAGATAAGTGATTTAGAAGATCAGCAATGAAATGCAATTTTGTTACTGGAGCATCACTATAGCTGAGGTTTCTGCTCTTATTAAATGCTGACTGATGTTATATCAATTTTTTTTTTTTTTTTTTGAGATAGCTAGTTAATTAAGTTTGTATGATCTTGAGCATGCATCTTTCTTCCTTTGATATCATCTGTTCATCTGTTATTATGCTTGTGTCCTTTAACAGTGCATCGGAGCAGAAAGTGGCAAATCAAAGAAAGAAGTGTCCCTGAGTAAGACAGAGGAGATGGTGAGTATGTTTATTCACTTTCATTTATTATCTTGAAAAATATCATTCTTACAATCTTTAAGTCGGTGGCACTCATTGCATTTGCTTCATGTTAATAATTTTGATAGAAAGATTTCATGTCACCAATACATAATGAAATGCACCCATGACAAATGCATCCTATAGTAACAAAAGCTAACATGGCAACTGTTTTAGTGCAGCTTTTGCAATGCTAACATAAGATATCTCTTGATACTCAAGTGAAGCAGTGATAATGTAACAATAATGCTTATGATAATGATAATGATAGTGATGATAATAATGATAATACTACTACTACTACTACTACTACTTCTACTACTACAACTACTACTTTTTAGGCTTTTCAGCTGATTAAACCTGGAAGTGGCACCAGATATATTTTTGCGCCTCCCTTTATGGAATTCCTGGATCTGCCCCTGCTACTTCTACTACTTCTACAACTGCTACTATCACTAATAGTAATCAAATGATAATTATTATAATACTGGTAATGATAATGATAAGTATGTTGTCTATGTATTGTGTAGGCGAGAGGTTGACTTTAACTTTGGTGATCATGCATTTGCTACAAGAAAAAACATTTTGAAATTTTTGCTCGTAGGGAAGTGCCCTAGATGCAGAGCACCTCTCTGAGCTAACGGAGGAGGAATACGAAGTCAACTACATCAAGCCCGGTCTCAAGGGATTCGTGAGATGGGACACCAAGTACTTAACACCTTTCTTTACCAGGCGGTTCACAAATAAGGTGAGTTTTGGGGGCAGAGGATGGCGTTGTTTTTTACCTACTTGAGGTAACATTCCTTTACAGCTTGTATACCTTTCACACTCAAGATGTAAGCTGCTTCTAAACCAGACACAAGTGAGGCAAGTTTGGATGGGTGAGGGTGGTCTTGTTTAGACTTCTTGACCCGAATTCACAAAAGTGGTTTAAACCATGGCACAAATTTAGACCATGGCCTAAAATAAGAGTGAATTAGGCGTACCTTTGACATGCCCATATCCATGCGTGTTTGTTACTGGACATCTGTTTGCGTACGCAGTAAGAGTGAATTAGGCGTACCTTTGACATGCCCATATCCATGCGTGTTTGTTACTGGACATCTGTTTGCGTACGCAGTTTATCAATCGTATTTACGCAGAAGAAATTTGCATAAACCACAATTTAGATTTGTACCACCTTCTTGAATTCGGGCCATTGAGGTGACATGCCTGTACATAGCTTCTACACCTTTCATGTACAGTATAAGGTGTAGACTGCTTCTACATCATTTTCAAACGGGATGAGGTGGTCTTCAAAGGTGAGTTGTCAGTTTTGCGTGCCCTGGAAGGCAGCATCCTATAGTCAATAGTGCTACATATTTCACATATTCAAGATGCAAGCTTCACTACCTTTCGCTACCATTCACAAAACAGTTGCTGTTTCGATCATTTGTTTTATCCAGTTTTCATTCTGTTTTCAAAATTATAACTTCTTTATACTTACAGAGAAAATTCAAATATCTGTAGTCATATTGAACATGTTAAGTGACCCGTACAGTTTTTAATAACACCATGTACATCATTTCAATGTACTATAGTGGAAAATTCTTGGAAAGTCTTGTTCCTGATCTGCAAAACTGATAATGATTCTAATCTTCACCTATCTTGATTGTCATTGGTCACAGGAGCTCAGAGATGGGCGGGTCCAGATGAGACAGCTGACGAATCGCTGGTACTCGGAGGTCAGAGGCCCCGCCTCCGACACGGAGGATGAGACTGAACTTATCGGAAACTGAGCTGGGCATCAGTTTGGCATGTCTGTGGACCTTGGGATGATACGACAGTCCCATCATGTGGTGCACTTTGTTGAGAGAATGTCCTCACATGCAGCACATCTCCAGTTTGGGATCTCCATGGTAACGCACACCACACTGGAAGAATGGGAATGCATCTCATGACGTAGAGTTTAGCGATTATCATCCTGGCTAGTGAGAATGCTGTCGACCGTCTCCAAACACAGCGTCATGTTTGATAACTCTCTGATGAAACTTGGCCAAAGCAAAAGGATCTATGCAAATGATTGTTATTGGAAGAGCTGAAAGCGATGCAAATAGTGTTTAGCTTGGAGTGAAATGTTGTGTTGGTGAACAACTCAATATAGAGACATGAGGGTTTCATCTTTTTCTCCCAAGATCAGTGCAACATAGACTATGTACTTCTCATATTGTGCTCTTTTGCAAGTTTTAGCATCAAAGGATTGTTTGCTTTTTGAAATTAAGAAAATCTGCAATCATATGATAATGTGTGTTTTTAAAATTTCCTTGATACTGTTGTGGTGTCAATGTTTATCCCAAACTGCAGAGAAAAATAGGGGTATTATTGGATATTGCAGCTGATTCCAAGGGTATAATGAACATCAAGATGAAATCATATTTAGTGTAGGATGAGGAGATTGAATGTAAGTTGTGTTACTGCATATATCTGCAAAATGTCTTGAGTATTTATTATAGAGCATTGTTCACTATGCCTTATGGGTGAGTGTTTGTGTTTGTGTGCCTGTTTGTATGTGTGTCTGTGGTGGTGGGGGGGGGGGGGGGGGGAGGGTATGTGTATTTAATTGGCAACAAGTGGTGTCTGAGAGCTGACAAGACATATCTTTTGGTGGAAAACAATATTTTTACCTTTCCTGCAAAAGAAATGTGTAAAGATGCAATCATAGAAGAACAGTATTTTCCATGAAACCTGCTGTATTTTGAGAACACAGTATGAAATACTGCAAGAAGGGAACAGTCCTGATCTCTGTAAACATCTTTGCAAATTAAATGATTTCAATATGTTTATCAGTTTGCTCTTGTTTCTAACATAAAAACCAGGATACCCTTTTTCAAAACATTTTATCAAGTCTTTTTGTGTTGTGGCTGAGTGGATAAGACTGTTTGTCTCTGAATGACATGAGCATAGCATGGTTCGTGAGTTTGAGCCCATGCCAAGCCCGACTCGTTTGCCCTTCAGCAAGGCACTTTGTTCACATTGCTGCTCTCCACCCAGGAGTATAAATGGATACCTGTTAGGATTACAAAGTTTATGTTGGTTGATCAGCATATGCGTGGCTGTAAAATGGCTGCGACTGGCTGGAATGCTCCCCAGGGAGTGGAGAGTGAGCACCGTCAGTGCTGGTTTGAAATAATGTATCCAGTGCATTGAAATACTTAACAAATGTGAAATGCGCTATTAAAATGTAGCTATATTCATTATGATTATTATTTGTACTGCTGCTATTTGCTATGCCGAATTTCCTGATTCGTAGGATTGGAGATGCACTGTGTCTCCTTATAGGACTGGCAAGTCTTTAGCATGCTGATTGTAGTTCTCAGTCTGCTTTACATCGTTGAATCTTCATCTTCTTTTTCTCTCCACTGACAGCCTGTGGGCCTTGTGGTTTCAGGAGGTTGGATGATGTAGGCAGTAGGTCCTATGTGGTGTTCCATCTTCTCCTTCCTTGCAGTCCCTGCGCTGCGCTGCCATCAACACTTTGGTTTGGAGTGTTTCCGATCGAGCTCCAGCATTGCTGCTGGGAGGGGGGCATCACCTCTAGACTGCCATGTCTGCTTGAGCAGTCTCTTTGTAGCCTTGACTGCTGCTTCCATTTTCCTCTTTTCCTTGGCTGTGTCTTGGGTAGAGTGTGATGCAGTCAAATTCATATCTATTGTTTGAGCTATATTATCTACCTACCTAACTATCTATATATCGAACTTTGCAAAATCTTGAGATGAGTACTGTGGTCCATTATCGCTAATGACAGTCTGTGCTTAGGATGCCGTATCGGGTTAATTTGCTCTTCAGTTGAAAAATGTTTGGCTGGTGAGGTCATGGAGTCTATTGATTTTGGGAAGCTAGTCGACACTAGCAAGGTAGTGTTTCTTGCTGAGCACAAACAGATCTGTTCCAACTTTTTCCCACGGCCGGTCTGGGTTATCGTTTGACATCAACGTTTCCCTCTGATTTTGCTGTTTGTACACTCGCCAGGCTTCACATGTCCGGATATACTGCTTGACATCCATGTTCATCCCTGGCCAATAGATTAATTCTGTTGGCCCGCCTGAGAGTCCCTTCAATTCCAAGGTGAGAGGTGTCAAGAGTTTCCTTCATTGCCTTGTGGAAGGTTGTTGGGATGACTACTATCCCCCAATTCCCTCCTCAGAATACTAGTCCATCTGGCACACCTAACTCATCATGAATGTTGAAGTATGGTTTAGCAGTGTTAGGTACATCTGCTTTGTGTTCCGGCCACCCATTGTGGTTTACTTTCTTGACGGTCTGTAGTACTTTGTCAGTGTTGGTGTGGGTTTGCACTTGTTTTTGTAGACATGAGTCTACAGTTTATTTGACTTTAAAGGAACAAACGTGATAAAACCCTTATTCTTAGAAAATATTTGATACTTTAACTTTTTTCTGAATGGAATCATTAGATTATGATCAGGTAGTTTTAACAAATAGCTGTGTGATGTATACTTCTCTTAAATTTTTGTGTTTTTGTCATGAAATATAGTACCAAAGAGAGGGATACTGTTCAACGTGCATTCAGAGGTAGATATTGTTGCTGTTGAAACAGACTCCATTTAAAATGATAATCCTGTATCATTTCCCAGCCTCACAGGCAACCTACATTTGCAGACGCACAATTTATGGTAATATGCACTTACAACAGTACAAGTGTAGAGGGCAGTATGTGCAAATTATGATGATAAAGTTACATAATGTTTTAGTCGAAAATATGAGCGTTCTTTGTTTTGTTTTGTTTTGTTTTTTAATTCAAGTGAGACTACCTCTCCAAAACAGATAAATGGAAGAAAATATTGTTGGGCAGAAGCTTGGAAGTGTAGCGGATACAATGCCTGTCTAGTAATCAAGAGATCATTGGTTTGAGTCCAATGCAAATATATGTCCATGATTTTTTTACCATGGCTACTACTAAAAAAATTGAATAATCGGTGCTTATTTACGTTGATGAAGGGCAGTTGTGTCAATCAGATGCACTGAACTAAGCAGTTCTTAGTTTTTCCATTAACAAATAAATGTGAGGCAGTTTGAGAGTGAATTCCATTAAAATATCTCACACATGAAAAAGTGACTTTGTTTGATTTATGGAAAGGATCTGCCCATGAAGGTGCTATTTGCGATCTGATGACTCTTAAGCTATTTTATACCAGGCAGACTCAAAGGTAATTCTGTACAGCATGGATAATGTATATCCAAAGTGGCAATGGCAATGTGAACACTCCCACATATAGGTAGTCTTGTGTATCTATTTTGTAATATATGTACACTGCATTCAAATTCATGAATCAGTTTGCTATGTACACTGCAGTCAATCATCTTGCATCAACTCTAGAGTGCCTTGACAAAATTTGGATGTACAGTCATCTACGTATTTCATCGTCGTGAGCAAAAGTCATTCCAGGGATGTCATGCAATCTTATCTTCAGCTCAGAAAGTGATATATGTATAAGAATGAATTCCTCTTATGAGGATCACAATGATATTACATCTGTGTGCCATCAGGGCTTATGTACTTCAGTCTTTTATCCGAACTCTGACCACTGAGTACATTGCAACAATTTAATCTTTTTTTTTTTTGTCTGCTTTTGTTTGTTGTTTGTTTCCCCTTTGTTTATTTATTCTTTTTTTTTTTAATTCAAGATACAGGCAATTAGATGACAAGTGATGTATTTTACACTTTTAGATTGTCAAAGCTTAGTCAGTAGATGTTAAACTCCCTTGATTATGATGCATTTCAGTGTGGGCACTGTGGTATAGTGGATAAGACTCATGACATTCAAACGAAGGTCTGGAGTTCAAATCTTGCCAAGTGCTTGTCGTGCTTAGACGGGTGCACATCACGAGTTGGACACCACAAATCATAATAAGTCATACAGCCCACGAGTTATATGGCTCACAAGTTATATAGCCGGTGAGTTCGACACTAAGCAAACAAGGCCCATTAGACTGACACATTAAGCCCTGTGTTGTAATGTCAAACTCATGGGCTGTTTTTACATACTGTAAAAGTGGATATTTCTGTGCGACTAATTTTGCGTGCTCATCCTAGTAAGAAGAGTTTCGCATGTTTTTAATTCCACAGAATCAAGACATCAACTACTGGAACATGCGGGCAGAAGAAATATTTGCGTGCTTTTATTTTCATGCCAGTATCTGGATGTGTGAAATGCGTGAAAATTTCAACACCGGGAAAATTTCCACTTTTACAGTAGTGTTGAACTCATGGGCTGTATGACTCGTAAGCTGTATGATTCATGGAACTTTTTTCCAGTGTCAAACTCATGGGCTGTATGACTCGTGGGTGTTGGTCCTTCGGAATGACCCTGTTTTTTTTTTTTTTTTTTTTTTTTTTTTTTTTTTTGGGGGGGGGGGGGGGGGGTTACCCACCATGTCCCTCACAAGCCTGTCATGTAAATGGGTACCTGGTATCATTAGGGTTATGATAATGGATGACCAATTGAAACATTGATTGTTACATTATCATTTATTGTTATAATGATGATGTGGATTAGGATTATGACTTTATCTTCATTATGATCATTCTCATTACTACATTATTATTATCATCGTCATTAACATCATTATTTTAAGATATTGGATATATTTCAATTTATAAGATTCTAAGATAAGCACATGCACTAGACAACACTGAAATCAACTTTGTACTTAATAGTGTGTTGTTGGACGCGAGGTTAAAACTGGAGTTTATAGTAAAGAGCATAGCAACCAACAGGAATTTGATCCAATACACAATTAAGACCTGGCCTGCACATGGTAACAAGGGATACATCCGAAGTCTGTCCTTCTAGTTTGCATCATCCTATAACATATGGTGAAATATGACTCATAGTCTTAGGAAGTGTGGCACAGATAAACAGAACTACAATGCCATATTCTCTTTTGCTCTTCCTATGTACAAATGCATGGCATTATGAATGCA
Organism: Diadema antillarum; assembly: GCF_040938485.1. Classification (NCBI taxonomy): domain Eukaryota; kingdom Metazoa; phylum Echinodermata; class Echinoidea; order Diadematoida; family Diadematidae; genus Diadema; species Diadema antillarum. The sequence goes on along the minus strand of NW_027270906.1, from coordinate 5,758,313 downwards.
GTAGTTGAATTGCCTTCTCATATTTGTGATTACCAGTTTTGAAGAAAAAGGCAAAACAGAGTACAATTAAATACTTGATTATGTGCTTATCTTATTCATAAACGGTCTGAATTTAGCATGACATATATCTTTTCCTGTATGTATCCATGTTAAGTTGATATCATACCTTCTGTGGGATTTGCCCTTGCCCTTCTCATAGTTGTTTTACGTTTTTAAAGGAGAAATGTTGCATTTAAACATATTTATTCTTGTCATATGTTAACTCAAGTATTTTTCTCAGAGGTCATTTGCATCGGTCAATTGATTGTTTAAAAAACCTGTATTCCTCAGCCTTGTTGATGCAGTATATTATAGGTAAGATAGATTTGAAATGTTGCAGAAACAGATAAAACTTAGGTCTTTATCTTTATGAATGTATAGTACTCAAATGTCGATGTGATGACTGAATCATGGCTGAAATTATGACAGTCATGAATATTGTTCCATGTTGACGTATAGTAATGATTAATGTCATGCACACATTCCTACTTAATACGTGTAAGTGTGTGGAATTCAGTTTGCATACATTGGTTGTTGCTGCTATGTTGCATGTGCGAGCTTTCTGGTTTTGAAGTAAATGTTTCCTGAGAAAGTTAGTATAAAATATGGACAATGAAATAAGCCTCCGCCATTTTTATTTTCTGCAAAAGGTCTTAAATCTCATTCATTATAAGTTAGAATGATTTTGCAAATGAAATACAGTTATACAATGACTGAACACAGTCATTTAAAAGCTCGAGTATGTGCATTATTTGAAGTTGTGTAGATGTGAGGATCTGTTTTTATATGTCTTGTACATATTCCCTTCATATCTCATTCTAAAGTGCTGAATTTGTATATTAGCCTCACCAATCCATTAATTTTAAACATTTCTGTATACATTAAATGTCAGTTTCAGTTTTCAGGGTTTTTTCATATTTCTCAAAAATAAGCAAAACTTTACGATAAGACAAAATACATAACATGGACAAAATTTCACAAAAATCTACTGTAAAAATATACAGGAAGTTAAGCTATGCATTGGAAATAATAATTGAACAAGTTTCCAAAGATGCTGTTTGAATTTGGGTATTGTGTAATTTAATCAATAAATATACTTTAAATGCTGTCGAGTACTATTTGTTATATGTTATCATTCAATACCTGGCATTATATCGAATTTTGCTATGCTGCACGATTTTTTTTCGGGGAAGTGGTTTCGTCAGATGAGGTGCAAAAGATAACGTCTGCAAATTTTCATGTGTCTCAACATCATTTCTGTTTCAACTGTGAACATTCTGATTATATACAAGTTAGATGTGTTGCAATGTGTATCTTGGGAGCTGCCATTTTGTTTTGTTCTTTTCACCTCTAGGCCTAATGTTGAACGTCTCTCCTATTATTGATGCTTTGCAAACGTTCGCGGGTGTGTCTCTTCTTTTTTTTATCCGATTTAGCAACACCGGAGGAATGATGATGTTAGTGTAATGTGTACTTATACTGTAGCTGGTTTTTGTACAATGCTCGTCCACTTCTAAATCGGTGTGTCATATACCCTTTGCATAATCATTCTCTTCTGTTAATGTCCGTGTGCAACCACATTCTTAGTTCTTCTTTCAGCAGAAGTGTAATTTTTCCGAAAAATATATAAATGTTGTAAGAAATAAAAGATATATTTGAACTATGTACTACGTTCAACTCACTATCCATTGTGCCAATGCTTGCTTCTTTTTTACACTTTCCTTTAAGTAAAATAATAGCAACAATGTAGCAAAAAAAAATATTAAAGGACAAGTCCACCTTCATATACATAAGGAATGAGAGAATACAGCAATATTAGTGGAACACATCAGTGAAAGTTTGAGGAAAATCGGACAATCCGTTCAAAAGTTGTGAATTTGTAAAGTATCTGCGCAGTCACTGCTGGATGAGAAGACTACTACAGTGTATAATGTCACATGCGTACAACAATATCAGGAAAATAAAAGGAGAATTTCACAAAACTTTACTTTTTGAATAAAGTGCACATTTCTTCGACTTGTCACTGACGTATGTTAAGGGTAATATTATCCCCCCTGCCTTCTGAAAGAGAAAAGTCGAGTGTTCTTTTGTTATGCGAGAAAAATGGAAATATGTTGAATTTTCTTATTCTCTCTTTATATCGTTGTACACATGTGACATCACAAGCTATAGTATACTTTTCATCCAGCCATGACTGAGCAGAAACTTCAAAAATTCATAACTTTCGAACGGATTGTCCGATTTTCCTCAAACTCTCACTGATGTGTTCTACTAATATTGCTGCATTCACTCAACCCACATGTTTATGAAGGCGAACTTGTCCTTTAATGTAATATCTGATTAATTAAGGCGAGCCACTAGGCCTAACATCATTTCATTAAACAGGAGACAAAACACCATAAGTAGTCGTGTGTGTGTGTGTGTGTGTGTGTGTGTGCATGTGTGTATGTTGATCCAAATACTCGTAGTGTGTGCATATTGTAAAGCATTTTACTTTATTTTCTGCTTTCACTATTTATTTTTTTGTTGCGCTTTGTGTATTCAATTAAAAAAAGATTAAAAAAAGACATCAAGTTACTCAAAAATTATGCTAGTGTGCGAGATGTTTATGTGTGCGTGTGTGTTTTTTGTGTGTGGTATGTGTGTGTAGTGTGTGTGTGCGTGTGTGTGTGTTAGGTAGTATATTTTACTATGTCTGTATTTGTGAGTCCGTGTGCTGGTCGACCACTTCAAGGTTTTTCAAATTTCCCACAGATGAATGAATCCTCTACAGGTTTTTTTTTTTTTCTTTTCATTACTCTTTTTTTTTTGTTCTTTTGTTCAGCTTCTTCCACGTTGTCAAGGAAGTTGCAAACAGGGGTGGAGTAACAATGAAGTCAAACCAATATAGGGCGTGTTTTCATTGACCACTTTGTTTTCGCGCCACAAATTTCAAGGTTTGGAAACGAGTTAGACTCGTTCTCCTTTGTTCGAATCAAACTTCTGAGTGTTTGTATGTTGGGGGATGTTAGGGTGGGGGATGAAACACTGCTACTTTGGCATATGTAGCAACGTCTTCAAAAAGTGGTGTTTGCGGGTCAAATTTTCCCGATCAAACCGACCCATGACGTGTACAAAGTTTACCGTTGAATAGTTTCCAAGTATGTTCATACTTCTTCAGTCAAAGGAATACAATTAACAGTTGTTTTGTTAAAACTTACGTCAACCCTAGACACGGCAACATATAAATACGAGATACTCTATGAACAACAAAGTCTGCTCTTGTGCACAAGCACTGGACAGAATGTGGCATACATAAATACTAGTACATACACGACTTCTTTTTTTACGATGTTGTTCTTGCCGTATTTATTGTTCTGTTACATAATCCTCGATTTTTCAGTTTCCTTGAAACTGTAAAACATATAATTACTTTCCCCCTCCATATTCTTTTTCTCTCCTGAAACTCCAATCTATCTTACGATAAAGAACAAGAAACTACAACACTTCTTATCAGCTATCGGTAAGGAATAATCTTATCCGTGAAATAATAAGTTTTAAGTATCAAGTGTAAAAGTCTAAACCGAAAGACAAGATTATTGCTCTGTCTATTCGGAGCCATATATACAGTAAATATCAAGGGCGTAGCGAGGGGGGGGGGGGGTGTTTTGGGTGTTCAAACACCCCCCTTTGCCAAAATGGGGGTGTTTGAGGTGTTCAAACACCTCCCTTGGGCAAAAGGGAGGTGTTTGAGCTGTTCAACACCCCTCTTCAACAATGTTTAGATGTTAAAAAATGAAGCAAAAGCTTTCTTTACCGCTTTTATTTCCGTTCATTTTCTTTCTCTCTCTCTCTTCCCTGCTTTGCTTTCTGGCCGAATCGCGAAGATACATTGCGCATAATGTTCACGGTTTACCGGTATTATACCGTACGCGGTACCGTAAATTGTGTACAATGCATAATATTATGTGTGTGCAATGCATGCTATACCGATTCTGTGACGCGCTTTGTGTATTATCGAAGCATCGACGTTTCTACTTCTTCTCTTCTTTCTTTTCCTCACCTTTTTGTCTTTTTTACTCCTTTTTTTCTTCATGTTTTTTCTTTTCCTTTTTTTTTTTGCGTTTTGGGGGCGACCACACCCATCGTCCCCCTGGCTACACGGGTGTGGTCTGGGTCAGGTTCTCCCATTTGTTTATACACAAAATGCGTCGGTTACTTATCCAATGCTGTTTTGCGCCCTTTTCCATATGCATGGCAGGCGTTACACCAAAAACGGCGATCTATCCGGTCTTCCCCTCTCCATTATCTTTTGTAAAAGTAATTCATGAAATTGGGGTCTTAAGTCTTAACTATACTGATGCTTCATACATTTATTACTAGTAGTAACATTGGTTATACGAGCACAATTTCGCCGGCGGAGGGGAGGGGAGCTGGACCTTTCGGCTTTTTGCCAGATTATCAACTTCCTTATTTTCCCAAAATAAAGTGAGAAAAAACGCTTTGGCAATGCAGTGCCTCAAATTTTGATTTTTTGTTCTTAATAATTGAAGTTAATTTAAGCTAATTTGTGTGTGTGTGTGGGGGGGGGGGGGGGATCCAGACTATTAACACTAATATAAAAACAAAAGCCTTTAGCTGCCACTTCCATTTCCGGAAAGTGAATAATTTTTATTCCTCCAAAGTTAAGCTACTAGTACTCTGTCTCATGATTTGACCACAAATTTTGAAGATAAAATGATATGCAATAATTTGAATGAGTTTTGATAATATGATTATTAGACCCATTCATATCCGAGGTTTTTTCTTTTCTTTTTTTTTTTTTTTTTTTTTTTTTGGCGGAGGCGCACAAAACTAAAAGTTCCTAATTTTTCCACGATCGACACTCCTAATAGCCCTGTCATGACGTGCCAGTATCAGCAGACATAAGTGAGTTCTGTTCTGTAGTGTCTGGTGTGGGAATATTTCATTCGCAAATGCAGTGCATTTGTGCAAGACGAAAATGGGAAGTTGTTGCAATGAAAGATTTTTTTGTAATGATTCAACTAGGTATCGACTAAGATTTTACACTTAATGTCTAAAATCATTTAATATAAAATTATTTGCATTTAATGCCCCTTTTTGAACACCTCCAATATTACTGGGGGATGCATGTATGTTCTTGAGGGACGCACATTGCACCGTGCATTGCCCCCCCCCCCCCACACACACACACATGGGCGTAAATCCGGGGGGGGGGGGATTGAATGACGTTAGTACGCCCGCCTCCAGACAGGTAACAGAGCTGAATATACATAATTTTCTCAAGCGCTCGCTCGCTTCGCTCGCTCGCAAAGACAGTAATATCGACATAAGGTATGACCCAGACGTTGACATCGTCAAATAGTATAGGCCTATACATTGTAAACATGTAAATCCAAAATTTCACCAAAATTGTGCACCAGATCGCTTAATTTCAGGTATGAAAATGCAAAATCTTCCTCGTCTGAGAGGGGGGTATCCCCCTCCCACACCCTCCCCCCATTCGGTCGCTCCGCTCCCTCACACAGATATTCCAACTCCAAGTCCCTCCCCCACCCACCATCATTACAGAACGATGCCTCTGGGATGATTGCTTTATTGACTTAAATCAAGAAAATAGAAAAATACAATACCTACAGGAAGATAATACCGGTATGTTATTAAATACAAAGAAATGGAGATCCATATTACCATTTCATTGAATATATTTGGGCATTATTCAGGGTTATGATACGTTTTTAAAGGGGGGGGGGTCAAAATCACCTGTCAGTCAAGAAGAAAGAAAATCAAAAGATAAGAGAAACAACAACAAAAATTCCTCGTTCTTTCAAGGTCTGATTTTCCGCAAAAAGTCGGCTGACAAGCAAAAGAAAAAAAACAAACAAAAACAAAAAGTCTTCATATTTTTGCTGCCACTTCCCTCATACTTTATATTTCATGCAAAACAGTGGTACATTCGATCCCTGTTAAGTGTGTGTTTGTGTGGGGGGGGGGGGGCGCCAAGCTTCCCCCCCCCCGCATCCGCTCGTAAAAAAAATAAAAAACTTACCAAAATGGTAATTCAAGGGTTACTGAACTGCTTTTGAAATCGACATAAAAGGGGGATCAAGAAATAAGATATTTTTCTAAGATTTCTTTTAGCCATAATTAAAGAGGTACATAACGTGAAACATTGGGCAAAAAGTCCGGAGCCGACAAAATATTGCGATTCAGCATGATTCCTGGTTGGCATTCTGAATATAAGCAGGATGTGCGCAGTGTACTCAGAACATCCGAACGGCAAAAAGAGTCGCTGTAACGTTGCGCAATGTGATGTAGAATGTACACCTTTGTACCTTACGCTTCGTATATATCAAAGCTAGATCATTAATGATTTTGCGGTGTTGCTTTACATACTAGTCTATATCAAAATGCCTTGCATTGCCAATAATAAGACTTGACCTGGGCTATTTCCTAACTTTTTCATGTATATAAAACACACACACACACAAACACAAACAATAATATTAGAGGATGTTCTAAAGTGCAGATTTTGGATATCCTTCCCCCATTTGGCCGACGTCCCTCGTTGGTCATACCTCCCCAAATCATGAACATAAACCGACACCATTGACTACCAGTGGCGGATCCGCCCCCCCCCCCCTCTCAATTTCCAAAGCGTAAAAATATAGCTACAAAAGGCAGTTTTTGGACTGCAAAATGTCAAAATTTTCAAGCTCACTCGGTCCGCTCGATCGCATTTAATCGCTATGCCATTATCCTGATGTTGCTGCCAGTAATTGCCAGCAGTTGCGCCCGGTGCGCCCCCTTATAAAGTATAGCTACAAACGGCAGTTTTGAGACTGAAAAATGTCAAAATTTTCAAGCTCACTCGCTCCGCTCGCTCACATTTAGTTGTTATGCTATTCTCCTGATGTCACTGCCAGTTATTGACAGCAGTTGCGCCCGTTGCACCCCTCCCCCTTAATTTCCAAAGCCAAAAAAGTATAGCTACAAACGGCAGTTTTGGGACTGTAAAATATCAAAATTTTCAAGCTCACTCGCATTTAATCGCTTTGCCATTCTGCTGATGTTGGTACCAGTAACTGCCAGCAGTTGCGCCCGGTGCGCCCCCCCCCCTCCCCTTAATTTCCAAAGTGAAAAAATACAGCTACACAAACGGCAGTTTTGGGACTGTAAAATGTCAAAATTTGCAGGCTCACTCGCTGCGCTCGCTCGCATATTATAATCTTTATGTTATTCTCCTAATGTTGCTGCCATTGCAGTAATTGCCAGCAGTTGCACCCGGTGCCCCCCTTAATTTCCAAAGCGAAAAAATATAGCTACAACCGGCAGTTTTGGGACTGTAAAATGTCAAAATTTTCAAGCTCGCTCGCTTCGCTCGCTCGCATAATATTCGTTATGTCATTCTCCTGATGTCGCTGCCAGTAATTGCCAGCACTTGCGTCCGTTGCGCCCCCTAATTTCCAGAGCGAAAAAATATAGCTACACAAACGGCAGTTTTGGTACAGTAAAATGTCAAAATTTTCATGCTCGCTCGCTCCGCTCGCTCGCATTAATCGTGATGCCATTCTCCTGATGTTGCTGCCAGTAATTGCCAGCAGTTGCGCCCGTTGCGCCCCCTTAATTTCCAAAGCGCAAAAAATATAGCTACAACCGGCAGTTTTTGGACTGTAAAATGTTAAAATTTTCAAGCTCGCTCGCTTCGCTCGCTCGCATATAATCGTTATGTCATTCTCCTGAAGATGTCGCTGTCACTAATTGCCAGCAGTTGCGCCCGGTGCGCCCCCTTAATTTCCAAAGCGAAAAAATATCGCTACAATTTTAACCGGCAGTTTTGGGACTGTAAAATGTCAAAATTTTCAAGCTCGCTCGCTTCGCTCGCTCGCATATTATAATCGTTATGTCATTCTCCTGATGTCGTTGCCAGCATTTGCGTCCGGTGCGCCCACTTAATTTCCAAAGCGAAAAAATATAGCTACAAACGGCAGTTTGGGGACTGTAAAATGTCAAAATTTTCAAGCTCGCTCGCTCCGCTCGCTCGCATTCATTTTAATTGTTATGCAATTCTCCTGATGTTGCTGCCAGTAATTTGTCGTTTCACACCGTCATTCCATAATCCATAAGGAAAAAAAAATGACTGCGCAGTGGAATGTATCACATTCCGTTATGTATTGCAGTCCCCATTACAGTTTCCAGACTGACAGCACACGCACTTACGCGCGCACACACATACACACGCACGCACGCACAAGCATGCATATACACACCCTCAAAATTACTTTTCCACGAGGCGCCCCCCCCCCCCCCTGTCTTGAACAACCCGCCACGGTACGTCACTGGCTGCACCCGTCCGGTTATGGGCTTGTAATCGTGGTGATGGTGACTATCGCCGATCATATCCCCCCCCCCCCCTACTCCTCAGCACGGATTTACGCCGTTGACACACACACACACACACACACACACACACACACACACTTCCGTTGGCAAAAGCATACGGATTTGGGAGCCCACAGACACGACGTTGCAATTTTAGGCTACTGCATGAGAAACTTCTGCTGCGTCCGGGCTGTGTTTGGGCCACGGATTCACTCCCCGTATGGATGATGCGCGTGCTCTCTACAGCCAACGAGCGCACAACGAATTGACACCGTGCGTCTTTTACGAAAAAATATAAAAGACGCCCGGTGTCAGTGAGTTGACCGTAGAGAGCACGCGCCTCACGCAGCTCGATCAATCGAAGCGAAAGATCCTCATGCGCTAAAAGTGCCAAGACGTGTCTGCGTGTTCCAAAATCCGTACGGAATCGGTACTCCCCACCTACGGATCTCAAATTTTGCCCACGTTTTTGCACGTAAACAGCGTGCGGGCCACGTACTTACACCTTGCGCAACCGTACGGCCGACGTGCGTTGACGTACTTCCTTCCGGCGGTTGCCACTCCCTCCGTTTTCAGAAAAAAACGTGGCGGACGTGGCCTCCGCAAGAAAGGTACGGGCAAAAAAACACGCATTGTGGGTTACCTGGGCAAGCTGTTGCCTTATTGTATTATTATGCTATGTCTGAATTAATTTGGCTCTTTTTAAATTAATGATCCTTGCGTCGAGGTATTAATTTGAATAGAAATATGCAGTACTCGCTGCTATTAAGGGATTCGGACAAACACTGGCTATCGGGCGAAAGCTCGGTAGTCTAGTGGATATGACGCCTGTCTAGTAATCAGGAGGTCGTTTGTTCGATTCCCATCCGAGTATGTAAAGCCCATGATGTTTTTTTTTTTTTTTTTTTAATATCGTGGCTTACTCAAAACACACTGAGTAATCGGTGTTTATACAACATGTTGAGAAGGGCGATTTGTCAATCAGTTGCATTCAACCCCTCCAACCATGTTTAACCCAGTGACTTCCTGGGATACTACATTACATCTATAAGTTAAAGCAAAATTCAATGTAACTCGTAAGAAAAAGAATCAAGATAAATTTCCTTCATAACAACAGGGCTCTGGCACTGTAGAGGCGTGGGTTTGCCGCCTTCGACGGCCCTTCTAGTTCATATTGCCCATGAGTCGCATTGGCATAAACTAATACGGGAAGGGGCATGGGGGGCACATGTCCCCTCAAATTGGCTGGTCAAAAAACCCAATAAAACATTTACGAAAGTAGGAAAGGAAAAGAAAGGAAAAGAAAAGGAAAGAGAAAGGAAAGAAGAGCAAACAAAAAGAAAGTGGAAGAGAAATACCCGGAAGCGTTCGCTATAATACCTTCGCTCACTCGCATTTTAAGTATCTTAAGCAATGCAGGTTATATTGATAGTTATTATTCTTATAAAAGGGAGTTGGTTTGTATCTTGTGTCTCTATCTAATGTCATATTATTCTTTTACTTATAAAGAATTTTAGTATATAATATAACTGCAAGGAATCGGGCGGAGGTTTACCTAAAATAGATGAATTTCAGTGGATAATGGCCTGTGACCAATAGCCTATTCCTATCATACCCACTATGAGAACGGAAGATGCCGATAAAAATATACACCATCATGAGAATGGAGAAACAATACACTAGAACCTGGGGGCGTTTCATGAAGGAACTTGTCGGATAGAATGTCCGACAAGTCAATTATATCCGACAAGTTCAGAGAAATCAGCCAATCAGACTTAAGAATTTCTCAAAACTTGTCGGATGGTTGACTTGTCAGATACTTTATCGGACAAGTTCCTTCATGAAATGCCCCCCTGTTCTCAGTATACAAAATTCCAATTTTTTATCGCTCGTAAAATCTAGGAACAAGATGGTTTCCAGTAGCGTGATCTGCCATGCCTGAATATCATAATACTTGGGTAACTATATTCGAATGCGGCATGAAGATGTACTTAATAAAAATCAATTATTGTATTTTGATGACGAATCTTCGTTTTAAAGAAGGCAAAGTTTCTTGTCGCTCGCTCGCTCGCAGAATGGTTACGGACGGCAAGCGAAGTGCCCAAACAGTCATATTCGGCTGATAGCTTGCGCCTGATAGCTTAGGTGATGGAATTATCTTATAGGCTTATAGTGAATTTTGGTGACGAAATCACACTTCTATACCGTGAAAAAAGAGAAGTAAAGTTAATGAAATTTCAGATGAGATCACTACGAACACAATACAATACAATACAATAATAATAACGATAATGATTGATAATAATAATAATGATTATAATAAAAATGATTATGATGATAATAATAATGATAATAATGATAATACTAAACAGAATGACAGAAATAGTAAAGATAGATATGAAATAATTAACTCTGACATTTCCTTTTCATTGTTTCCTGTTAATGTCACTTTCATATATTTGCATGTTTTATTTTTATGTCTACATGTCTCTGTATCTTCTGACTATGTAATTTCCATTGAGTTACATGTAAAGAGAACAAATTCCCATATGGACAATAAACGATGAATTGATTGAATTCACATTATTATCATAATTGTTATTGTCATTATTATCATCGTTATTATTACCATTTTTCATGTTTATCGGCAAAACTCCTTTGAGCTTCTTCCCGCTTCCCACCCCCTCCCTCCACCACACTTCCAAAGCGTTCCCGCTTCTCCTGTCAATCAATTATTTTCAGTTAAAATAAAGAATAGATCTAATCTTAAACACCCCCCTCTAAAAAATCCTGGCTACGCCTATGGTAAATATATTAATCGTTTATGCTTTATACAGCGTTATTCAGATTCATTCTGGTTATTTATTTTGAGTGTCTTGAATAAACATGTTTATCTGGACCTCGTTTCATTAGAAAAAAAAGTTGTTATGAGTTGTTAGGAGATTACATAACTATGATAGATAGTGACTATGTACAAGTAATCTACTTGCATCTTGATTGGTTGTTGCTTCAAGACTTTGCTATTCTATCAAGGTTTGGTATCCTGACATCTTGTATGAAATATTACCCTGATGTGCCTTTAAGGATTCCCACTGCCAGCGATATGACTGTGCGTGTCTATCATTAATACGATTGATGGCGGTGTCGTAGGTCATGTTTCTATAAGCCTAAGAAATACAGTAAAAGATTCTCGAGCACGATTCTAATGTATGCCGCACCTTTTAGTAAAATGCATAACGTTTTAGATTTATAATAGGCATGTTTTGAAGTCGACATGTTGAGATCATCTTCTATTCGGGATCAAAGCTACCATTAACCCATGAGTAAAACGTTTTAGAATAAAAATGAATAGATAGATAGATAAATAGATAAATAAAACAATATGGACGGTCATATACGACTGCAATTTAGCTAGAAGTTTCGAGTCACTATAACACAAAAGTCTGAACACTCTTATATTATTATGTTTCAATCGATGGCAGATATAGCTCAGGAATGGACACAACAAGCAGCTTTTCTCTCCTTTCTTTTCATTTTCGCTTGTGCTGTAAGAATATTGCCCTATCACCTTTTAACTTTCGAAGTGTTGCTAACCACATATAGTTGATTTAGCCCATCTTGCTCAATGGGAAGAATGAAAACACAACCACCCACGGTTGGAAAAACAAATACAATTCAAAAAACGGTGAAAGCGTGAGAATGAACGACAAGGTTGGAGCACGCGAACGTCCAGGATGAGATGATAATTATAAAAGAAGAAGAAAAAAAGAGCAAGTTACACCTTTTTCTGGGTGTCATTAACGATTGATTTGAACTCCTTAAACAACCAAACTGTAAGCTGCTCGTTTCACTGGCGCTCTGCGCGCGTGCACACATGCTAATCAGTCACTTGGTGAACAGGTTGGCATTGACGATTTCGCAGAGGGGTTATGAACGACCTCGCCTTATAATTTATCGGACCGTCTGCTCAATACACGGGAATACCTAACGCGCTTCGAGATCGAGCGCGAAAGAAGTGGCCGGAGTTCTGATATAAGAAAGAAGAAATATTCTGAGTCTTGTTGGGAAAGCGAGAACGCTGCGCGAGAGACCGAGGTTTGTGGTGCAGTGTAGATGTGGTGAAATATGGAGAGAAAAGTCATCACAAAACACAGCAGGTTAGTGAAGAACTGTTTCGATTTTAAGAATTATTTTCCTCGTTTTAGATTGCATGACACCTCTAAAGTGTGCATGTGTCCGACACTTTTCACATTGTGATGTGATATGTATAGGGGTCTTATTGGAAAGGGGAGATCTTTCCGGCGAGGCGTATAAAATTTCTATCGAAAAGAACAATCTGATTACTGATCCATGGGCACTGTGTTGGTGCTTATAGGAGATTCAGCTATAGTGTGCATTCATTCACAGCGATTTGGCAGACGCCGTACACATTTGTAACTCTACGAATGGCAATTCGAATCACGCTATTTACCGACATTCCTGCTTTCGGGCAAACATAAGCTCTTTCGTCTTCTGAGCATGCGATATTCTTGGCTGATCAAGCATTTATCCTTTTTTTTTCAACTTTGTTTATTCTCTTTAGCGTGGTAGAACAAAATGACAGTTTCCAGTAATACCCCTTAAACCTATGTACAAACACTGAATTGAATTCCATTGCAGGTTCCAATGTAAAGATAGTTCGTTTCGCATTTTATTATTATTTTTTTAGATTATCTAAATAATCTAACGCGCAGACTACAATCGACTTTATCCAGAATTCTTATATATAGTGCTATCCCTGCTTGAGCTACAGAACCCAGTTTTTAGTATAAAGTTTTTGTATATTACATCAACTGATTGAATTCCAGTGGCAACTTTCAACTTATCTTCAGCGGGTATATACTTGGGTATTTCTCTCATAATTTGACTTTGCTTTTCGAAGCATACAAGTAAACGATACCTAGATGACACTGCTATATAACTTGCATGTCATATTCGACAATTCGAAGTCGCTCCGTCATTGAAATCATCACTGAAATTGCTTTCGGATGTTTGCATGGGATATTGCTCCGATTCGCGAAGATGCATGATCTATACGGAAATGTCACAATGGATCGAGGCTAAAATCAAAGATCATTCGCGTTCATGCATCATAGAAGGAGTCTTCATAACCACACACTGGATTACTTTTCCTAGGACCCTCCTAGTGAATGTAATTTGCTTGCTTGAAACGCGGTATTAGAGGAAGAGGGGGTAGGGAGGGGGAGGGGGCAAGAGGGTTTGGGAGGGAGCTTCTGCATTTAGCAGTGTTGGCAGGCTTATATATTGACACAGGATGCATTGTAATGGAACCATTGCGTATTATGTAACGTATGTGCTCTCTCGTAACAAGTTTTAACTCAATATGATTTACTCATCAACCTCCTTGAACTTATTGTGCCTGCTTTTCTAGTGATTTTTTTTTCAACTTGAGTGTGGAAAAAAGCGTGTATGACTGGGTAATTGAAAACAATGATGCCCCTATTAACTAAAAATATATAAATCACAGTATATCGACTATAGTTACAAGAAATATCCTTCATGGTGTCTTTTGTTTGCTTCTTGCTGCTGTTGTAACCGACGTTATCAGCTAGCGGTATACATGGTATATAGGCACTGCTGAAGCGCGAGACTGTCTCACGCAGAAGTAAACCAGTCTATAGGGCAAAAAAATAATGAACATTTAAGATAAAATCACTCATAATCATCTGCTTGTCTCCGTATACTCTTTACCCTTTTTCCTCACTCCTCTATGGACCTCTTTGATTTGTATGAAGGCTAATCATAACATAAATTATCTTTAAAGGAAAGAATAAATCGGATAGTCTATATCAAGTTGTCATTATAATTTTTGATATCAAGATATCAAGAAAGATCGTCATTTTATGTGGTATATAATTAGAGATTAGAATTTTAGAAATTAATTAGAAATAACTCACGATTAGTTTTACAGACACGTATAGATTTTTCATGGATGATGCATGTGTACCTTGCATTTCCGAATGGCATAAGCGGAAAAAAGAACGAAATTTCTGTTCTCTAGTTAAGACATGAAAAGAAATATAGTTTCAACTCATCGGAATTATATATAGTTCAGAATTTGTCTGCCATGGAGGAATCATATTGTGAAATATGTGGTTCTATCTTAATTTTAAGTGTGGGGGCCCCTAGTTCCTCCCATCATTCACAGTCAAAGCTTTCCTTAAATTTGATGTCAATGTAAGAACTCGTGACTGAATCCCAAACAAACTTACACCCTACTCCACGTACTCAAACTTATTATGAGGTGAGTTAGTAATTTCCAACCCGGGTTTGAGCATTTCCCGCCTATGTGTTTGTTTGTTTGCTAGCTTTTGTTGCCTTTCCTCTTCGACTGTTCGATTGTGTCGTCGCATTATGATGGATTTTGTTCTTCAAATGCTATACACAGTTGTTGTTGTTTGTTGTTGTTGTTGTTCATTTTCCATCTGTGAAGATGGCTGGATAGCCCATATTCAGCTACACTATAAGCTGGTCTTCCATGGGGTCCAGTTGGATGTGGGGTGGGACCACTTCACCGGGTTAGACACCCTGCTCTTTGCGATGAATGAATGAAGCGGGATCTTTTACGTGCATGAGCTGTGACTCTCTCATACACGGGACCTCCATTTTATGTCCTATCCGAGGGACAGAGTGTTTTGCCTCTTACTAGAGGGGACGGTATGTTTACACACAACATTGCTCAGTCCAGACTCGGGTTCGAACCCGGGCCTCGTGATCGTGAGGCAGACGCGCTACCAACTGAGCCAACTCACCGCCCTATTGCCTCTCCTCTTTGTAGGCCTATTCTGGCCATCTAAACCTCATGAATATTTAGAATTATCGCTTTTTTTTACGTAAGTGAGATATTCAGTGAATCGGTGCACGAAATTGCTGATCCGGCGGTTGATCAATGAGTGTATCTGTGGACCTTATATTTCTGTTAAAGTATGTTCATTAAAACACTTACTAACTCAACCAGTACGATTTACTTCTTGCTAATGTCTATCGTCATGTTCTTTCACTATACGTATAGAGGATGGGCATTTGTGACATAATCCTCTGAGTGCATACTAGTAATACTAAACGCGGTGATGAATATGCGTAAAACCGTCTCTGATCTATAATACTGGATTCGTTCCGGTGTACGTGTTGCACCGCTCCGCTTCCATCTAATGTGACATCTAATTGGCCTTTCATAACCATTGACGCCCAAATACATTTTTGAAGAATTCAATTTAGCTCTCCTTTGCGACGAATCCGAAACGACTTGAATGATGTCATGCACTGAGTATTCACTGTGTATAGGGTATTTGGGGTATTCAGTAAGAGACAGAACACTCATACTTACGTACA